>NW_011495035.1:7610131-7653329 GCF_000754665.1 Bison bison bison | reverse complement strand
ATGAGACTGAAGAGATATTTAAGCTTCTCACTTAAAGAACATCCTCTAGATAGATGCTTGTTTTTCTTACCTCAGTTATGTTTAGAGTGATACACCTTGCCTAATAAACCACTCAACTATGGAGAAAGTTGTAAGTTTCAGTGTACTGGTTTCTAACATAAGAGTTTCCAATTTTGAAGAAGGATTTAAGAATTAGACTCCTGTATTCTCAGTCTGCATTGGACATGTGTTTGTTTTTGTGTGTGCATTTTAATTTTCTTTGGGAAACCCAGTGCATCCTATCTTTAGTCCATCTGATTTGAATTGGATGGACTGCACCTCTGGGGACTTCCCAGGTGGCTCAGTGGTAATGAGTCTGCCTGTCAATGCAGGAGACATGTTAAGTTTTTTTATCCCTTAACATTCAATGTTAAGTTTTTTTATCCCTGGATTGGGAAGATCCCCTAGAACAGGAAATGGCAACCCACCCCAGTATTCTTGGCTAGAAAATTCTGTCAACAGAGGAGCATGACAGGTTGTACAGTCTATGAGACTGCAAAGAGTCAGACACAGCTAAGCATGCATACGTGCACATCTGGATGCAGGAGTGAGCACAAAACTCAGGGCTTACCATTAGAAATTGGTGTATTGTGGCCACCATTGTGGGTCAGCTATGGTAACTAAGACATCACAATCAGAAACAAGTAGATCAATTCTGGGACTGCCTTTGAAAGAGCTATTAAAAACAGGATCTTTTGTCGCTAGGTTTTCTCAGATGTTGGATGTATACTTGGCACTTCTAGGCAACAATTTCCAACAAAATGGAGACACTGTGTTTGAAAACCAAAGCTAACATAAAGAAAGGTAACTTGGAATTCTTCACATGCCTATATTAAAGCGTGTCAATGCCAAAAAAGAAACCTCAAATATATCTGTTAAGCAATAGTCATTTTTTTTGCCTTATGCCTGTTTGCGTAGTTTTCCTGCTACTTTCATTTTTAAAAAGACTTGAGAAATGGGCTGAATGCCTGGGTTAAAAATCTGTTAAGATATTTTCTATCTGTGTGATTGAATTGTATGACATGGTATTAGCAGATTTCTTTAGGATATTATATATATTTTTTAATTTTATTTTATTTTTAAACTTTACAATATTGTATTAGTTTTGCCAAATATCGAAATGAATCCGCCACAGGTATACCTGTGTTCCCCATCCTGAACCCTCCTCCCTCCTCCCTCCCCATACCCTCCCTCTGGGTCGTCCCAGTGCACCAGCCCCAAGCATCCAGTATCGTGCATCGAACCTGAACTGGCGACTTGTTTCATACATGATATTATACATGTTTCAATGCCATTCTCTCAAATCTCCCCACCCTCTTCAGAGCAACTAAACTATCAAAAATAGTCACTAAAACATTTATTTTTTTTTAATTGAGTCTTATCAAGTGCATTTTATGGCTGCATTTCTTGTTAAAATTTCTAATGGGAGAAAAATCAAATTTTATATGATTTTGCAGATACTAATTCAATGTTAAGTTTTTTTTTTTTCAGATTTGTTATGTCACTACAAAATATGAACGTCAGGAGCCTCCTGATTACTACTGATCATGTGAGCTGTAGTGTCAGGGAGAATAACTGTAAAGCATAGATTACATAAAAATGCACGTTCGTTTTAATGAAAAGTTCCCATTTAGTCTGGGCACGTCTTACGAAGACAGTAAATGATGTAAATGTTGTAGATTTTTAAAGAACGAATCACGTGACAGTGGTGACTTATGTTTTATTGGTACAAAATAAGGATTATAGTCGGGGAGACAGCATGTCTCTGAGAAACTGTTCCAAAGAGGTAGGCGGAAAGATCAGTATATATGTGATTTTGGTGAAGGGAGAGTATGTTCAGTAAAGCACATACTTTTTGCAAAAGGCTTTTGCTAGTCATGAGGAGCAGTCATCATCGTGATGAATTTTAGGGCTTTTCTAGATATCAGAGGATATAAGAATTGGGCTCATAAAATCAGCTCCTGAAATTTTCTAACTATCTGAAGACCTGTTCTGCCAGTTTTTCCCAGAGCACAGGTTACCTCGTTTCTGCTCTCTACCCTGAACTCCTTTCAGGGGATGTTGAAAGTCAGTAGCTACAGCAACACATTATTTAATCCTTATAGAGGCAGATGGCAAGTGCCAAAGGCAAGTGCCAATTAGTAGTTAACAATTAATTGCTTTAGATTTCACACCCTCTCTCTTTTCTGAAGCCATCCCAAGTGGACGGTGTGTGGGAAGAACTAAAGTCAACAAAAGATGAAATTATATTAGTAGTGAGTTCAATTTCAAATGTAAGCTAAATTTTCCAAGATATACCATTCTATGTAAGCAATGAAATACTAATACTGGTACTACTGTTAATAGCAAAGCTATTAGAATACTATATAGAGAGTACAGAGCAGAGTGTAATTCTTAAACTTACCAGCTATATTGTATTGTACATTTATAACATAAATTTTCTCATTTATTAGAATAGGGCTTGCTGTCCTAGTCACTCAGTCACGTCCAACTCTTTGCAACCCCATGGACTGTAGCCTGCCAGACTCCTATACACACGGGGATTCTCTAGGCCAGAATACTGGAGTGGGTTGCCATGCCCTCTTTCAGGGGATCTTCCCAACCCAGGGATCAAACCCAGATCTCCCTCACTGCAGGCAGATTCTTTACTGTCTGAGCCACCAGGGAAGCCCAAGAATACAGGGTGGGTAGCCTATCCCTTCTCCAGTATATCTTCTCAACGCAGGAATTTAACCAGGGTCTCCTGCTTTGCAGGCAGAATCTTTACCTGCTGAGCTACTCAGGAAGCCGAGAATAGGGCTTAATACTAGTATATACTTCACAGGATTATAGTGAAGATTAAATGGTATTAATATAATACATTTCACACATTTAACACCATCGAAAACACATTAAACAGTATTTTTGTGTTAATGACTTTAAAAATAATTTTAAATTATTGTTATCATTTCAAGATAAGAATCCTAGCTTATGTTTATTTGTTTTCTATTCTCCTTTAAGAACTCTGTATGACTAGGCATTTAACATAAACTGATTTATGAATCATGCGTAAACTAAAATCAGATCTCCATACTGTACCTGAAATGGGTGCACAAACACGCATATATGTCTCTAGAAGTAAATGTCTTGCTTCTGCCTGTTTGATAGACTGACTGCTAAGGAGATAATACCTCTGATCATAGCCATCACGTTCCTTTCCTTATCATGAGAGCAGGGATCTTGCAAGTGAGCTATAGCATGCTTTGTTGTAAAATACTTTTATTTTTAGCTTGACAAATCATCTAGGACCATTGTGGTATGGAGGAAAGTAATTAGACAACTTTCACCAAAGAGGAAAAAAAATGCATTGTGAGAAAGCTAAGCATTTATTTATGAATAGTAATAACCATTAATTGAGTGCTTACTATGTACCAGGCTTGTGACAGATGGTGTCCATATGTCATCTCAGTTTAATATTCAGCTGGAAGCTGCTAACAATCCTAATTACCTTTTTGAAATGGTACTCACGTTTAGACAGGTAATTTCTGCTAAATTATTACCTGCCAATTCTCTTCCACTTAGAGTTCCAGTACAAGCTAATTTATTGTGATCCACCTTCCAATTCTGAGTTGCCACCCATTCAGTTATTAGCACTAGTAGACTCCTTTTCCTTCTGTGGCTTCAACATTCTTTTTAAGACCTATCTAGCTTATCTATATTGATGATATCAGTGATGCAGTATTCTCTGGCAGTTCATTTTAATTTAAAATAAGTGGTCTATTTAAAATCCAAAGTTAGTATATTAATGTATGAAGAGTTCAGTGGAACAAGGAGATCTTTGAAGGGTCTTCAGAATGAGGATTCTTATTAAATCACTTGAAGCTCTGCCATTAAAGGGTTAAGTCAAAATGCATGGTACCACCATCATCCTGTAACTTCAGGTATCAGCCATTTCTGGTAAAATTTCCCTTTCAGCTCCAAATCCACCCCCTCCACACACACTTTTTTTTTTTTTTTAATCTTTACAAATGTGGTCAGACTCTAGCTTGAATACAAATCTCAGTAAAGAAAACCAGTTTGAAGTAACTCTCTCATTCAAAGTTTCCTCACAGCACAAATGAGACACTCATGAACTGTGTACTTCAGAAAACTTTACAGTAGCCTTTTCTTATTTTGTATCTATATTTTCCTGTAACATGAGCCTGCACAGTTCTAAAAGACTGCTGCTGCTGCTGCTGCTAAGTCGCTTCAGTTGTGTCCGACTCTGTGCGACCCCATGGACTGCAGCCCACCAGGCTCCTCTATCCATGGGATTTTCCAGGAAAGAGTACTGGAGTGGGGTGCCATTACTAGGTCATAAAAGCAAATTTTCTTTCTCCTTCCTTCCTTTCCTCCCTTTCTCTCTCTCTTTCCTTCTTTCTCTCTGCTTCTCTTTCTTCCTTACTTATTTCCTTTCCCTCTCTCTTTTTCTTTCTTCCCTCTCCCTTTTATTTATCTTTCTTCCCTCTTCCTCTGGTTTTGTGCTTCTTAAATAAGCATTGCCATGAGGACTTTTACTTCTTACTCTCTTGTCATTGTGCTTTTACAGAGTGAGCATCCTATTAATTTTATCTGGAGACAGAGAATATATTTGTTAACCATCCGTCCTAATTCAACCTGAATTGGAAGTTAAATTAAAGCTCCTCACACACTTATAGAAACTCTGCTTCACTTCTATACTTTTACCCCATAAATAGAATTTTCATTACTAGTGCTATTTGAGAAAGCTTATATTTTTCCCTTGGATTTCTTAAACCTCATTATCCACAGCTTAAATCCAGGCTATACCAAGTTTTAAGTAGAAACTGGTACAGAGAACCAGTTTCCTAAGATGCTTATATTTGGGATTATTCTTAACTTGAACCTCATTTCAAAAAATCCTGTCTGTGGCCATTTTTAATCGAAGAGTGGGAAGCAGAATAACAAAACCAGCACAGAGTGCCTCTGTTCAATTTTCAGACTGTTCAACTAGCTGCTTTCATTTCCTCAACTTGAAATATTCATACAAAGAGCTTGGGATATAAGATTGTCCTATGGGGATACAATATGGATAAATTCATGAGTTCTGTAGCAAAGCAATCTCACTATTATGGAAAAAAGGATATTTTTTTCTTTTTTCTCTGTGTGATCTAAATGTAGTCATGATCCTGTTCTCCTGGTCAGTGTCTATACCAGGTTTCCCTCGGGGAAAAAACATTATCGTGTGCATGCATTTTTCTGGTATTTGACACTAGACTTGTTGCAGCCAGGTGAAAAGCCCACAGATAGTTTGGTCTTAATAGCAGTGGTAGCAAAACAGTACTTGCATGTAGGACACAGGCAAGTTTTGTGTAAATGAGTGCAAATTACCTCACATCTCTGAGCCTCAGCTTTCTCCTTATAACTAGAGATAGCAATGGGTACATAAAAGGCTGCTTGAAAGGATAAAATGCGGATATATATTATGAGAATAAATTCTGAAATATAAAGTTAGAACCTATAATAAAGTTTGCTAAATTGTCTCAGTACTATGATCATCCACACAGGGATAGTGAGATTCTATTGTCCCAAGTCCCTAAGACTTTTATGGCCACTTTCTACTCCACAGTGTAAGCACTAATTGGTACATGAAACGTAAAACAGGAGCCCATAATTTCAAGGTATATTAGGGATGAAAATAACACTGTACATAGCAGGAAAAAAAAAAGAAAACTATCCCTTGGTCGATAGCATCTCCATAATGTTTTATGAATACATAATATTAATCCTAAATAAATACTTCACCAAGTATATGAGTGGTATGTTGCCCTACAGGAGAGGAAATTATACTTTGGTCAAGGTGGGTTCTGGAGGCTCACGTTCCTTCAAAATTATGTTGAGAGTTAGAATTCCTTAGAAATTATAGGGCTTGACTTTAGCTCAGCTCATAATCATAAATGTTCACCTAAAGAAATTAAGGAGACATTATATATGGTTTGTTATATTTAATCATTTTATTATTAATATATCTAACATTTATTGATCACATTCTACACCAGGCACTGTGCTAAGTGCTTCACTGAAACTATATGATAATATCTTAAGACACAAGACTGTTGCTATTAACATTTTGCAGATAAGGAGATTGGGAATAGAATAGGTTGGTAACAGTCCCAATATCACACAGTGAATTACAAAAAAAAAAAAAAAATGATTTGAACTAAAGTCTCTTTCCATAGTGATTGAGCTCTAAACTACCATGCTTTGCTGCTCCTGCATGAGCTAAACAGCTACAGCATGAAAATCATCTTTTTGGTCAATATATTGTTGTTTAGAAACATATCCCTTACCTAATTAACTAGTGTATTTTATAATCAGGGGGTAGAGATTCTTTTGTCCGGGGGCCAGAAGATGAAATCAGAGTTGTTTTTGTTTTAACATATTGAGATGCCTCCATATTCCAATAAAATTTCTAGAGATGGGTTCCAAGGTTAACAGGAAAAATGGAAGTAACTTCTTTTCCTTCAGTTCAGTTCCAACTTGGATTTGAAATCTTTCTCTTCTGCAATTGCCAGTTACTTAAAAAGTAAGATTTCTAAGTCTGCTGAGAAAGGTGATGGTAGACTGAGATGGAAAGGATAAAGAGTTACTTGCAGAAATATATATATATATTCTGCTTGGATGATTTTTAGGGCCTTTAGATTAATTTGATTTTTGAAACAGCAATGTAAAAATCCAATTTTGGCTTTTGAAATAGAAAAAAAAAGTGAAAGGAATGTTTGACTTTTTGGAATCAGTATGTAAGATCAAAAGAGACCCAACTTGTAATTTGGTCCATTTGAAAATGGACCCTCTGCAGTTGTTCTCGAGGAGAATTTGCCAAGACATACCAGAAACTTTAGCTTTTACATTCCTGTTATTTAATAATTTAATTTTCTAAAATTATACTGAAGAGGTTTGCATGCAGATGGACAAAATACGGCTCTAAGAATATTCATTTCATCATTATTTATGATAACAAAAAATGTAAACAAAATAGAAGGAAAATAAATGTCCACAGAAGATATTAAGAAGAGGTGGCAAGAATAAGCAGAAGAAATGTACAAAAAAAGATCTTCATGACCCAGATAATCATGAAGGTGTGATCACTCCCACTCACCTAGAGCTGGACATCCTGGAATGTGAAGTCAGGTGGGCCTTAGGAAGCATCACTACGAACAAAGCTAGTGGAGGCGATGGAATTCCAGTTGAGTGATTTCAAATTCTAAAGGATGATGCTGTGAAAGTGCTGCACTCAATATGCCAGCAAATTTGGAAAACTCAGCAGTGGCCACAGGACTGGAAAAGGTCAGTTTTCATTCCAATCCCAAAGAAAGGCAATGCCAAATAATGCTCAAACTACCGCACAATTGCACTCATCTCACACGCTAGTAAAGTAATGCTCAAAATTCTCCAAGCCAAGCTTAGCAATATGTGAACCATGAACTTCCTGATATTCAAGCTGGTTTTAGAGAAGGCAGAAGAACCACAGATCAAATTGCCAGCATCCATTGGATCATCGAAAAGCAAGAGAGTTCCAGAAAAACATCTATTTCTGCTTTATTGACTATGCCAAAGCCTTTGACTGTGTGGATCACCACAAACTGTGGAAAATTCTTCAAGAGATGGGAATACCAGACCACCTGACCTGCCTCTTGAGAAACCTGTATGCAGGTCAGGAAGCAACAGTTAGAACTGGACATGGAACAACAGACTGGTTCCAAATAGGAAAAGGAGTACATCAAGGCTGTATATTTTCACCCTGCTTATTTAACTTATATGCAGAGTACATCATGAGAAACGCTGGGCTGGAAGAAGCACAAGCTGGAATCAAGATTGCCGAGAGAGAAATATCAATAACCTCAGATATGCAGATGACACCACCCTCATGGCAGAAAGTGAAGAAGAACTAAAGAGCCTCTTGATGAAAGTGAAAGTAGAGAGTGAAAAAGTTGGCTTAAAGCTCAACATTCAGAAAACTAAGATTATGGCATCCGGTCCCATCATTTCATGGAAAATAGATGGGGAAACAGTGTCAGACTTTATTTTTCTGGGCTCCAAAATCACCGTGGATGGTGATTGTAGCCATGAAGTTAAAAGACACTTGTTCCTTGGAAGGAAAGTTCTGACCAACCTAGACAGCATATTAAAAAGTAGAAACATTACTTTGCCAACAAAGGTCCGTCTAATCAAGGCTATGGTTTTTCTAGTAGTCATGTATGGATGTGAGAGTTCGACTACAAAGAAAGCTGAGCGCTGAAGAATTGATGCTTTTGAACTGTGGTGTTGGAGAAGACTCTTGAGAGTCCCTTGGACTGCAAGGAGATCCAACCAGTCCATCCTAAAGGAGTTCAGTCCTGGGTGTTCTTTGGAGAGACTGATGTTGAAGCTGAAACTCCAATACTTTGGCCACCTGAAGCAGAGAGCTGACTCATTTGAAAAGACTCTGATGCTGGGAAAGATTGAGGGCAGGAAGAGAAGGGGATGACAGAGGATGAGATGGTTGGATGGGATCACTGACACAATAGACATGGGTTTGGGTAGACTCCGGGAGTTGGTGATGGACAGGGGGGCCTGGCGTGCTGTGGTTCATGGGGTCACAAAGAGTCAGACACAACCGAATGACTGAACTAAACTGAAAATCCACCAGTAAGAGACTGGCTGAAAATACACATTTGAATGCCCCACTGTCATTCCATATGAAGGTACAGAAAATGGTTTAATCGGAAATGTATTCATAATATATACTTTTAAAGATTTTTAAAAGTGTTTTACAAAGAATATGCTGAAATGATTTGAGTATGAAAAGAAAGCAGTATTGGATTATAACCCAAAAGTGAAATAAATATCCACTATGTGATACTGATATAAATAAAAGATTGAATAAATTGATAAACGAGGATGGAGAAGTGAAAAATCTCCCATGAGGAAGAATTCTAAATAAATTACATAGGTTCACACCTTAGAAGAAGTAAATCATGACCTTTTACTCATTAGATATGAACAATATTCTTTGACCCTTCCAAAGACTCAATAATGGAAAAAGAGAAAAATGAGTAGGTTTACAGTGGAGAACACCGACAAAACTTCTTCTGCCAAGTGATGAAGGCCAGCATTAGCAGCCATAGATCATATTGATAGAGTCATAACCTTAATATGATGGGTGAAAATGGCACTTTACTTTTGTGGTCTTTTTGCTCAAAACCCATAACCTCAGGTTAAAGTTAAGGAAAACAGCAGACAAATTCCAGTAGAGGGTCATCCCACAATAAAAGTGACCACTACTCCTCAAAACTCTCAGGGTTATCAAAAACAATAACTGTCTGAGACATTGTTAATTACAGCCAAGAAGACCCCAGGGAGACAAGAAAACTCAATATGGTACCAGGGATAGAATGTTAGAATTAAAAAGGATATCAAGTAAAACCAAGAAAATTTGAATAAAGTATGGCTTTAGTTAATAAAGACATATTTGTGTTTGTTCATTATTTGTAACATAAGTACCATCTTAATTTAAAGTATTAATAATAGGAAAACTGTGTGGTATTATATGGGATTTTACCATACTGTCAGCTGACTTTTCTGTTCTAAAGCCATTATTTTAAAATTTTGGGGGGAAAGGGGTATTAATGAAGTAGGAGAGAAAGAGGCAAGAATCTTCTATTTCTCAGAGACACACAAAAAAATTCCTTCAAAAACAGTCTCTTATTAGTTCTACCAAAGAAATTGAGAGTAACTCTTTCCAGTCTCAGTTTAAAAAGGAGTAACCTGGAGCGAAGATAATCAGGCAAGTTCCCAGAGAGAGTATTCTTGAATCTTCCTTCATTGAACGTTTGTAAGGAAAGAACAGATTCTAGGGGAAAAAAAAAATGTGTGATCCATATTGTTATATCAATCCTATTTTCAGTAGCCTGCGAACTCCCTGGGGTCTTTCTATTATCTTTATATCCCCAGGGCCTAGCCCAGCATCTGCTGTCAGAATTCCTCCTGACTGAGTGAAGACATAAAGGAATTAACTACTGAATAAGATATTCAATGCATATTTACTAAGTTAATAGATACTGGAGCTTAATTTGCCAAGTGAGTGAATGAGGGGATGTCAATAATCCTCATCAAGAATAAATACGTTATTTTAAAATGCTAAATCCATTGTTTTGAGCAAGTCCTTGAGGATTGTATTAGCAAAGAAATATAATGCAGAAATCCCTTCTCTCCCTCCTGTGTATTCCTTTTTACCTTCTCAGTCAAAGCACCACTGACAATTACAGTACCACAGTTTATTAATTGTTATGATGTATTGATTGCCTATTATAAGCTAGGGATTATGATAAGGGAGTGGTGAAGTTTACAATTATTTAAGCATCTGCCCGCAATGCGGGAGACCCGGGTTCAGTCCCTGGGTTGGGAAGATCCCCTGGAGAAGCAAATGGCAACCCACTCCAGTACTCTTGCCTGGAAAATTCCACAGACTGAGGAGCCTGGTAGGCTACAGTCCATGGGGTCACAAAGAGTTGGACACAACTGAGTGACTTCACTTTCACTTTCACTTTACATTAATCCTATTCTCTCTATAGTCCACCTGCCTATCTATCTATTCATCCATCTAGTTTTTGCCTTTGTTTTACAGATAGGAAACTGATCCTAGTGGTCCAGCTATTGACAGGGGAAAGAAAAGGAAGATAGCACTAAGTCGTGTTCAACTCTTGCGATCCCATAAACTGTAGCCTACCAGGTTTTTCTCTCCATGGGATTCTCCAGACAAGAATACTGAAGTGGGTTGTCATTTCCTTCTCCAGGGGAACTTGACAGGGGGACTGAGTATTTAAACCCTGATCTCTTCAAAGCCTATACACTTTCTAGAACACCATGTTTCCTTGAAATGTTAGTGAATCTACTGATAAAACTTTCAGCCCTATGATGAATGTGTGTTTATGTGTTCCTTTGTTGAGGATTGCTGTCTTTCAGTTTTTCAAAGATTGGCTTGAATGCTTGTCAGTTCTCATATTTGCATGGAATTTACTATATCATCTCATGCAAACCAATAGAAAATCATGATAAAATACAAAGCAGTTAGAAAGAATCTGAAGAGTACCTTCAGTATACTACATTGTGGGACAAAAAGGACAGGCTTTTCATAGGAAAATAATTACTCTCTATCCATTTAACTTAATGAGGAAATGTTTTATTTTTATTTTTTTCTTTCTCTTTTTTTAAAAAATTTATTTATTTATTGGAGGCTAATTACTTTACAATATTGTATTGGTTTTGCCATACATTGACATGGATCCGCCATGGGTGTACATGTGTTCCCGACATTCAAATGGGAAATTTTTAAGATGTCTCTCTGAATTTTTTTAAAGCAAGTGTTAAAATTCTGAAAACCCTGAATTCACCTAGATGAATATTAACATATTATTGGCCAGAGATGTATTAATACCGCAGGCATTAGTTTCTGCTAAAAACTAATAATGTGTTAAAATGCTACTGTCATTCTGAGCATCCTGAGCAATCTTTCTATGGTATGCTCTTCAGTGATGTCCAGTGATGAACAGTGATGTTCAGATATGTGTAAAAGAAAGCAAAGTCAAATAGCTGCTCTTTCATCTGAAAGTTCTGAAATGGATAACAACATCTTGGTGAGACTTCATATTTACTGTTTAACATTAATAGCTAAGCTGGGGTATCTTTTCCTTCATAAATTAGAAAAAAATGAATAAGATATATCTGTATACATAAATATCATTGTCTCTACATAAATACAGCCCTCTGTGTGAAGGCTTCATAACACACAGGAACGTTGAGTAAAGCAACTAATTTTATTTGCATTCCAGACCATTGACAGCAAAGTTATTAAGAAAAAAAAGAGAAAAGTATATATGTTTGGTTGTTTATGAGAGTGTTAGAAGAGTTATGATTATATCAGTTTAACTTCTTTACTAAGAATAAAGGCATATATTTTCTTGAAAGGAGACACAGAGATCTATCAGTAAATCATACTATATTTGAATAGCACCTATCCAAGGAGTTTCTCAGGGTATTTCACAATACAATTAATTTGCAGCTTAGATAATTAAGAGTCTGCCATGTTAAACAAATGAGACAAAACTGAGAATTGAAAGCTGTGATCATGTCAGCTCTGAAACTCCAACATAGAAAGTGAGATACATGTCCCCAAAGTCATAGTAATTAAAGTTCAAGCAGGTATCTGAAGTTTTGTCTCAATTATTCTATATTCACATTAGCCCATGGTGGTTTAAGATAGTTAGGGTCTTTGAGTAAACACTCTAGCCAGCCTTCCATAGATCTCATTCTCCACACTCTCTGCCTGCATGACTGCAGGAGCCCCCTAGGTTGGTTGGTATGTGTTCTGTATTCTTCCTAAACATCTATCCTAGATTTTTATAAATAGTAGCTATTACCATTGCCACATATAAACCAGTGGGGTGTATTCTCCGCAATGGCCCTGATTGATTTTTAGACAGAGTTTTTTCTTCTCATTCAAAAATAATGAATTTTGAAAAGGTTATCTTTTGAATTATCAAAAACTTTAATATATAAAATTAAACTTGTTATTTGCTGCAATATTAGTAATTGCAGATTACTATCCATAATTTTACTATCCATAATTACTATCCATAATGAAATATCCATAATTTCATTCTCAGATAACATCTTTTTTACCATTTTGCTGAAATTTTTCAAGCCTTTTAAAGGAAAACATTTACAGAACTGAGGGCTAACTGCATCTGCACATGGAGAATTAATTTGTATATTAAAAAGATAATTTGATGTAAGTATCAAATGGCTAAAAGCATGAGTTTTGGAGTCAGAATCAATGATTTTTAATTTGAATTGCAAATTTAAAACTTATATATATCAATTATTTCATCTCTCAAACTTCACCTTTTTACTTTCAAAATTAGCCTTAAAAAAAAAAATCTGGAATTTAGCACTGTTGGATTAACTGGACCTGCATTTACTCTTCTGCCAGAAACCATTAGAAAACTGGACAAATATAATGGGAAACAAACCTGATTCCAGGGAAGTAACAATGGGCAGCATAAAACTATGATCCCTAAAGGATGGGAAATGTACGAAGTAAGCCATGGATATCCCAGGTTTTTACCTCCAGGCACTTTCCAGAACACTGAATGAAGAAGCAAGCATAAATAAAACAAGACTACATTCATCACTGAGTTAGGAGACACAAGGTGCCTGAAGTGGCTGGGATTGCAGAGCAGAGTATCAGAGACAATGGGACTAGAAAAAGAAAGTGCTCCAGAAATCTGCATAAGAATGAGAAATGAGGCTGGGCAAAGAACAATTTTCAGAGCACAAACAGGGCTAAAAGATGTTAGAGTTCTAACATGCTAGAGAAGAGAGATAGTAAACATTTAGAGCATTTGATAGGAAGAAACATCTTAGAAATAAACTAGCCTTAGACTAACATCTACTCCATACTCCAGGAAGTTTAAAAATAAGCTACAGAAAGGTCAAGCAGATTCACTACAACTTAATTCCTATCAATAAAATCCAATACTTGAAAAAAATACACAACAATCCAGCTTTTAACAACATAATATTTATTATATCTCTAATTAAATTAAATTATTAGATAGCCTGAAAAGCATAAAAAAATAGGAATCATGATTAAAAGCAAAAACAGTCAACAGAAACAGATCCATAAATTATTGAGATTTTAAACTTAGCTAATAAGGACATTCATATATCAATAGGTCTTCTGAATAAATAGCTAGGGGTCATAGGTAAAGAAACTGCAGACCTCAATCTCTAATTAAGAGAGTCTCTAGGGAAATCTGAAGATAACGGAAAACAGAAAGAAAAACAAGAGGGAGTTTCAGCCTCTGAAACCACAGCTATGGCAAACAGTAAACACAGCCTAACTCCTTGCCAGATAAACATAGAAGTTTACACTAAAATCCAGAGTAAAATCACTTACTTTTACCTATTACATCCTACTAGGTTTTTAACAACAACAAAAATATATAAAAGGCCAATTAAAATGTACATTCTGCAGAGAAAAGCAAACAGTGGAACCAAACTCAAATACGGCAAATATTTTTAAATTATCACATTGGGAATTTGAAACTATTAAAATTAATATGTTAAGGGCTCTAATGGAAAAAGCAGACAGCATGAAAGAACAGAGGATTGATGTAGCAGGAAAACAAAAGAAATTCTAAGAAAGGATCAAAAGGAAGAGATAGATATAAAAACACTGTAATGTAAATGAGAATGTCTTTGATAGGTTTACCAGTAGACTGAGCATGAGGAAAGAGTAAGTGAATGAGAAGAAATGTCAATGGAAAAATCCCAAATTAAAATGTGAAGAGAAAGAAAGAAAGAATGGAATATCCAGGAACTGGGGCAACTACAAATGGTGAAACAGATGTCTAATGGGAACACCAGAAGGAGAGCAAAGAGAGAAATGAACAGAATAAATATTTGAAGTAAGAATGACTGGAAATTTTCCAAAATTAGTGACAGTTACCAAACCACAGACCTAGGAAGCTCAGAGGCCAATTAGCAAGATAAATTCCAAAATAATCTGCCCATTCAAGAAAAGGAATATTCCCAGGATAAAGGGAATTATTTCCTAGCTACTTAGGAAATATTTCCACAAATATTTCATGAAAACCAGTCTGTATTTCAGGAACTGTTTAAAGTCCTTTAAAAAAAATGGTGAATATGATGTGGGAATGACTTATGTTATTTTGTGTGTGTGTGTTCCTCTTTCTTATTCACCTACTAATTTCCTTACCCCCCCTCTACTTCAACTCCTTTCTCATTAACTAAAATATATAAACCTTAGTTTAATGAATGTATAATTTATAGCATAAACAGTAGTCAGTAATTAGTTAGCAAAAGTGTTTAGAAACATTGATGTATAGAACAGTCTTTTGGACTCTGTGGGAGAGGGAGAGGGTGGGATGATTTGGGAGAATGGCATTGAAGTATGTATAATATCATATATGAAATGAGTCGCCAGTCCAGGTTTGATGCACGATACTGGATGCTTGGGGCTGGTGCACTGGGATGACCCAGAGGGATGGTACGGGGAGGGAGGAGGGAGGAGGGAGGAGGGTTCAGGATGGGGAACACATGTATACCTGTGGCGGATTCATGTTGATGTATGGCAAAACCAATACAATATTGTAAAGTTAAATAAAATAAAATTAAAAACAAAAAACATTGTTGATAAGAGAAAGAACTCTTGATTTTATTCCTCACTGAACCAATTAGCTTTTTCAGTTTGGGGTGTATCCAACTTACTACAGAGAAGTGTTGTACCTCAGAAGGTGAATGAGGAGATTTAAAAGGATTTGTGCAAAGCAGTCCCAACATTGTTTGGAACATATTGGTTTGAAAAAAATATAACAAAATCAAGTATTGCATGCAATATTTTTATAAAGAGTTGTCAGAGAACATGATTTATAATTATCATTCAATAGTTTGTAAAACACTTGGCAATAGACCTGCAAATAGATATTTATCATTTAAAAGGGGGGTTGATTTTGCTCTTTTCAGATTGTTAATTATGTTTATCAATTAATTAATTTTCTAGGGAGTGCATTGTTTGTGTGTATGTTAATGCTGCAAATTCAGAAAAGTCAGTAGAGTATTTGGTAAATGTCCACTGCAGAGGGCACAGGCAGTAAAAAGTCTTTTTTGTTAGTAGCTAACATTTTCAGGAGAAGGCAATGGCAACCCACTCCAGCACTCTTGCCTGGCAAATCCCACGGACGGAGGAGCCTGGTAGGCTGCAGTCCATGGGGTCGCTAGGAGTTGGACAGGACTGAGCGACTTCACTTTCATGCACTGGAGAAGGCAATGGCAACCCACTCCAGTGTTCTTGCCTGGAGAATCCCAGGGACGGGGGAGCCTGGTGGGCTGCCGTCTCTGGGGTCGCACAGAGTCGGACACGACTGAAGCGACTTAGCAGCAGCAGCAGCTAACATTTGCTTAATATTTTCCAAATATATAAAGGATTTTCATCTACATTCTGTTCATCTGAAGAAATGAAAACTATGTCTGCACTTCAGTTACACAGAATACATGTTTCTTACGCAGAACATTTTAACACTATCATTATGTCCTTGTGGATGCTTCAGACTTTCCATTTTAACACTGAGGCATTTCAATTCCATTTTAACAATAGCTTTGATAAATACAATCTCAACAATGATTAACTTTGTCAGATAAAATGTTATGGGACATACTCCACTAAATCAATTATTTCCTTGACGATTTTCTAAGAGGTACAGTGAAGCAATTCTCATCATTTTCCCATTCTTCCTTAATTTTATTTCATGTGCATCAGCTCTTTTATATACAAACTTAACAATGAACATACACTTTATCATTGAGGGATTTTTATTTTGTACATCATATTTGCCATATTTTTACATATCTTTACACTGTAATCTTCAAAACAATACAGGAGATAGATATCATTTTAATCTTTTTTGCATGAGGATATGGAAATTCATAACAGTTAAGAAGGATGCTTGCCGATTGTTAGACAACTCTTGAGAAAATTGAGAGTTCAATCTGCCTCCTCTAACTTGGAGAGCAGTTATCTTAACCATTTACTCAAAAGTTTCTAAGTTCAGAATTTAAAATCAGGTGAGACTAAATTTTAAGTGTCCTTTCTTTCTTATCAAAAGCATGAAGTTGAACCAGTTACTTATATCCTTTGATCCTCATCATCTTCCTCAAATATAATAAAAATATGAGGTACCCTGCACAACTAAGAGGATTAGGCATATCATATAAATTCTTAGCTATAAATGATTAGCACATGAAATTTATTTACATGAGATTTTTGAGAACTAGCATCAATCTTTTTCATTTATTAATTATGTGAGTATTTTTTAAATTACAGTAATCTATATTTCCTGATGCTAAACATGACAGAATAAACTATTAATATTCTTTTCAGATACTATTTTTCATTGGTTTTCTTTTATAAATAAATCAACAAATTTTCAAAGTATTTTGCTGTTATTTTATGGTGTTTTATATACTTTAATTTCTGAGAAAGCTTGAAAATGGTGAAAGTTCATCATATCTTTCAAGGCAAATAAACAAAAACTGACAAAACTCCCAATTGTCAGTCTCTTAAAATAATTTAAACAATCTATAATTATTTATTGAACAAATACTATGGGGCCAGATGTGTAAAATTCAACAGTCCATGAGCTGAGAATTTCCAGGTATTCAAGCTAGATTTAGAAAAGGCAGAGGAACCAGAGATCAAATTGCCAACATCCATTGGATCATAGAAAAAGCAAGAGAATTCCAGAAAAACATCTACTTCTGCTTTATTGACTACACTAAGCTTTTGACTGTGTGGATCACAACAAACTGTGGAAAATTCTTATAGAGATGGGAATACCAGACCACCTTCCTTGCTCTTGAGAATTCTGTATGCAGGTCAAAAAGAAACAGTTAGAACTCGACATGGAACAATGGACTGGTTTCAAATTTGGAAAGGAGTACATTAAGACTGTATATTGTCACCCTGCTTATTTAATTTTTAATGCAGAGACCATGATGCAAAATACTGGGGGGTTGGATGAAGCTCAAGCTGAAATCAAGATTGCTGGGAGAAATATCAATAACCTCAGACATGCAGATGACACCATCCTTATGGCAAAAAGTGAAGAAGAACTAAAGAGCCTCTTGATGAAAGTAAAAGAGGAGAGTGAAAAATCTGGCTTAAAATTCAACACTCAAAAATGAAGATCATGGCAACTGGTCCCATCATTTCATGGCAAATAGATGGGGAAACAACGGAAACAGAGGCAGACTTTATTTTTGGGGGCTCCAAAATCACTGCAGATGGTGATTGCAACCTTGAAATTAAAAGATGCTTGCTTCTTGGAAGAAAAGCTATGACCAACCTAGACAGCACATTAAGAAGCAGAGACGCTACTTTGCCAACAGAGGTCCATCTAGTCAAAGCTATGGTTTTTCTAGTAGTCGTGTATGGATGTTCAACCATGAAGAAAGGTGAACACTGAAGAACTGATGCTTTTGCACTCTGTGTTTTTGGAGAAGACTCTTGAGAGTCTCTTGAAGTGTAAGGAGACCAAACCAGTTATCCTAGAGGATATCCTGAATATTCATTGGAAGGACTGATGCTGAAGCTGAAATTCCAATACTTTGGCCACCTGATGCGAAGAACGGACTCATTGGGAAAGACCCTGATGCTGGAAAAGATTGAAGGCAGGAGGAGAAGGGAACAACAGAGGATGAGATGGTTGGATGGCATCACCGACTCAATGGACACGAGTTTGAGCAAGCTCCCGAAGTTGGTGATGGGACAAGGAATCCTGGCATGCTTCAGTACGTGGTCTCGCAAAGACTCAGACACAACTGAGCAACTGAACTGACAGTCAATTCTGATTCTTTGCGACCCTGTGGACTGTAGCCTGCCAGGCTCCTCTGTCCACAGGATTCTCTAGGCAAGAATAGTGGAGTGGGTTGCAATTTCTTCTTCCAGTGGATCTTCCCAGTCCAGGAATTGAACCCATATCTCCTGCTGCTCTTGCATTGCAGGCAGATTCTTTACCACTCAGCCACTAGGGAAACAGAGCCAAATAATGCTGATTACAAAATATTTAGTAACCAGCATTATTTGGATTGGGCTTCCTCTCTGGCTCAGTGGTGAAGAATCCCATCTGCAATCCAGGAAATGTAGAAGATATTGGTTCCATCCCTGGGTGTGGAAGATCTGCTGGAGGAGGAAATGGCAACTTGTTCCAGTATTCTTGCTGGCAAATTCCATGGACAGAGAAGCCTGGCAGTCTACACTCCTTAGTGCTGGAAAGAGTCGGACACCACTGAGCATGCACACAGAAACGAACAAACATTATTTGGATTGCTTGGCCTATTTGCTTAATAATAGGATGAAGACTTTTAAGGATGTTTCCCATAGTTTTGAATGTAAATCATTATTTCTGAATATGAGGCCCACATGAGGAATAGATTCTGGATTTATAGGAAGCACTTAAAAGTGGTGCTGAGAGTAAAGTCTCTTACTATTCAAAGTATATTCTATAGGCAAGAAGAATCACTATTACCTAGGAGTTTGTTGGAAATGAAGAAATCAGATAGCACACCAAATCTATTGAATCTCAATTTAGCTATCCCCCAGATAATTCATATATATATATTAATATTTTAAAGTGGAATTTTATCACTTTGTTACTTGGTTACTGGTGTTTATGGGTGTCAAAATGAAGTTTTAATATTGCTAAAATGCAGTTCTGAACATTCCATGAAAAAAAAATATATATGTAGCTGGATTTAAAGCTTTCCAAACTTATTGCTTATAAACACTTATCTGAGTAGTAAAGCAAAATGCTTCCCCTACCAGGACAGGTTTGGCTCAATTCTAATTATCCACTATGAACAATGGCCTTTAATTTGCCTTATTTTGGAAACTAGCTGTGCAGGTTTTTCATTTACAAGAGTTGTTGATTAATTAAGCAAGGAGACACTCCAGGTAATATATTTCTGGATGTACAAGAAAATAGAGTAAAGGATACATCAAAAATTTAGTGACCTGCTTGCCATCTTATGCTAGCTCACTTATCACTTTGCAATGTGCTGCCTAAGTGGCTTACACTGTGCTTAAACTAGAGTAAATATTGGCCCATTTGGCAGAATCATCTCCCCAATCATTTTTAGAGCATTAATATTAGACATGTTTATTTAAAGTCCAATCAGAAAGTTCCCCTTTTGCCCAGCTTTTAAAATGTTTGCTGATTTACCTATAGGGCAACATTTGAATACCAAAATATTTGTTTGTTTGTATTAATTAAAACAATTAGAAAAAGAAAAAACAACCTTACTTTCCAAGGGCAAAGCATTCCAGTTTTACAAATGAATCCTTTGCAGCTTGAATAGTTTCAGGAAAACGCACTTCAATCTTCGGTTCATATTCCCCCATCACACCTGTTAAATACCAAAAGAGCTAGCAGCATTTCTAAAGAACAGAGATTTTCTATGAAGCAAATGCTTTAGTTATCAAAATGTGATTATTCTGTTCTTTAGTTAACAATATTTTTCTATACTGATGGTGAATGATGGAGAGCATCACTTCATGATGCTGTTTAAAAAAATTAGTTCATTTCTCTCTCCCCTAAAAAAGAAATACCTAAGATATAATACCAAAATATCAGAATAAATGCATTCCAAATTTCCCTGTATTCCACAAGAGCATCTTAAAAATAAAATAAATTCTTTTATAAAATAAAAATACTTCCTTTTTTAGAACTTAATCATTCTAAACATTCGAAGAGGCTGTGGTTGAAAAGACAGAGTACTACTTCATTCAAATAAATTGGTAAATTTTATTTTTTCTATTTCCTTGACATGTGATATTTCTTGAGTGACTACTTTTAGAAGATTTTTTTTTAGTATTATGTATGATGCTTTTGTATATTTTTACCATAAATGTATTGAAAAGAATAGAGGAGATGGAATAATGAAGGAATTAAGAAGAGAAGTTAAGAAAGTAGGTAGATAGGGAGGAAAAAGGCCAATAGTTTCTATGCATATTACTGGCTTAGGAGCTCTTGTGATCATGAACAGAGCACTCACTGAAGGGGAGAAATTGGGCTTAAGAATAAGTCCAGTGGTTGATGAATTCTAAATTAAGACCATGCAAATATATTTGAATAGTTAGTGATTATAAAAGCTCTGTCATAAGAACTCCCTGTATGGAGCTAATTCCATGATTCTGTTAGCCATCATTAAATTATATTCCTGCTTTTCTTGAACTTAGAGAGGAGAAAAACTCTATAGACGTATTACAAGTCCAGAATCTGATCAGAAAACGCATCAACAGATATTTCCATCTTTACATTTACCACTGTGAATATTTAATTAAAGAATCAACTAGAGGATTCTTCTACTTTGATGACTTTCTTAGGTTTTCTAGCTCTAAATCTTGTACCAGCTATGGCTTGACTAAACTCCAAAATCATCAGAGACCAATCTAAATTATGTTTCTTGGAGAAATATAATTAGTATGAATTTTGTGTTTCATTTTTCTTTGGAATGCTCATTATTAATGTTGACTTGATTTACTTTCCTTGGATGTGAATTGTTTTCCTGCCTTGCCAACTAGGAAATAAAAGGGTGAACAAAAGAGACAAATACAGAAAAGAAAGTGGTGTTAAAGAAAAGCTGTATCATATGTTCATCAAAACTATATTAGGTGAATGAATCATTTTGTCAGCATTCACACATTCACACACACATAACTACTCTCTCAAACATTGTTTCTTTTTTAATAAAATATTTCTTAAACAAAGAAAAGATCTGTTTCAGATCCAGAGAGGAAGTGGCATAGCATTCTCAGAATCATCTGTACTATACCATGTGGATTAATTATATAGTTTTCTATTATTTTTGACAATATGTGATTTTTCATCATATTTGTGAATTAAACCTCAACTCCTAGATATTATGGCTCCACTGAAACAGAGGAAAGCAGAAAGTTCTACAGATATCCCCAAGTTTCAAAATTCACAGACAAAATTTATCCCTAAGATAACTCATCATCTTACCATCAGTGCGCTGTACTAATGGAGTGGGTGGTCCTTGAACACTTCTCTGGGCTTCTTTGTTTGTTATGAAGCAAGTGTAGTTGCCAACATCTGATGGCTCCACTTTGGCAATGTACAAGTTCCCTGTCTCTTGTGATACAAACCGTCTGTTGTCCTCTTGAACATATAAGGGGTTATCATTGAAAGTCCATGCATAAGATAAATCTGGAAACAGAATAAAATAAGTATTATCCTTACTGTATTCATTCTTATCTGAAAGTTCTGTGCCCTACTTCTCCATAAATAGAATACAACTGTGCCCCTCTTTGTCCAGTTTGTGCCTGTCATCCTGATGTAATTGTTTTATTTCTTTTTAATTAAGTATTTCCCAATTTGGATAATATGGTTTTCCTGTCCATCACTGGCTTTGTGTAATTAAAGATGTGATGGTGAGATGTCAAGGGAACAAGTAGATGAACTTATTAAGGAAAGCTATATGGTATAAAATATTATGGGCTCAAAATGTACACTGAATTTCTACATCAGTGCTCATATTAAAGTTGTGCTTCTCAATATGCAATCAGAAGGATGCTCATATTAATCACGTTTAGGGGTGTTTGCTAAAAATTTTACTTCAAGGTGTAAGTTCAGGGACCCTACCACTTGGAATCATTCATTCAATTATTACACAATTTCTGAACATCTCTTTTGTGACCATTTTTGGACTTAGAACACATCAAAGCAAAACCTGTGCCTTATAAAACTTCACCTAGTAAACTGATTACAAGTGTGTGGATAATCTCAGTGTGGGCTGATATGTGCTTTGGCAGAAGCATCGGAACCCAGATGAGGAGTTTAGAATGATCTGTGGTCAGAAAAGTCTTCTGAAAAGAAATCCATGCTCAATCTAGTAGGATGAATGGGAGCTATCCAGGCAACAGATTAACAAACCTTGCTCAGAGAACAAAAACGTGAAGATGAAAGAGAACATATCATTTTTGCTGAACATCAATCAACCTCTGGAAATCTTATATATAAATATGAATATAAATATATAGAGACATATATAACTGATATAATTATCATGCTATAAAATGCACAAATCCTAAGTGTTCAGTTCAGTTAATTGTAACAATCTAAGCACTATGAAATCACCAGCCTAAAATAAATTATGGAACATTCTCATCTTTAGAAATTCTATTATGTCCTTATTTGTCAACCTCTACTGTTGTAACAACTACCAGAGTTCTATCATCATAGGTTATTGAATTTCATAAAAGCAGAATCAAACAGAATGCACTTCTTTTTGAACTTTTATATTGGAATCTAGTTGCTTAACAATGTTGTGTTAGTTGCAGGTGTACAGTAGAGTGATTCAGTTATACATGTAGCTATTCTTGTTATTTCAGAGTATTGAACAGAGTTACCTGTACTATATAGCAGGTCCTTGTTGATTATCTATTTTAAATATAGCAGTGTGTGCATGTCAGCCTCCAACTCCCAATGTACTGCTTTGTGTCTGGTTTCTTTAATGTATCTTAATGTCCCCTATGTAGTTGTGACTATCAGTACTTCTTTTCTTTCTCTTGCTGAATGGAATTCCATTTTTATGAATATACCACAATGTGTTTGGCTGCTTTCCTGTTGAAGATTATTAGAATTGTTTCCATTTGGGGACCATTATATTGGGTTGGCCAAAAAGTTAGTTTGGGTTTTTCCATATGATGTTATGGAAAGACCTCAACGACATTTTTGGCCAATCCAATGCATTAGGCTCATATAAACATTATTTTTTAAGACTGTCTGTGGACATTTTCACTTTTCTTTGTTAAGTCCCTAGACGTGAACTATAGGGTAGATGTATGTTTTACTTAATTAAAAATAAAAAAAAACAACTACAAAAGAATTTTCCAGTTACACTAGTTGATATCTCTATCTACAATATGTGAGAGTTAGCATTGGTGTACATCTCTGAGAAAACTATGTTGTCATTTTTTAAATTTTATCTAGATATCGTCGAACAAGGGGGTTGCAGCTGGCACTAGTGGTAAAGAATCTGTCTTCCAATGCAGGAGATGCCAGAGATGAGGGTTCGATCCCTGAGTCGGGAAGATCCCCTGGAGGAGGGCATGGCAAGCCTTCTTGCCTGGAGAATCCCATGGGCAGAGGAGGCTGGCGGGCCACAGTCCATGGGGTCACAAAGAATCAGAAATGACTGAAGTCACTTAGCCAGCATGCATCATTGAGCAAAGGAAAATAGTCTCATGTATTAAGGTTTTGTAAGTGTGGTACTAATAAGGTTAAAAAATTGTATGTATTCGTTGAGGAAAGGAAAATAGTCTCATGTATTAAGGTTTTGTAAGTGTGGTACTAATAAGGTTAAGAAATTGTATGTATTGTGAAAACTAGATACAAATGAACTTATGTCAAGGAAAGTGGAAGAACTTAACTGGTTCAAAAATGACCCCTTCCCCAAACATGTGGAAGATATAGGTGCTGGGGTGAAAAGGGGAAATATACTAATGATGGTTAAAATGTCTTCAATTGTAGATGAACGTGGACATCACACATTTGGAAATCACAGTCACAGGAGAACAGTTAAAGCACCTGGGAGCCTCTTGTCCAGACAGAGGTCACAGTTCATGTTTGTCATCCGTACTTATGTTAAACTAGTGCAGAAGCAAGACACGGCAGAGACAAAAAAGAAAAAATTGAAAGCTAATTATGTCTATAATGTTCTAGCAGTCCTCTTTAGATAGAAGCAGACAACCTGAAACATTCTTCACGAATAGAACTGATTTAAAATTCTCTAGAGGGATGATGAAGCAATATGAATTGAAAGCCATTTTGACCTTAAATCTGATCCATATACAAAAGCTCTTGAGAAAATGCATGTGCGCTCTATTGTTTTAATCGTGTCTGACCTTAAAGATTAAATCGTGTTTTAATCTTTGTGACTTATAAACTATAACCTGCCAGGCTCCTCTGTCCGTGGGACTCTCCAGGCAAGAATACTGGAGTGGGTTGTCATGACCTCCTCCAGGGGATCTTCCCTGGAGGTCTTCCCAACCCAGGGAAGACCCAAACCCAGGTCTCTTAAGTCTCCTGTATTTCCTGCATTGCAGGTGGATTCTTTACTCACTAAGCCACCTGGGAAGGTGCTTGAGAAAGTGGAAATGTGTGAATTTTGGCATCTTTATCATCCCTTTCAAACTAGGAAAAAAAAACCAGATAACACATTAACAATATACTTAGGGAACCAGATTCTTTTTAAAGAATGAAAGAAAAGAAGATAGAAAGGAGACAGAAGAAAATAATGAGTTTACAAAAAACAGACTAAATTAAATCACTTGTGTATTAAATTATATATTGTATTTGCAATGTATTAAATTCTGACAATTCATAAATTATTTCAGTAAGAATAAATTCATCTAAATAGCCAGAACTCTGGTATCATTCTCAGGAATGAAGAAGATGTGACAGAAATATATAACAAAGAGGATGAACAGCAACAAAAATGCCACTTAAGCATGAAATATAAAAATTCACAAAGTGTCATTAAGCCTATAAAATTAGTGTTCAAGAAGAAAAACAATCTAAGACATGTTATTACATGAAAAGTATATTGTAAATAAAAATGTTTAGTATGATCTCATAAAAATTATGCATTTACATGTATGAGAACTTATGTGTGTGTGTGTTTCTGCAAATTTTTAAATTTAAAAATCTAGGCATGTATACAGTGGCTTTCTCAAGAGAAGGGAAAGAAACACAGAAGACTTCTCTATGTAATTTGTGCCTGCCATATTTGAATATTTAATTATTATGTAATTGTGCAAATGGGAAAAATAAACAACAGGATGAATAATGTGCCAGGAAAACTAAAGACAAGAATGGGTTATCATTTATTAAAAAAAAAAAAAAGATGGACAGTATTATTCTTTTAATGTTCTTTATTCTTACTCTGAACTAGTCAGACTCGAGTATTATGCTTTATTCAGAGCACATTAGGAAACTTGTTAAAGTGCAGATAGCTAATCCTACCCTAGCAATTTGTTTTATTAACCTCTGAGTGAAGTACCATGGAATCTGTATTTTCAACAGCCTACAAATATCTTGCAGTTGAATTGTAATACTATGTTCAGAGTACCCATTATTGAGAGGGAACTGAAATCTCAAGTATATTGAGATAGATAGCCAAAATGTAGCCAAGTCCAGAAGTTAATACCAAAGAAAGTGGTAAGAACTTAGATTTTGACCCTGGAGGGCAGAAATGGAGAAAAATAACTGAGTTGTTTTCATAGGTCAAATGGCTATGACATTCACAAAGGGTTAAAAAAAAAAAAGTTCTCTCCATTGATGTCCAGAAGGCAAAAGTAGGACTTGTGGACATTATAGTATGCTGTTTGACTACATTAAGATACAGTGAAGATCAGTCCAAACTTTAGAGCTATACCAGCAGAAGACTTTGGAGATAATGAGTTTTCAATCATTAGAGATGATCGAGTAGAGAATGGATGAGAATTGCTTGAGGTGTTGCAAAAGAAGTTTATTTTTGCAGTGGATAGGAAGCTAAACCCATGTCTCTATGAATGGTTTACTCCACTCTCAACATTCCTTCGAGTTTTCTGAGTCTATGCTTTTAGTTTACTGTCTGAGACACCAGGGAAGCCCTTAAGGTCAACTATGCATAAATAAAATTCGCTTCTTTTTAAAATATGTTTTGACATTCTTGTCCCATTCCCAGGTATTGAATCTTTGTGTGTGTGTGTGTTTTTCTTGGCAAGTCCTTACTAGAGTCTTGTATCATTTCATATAGGCTCTTGTGTCTGAGTTTTTTTTGCTGATGTCCTTTGCTACTTCACTTCTAAGCCTGTTGCTCTGTCTTCACCAGAGAGATGCTCAAAGGGTTTTGTTTGAAACTGGAGAGCCACCTAGATAGTAAAATTTTTTTCAGTATAAAGAGGAGGGAAAAAATGTAGTTCAGGTTTCCCTGTTGTCAGTGACTCCATCTTTCGAACCTTCTGTGAAATAAAGACAAATCTTGAGCAAATTCCCAGGGCTCTGTTCAGCTTAGGTATCTTTCATCGATGCCTCTGTGGGAAGAGGAATAAGTTCTAGCCCTCTGAAATCCAAAGCAACTCCTTTCGCTCAACAGAAATTACACATTGCCACTGGTGCTCAGGAAATCTTTGTATACTTTTACCCTATAATCTTGGGGCCAGAGACTATAATTTTCACCTCTCCCTAGGGGAATTCATTTTTACCTTACTACTAAAGCTTTCTAATCTGTTCCTACATGTAGTGTATCCTTCTTCAATAGTGGGATATTTAGAAGCTACTTGAAGAATGTGTTCAGAAATAAGGAAGATGACATAAGGAATAATTTGAAAAAATAGAAGCACTTGTTTCATACTTGTTTCATCATTCCTACAGTTTGTTTTGTGAGGTTAATTGGCTATTGCAAATATGCCTGCTACTACATATCCTTCCCTATAGGAAGGATACTGGAGCTAGGGGTATAAATGTAATTTCCCCAAATTATACTGTGAACATGTACAAAGGGATAGAACTTGAACCTTTGTCCTTCTAATGTCTAATTCTTCTTTCTTGCCATCAGACTTCCAAAATCCCAGCTCCCTGCATATCTGAGCCCTCTCACATCTAGGCCAGTTGTTCTTCACATTCCCTCCCCTATCATATTGCCCATCATGGGTTCGAATTCCTCAGAATCTTGTAGAATAAATGATTAACCTGCTATTCAAAATTACTCCAACAAGCTTATAGCTACTATTAACAGGGAAGAGAACACACTTGCAAAACCTGTAGTTAGTAATTCTCCTCTCTATGAAGGTCTCTCTAGAGCAGAGATTTTAAAACTTCAATGTGTATCACTATCACCTGGAGGACTTGGAAAACCATAAACTAATGAGTTTCTCAATCATTAGGTCTGAGGAGGGCCCAGAAAATTTGCATTGATAACAGATTCCCAGCGGGTGTTGGTAGTGAGGAAATTCTGCTTTGAAAATCATTGCTGGTAAAATTCAGTCTTCTCTGGGAGATCACACTAGGGAAGGCTTGATAGAATGGTGGTCACCTTGTATAGTTCCCTTCAGGTGGTGTGTAGGAAGTAGAAGAGTGTGTTCCTCGACTCACAGATTCATGGCATGTCTGGAATGGTAGGGACCTGAAATTTCTTCCAGCCCAACCCCCTCAGTTTACGGGCAAATAAGCAGAAAGGAAGACGACAGTAGCTCTGAGACTAGACTCCAGGTGTCCTTTTGCACCCTTCTGGGAACTAGTGAAGGTGCAAAGTTGCAAGCCCTTCCTGTCACCATTATTTTTCATCCTGCCCTGCTGCCTTCTCCCCACTGGCTGCCTTTTCCCATTCATCCAAACAGCCAGCCTGCAATGGGGGCCTTTATCTTTTTTTTTTTCCCATCATCAGCCACTGCTGTGCTTAATTTGTATATTTTTTAATGGGGAAAGAAGAAAAATACCTTGCAAATTGGAAGTTTAAAATCCTTCCCATTTGGCTTTTCTTAATTAAATGTATAATTCATGAGCCACTTAAGTTGAAATCGCTGAATTTTTAAATATTTTCTCCACCATCTATGACATTTATCTGTTATTAATGATTGTGATGTATTTTCCCTGTGATGATTCAGCATGAACATTAGAACTGAAGGATAATTGGTCTTCACTGAGCCATTGTCTGTAGTTTCACACTGACACCATCCTCTATAATTTTATTATTATTAGAAATGGAAGATCTGCAGTAAGCAATTGAATACTATCGGCTGCTCTGCCAAGCATACAAAAAATCCTATTTTCCCCAGAGCCTGATTATGTTTTGACATCTTTTATAGCCCTATATCTTGTACTCTGATATTGAAAATACAAACACAAAGATACATGCAAGTATACCCATTATATGGGATGTAATTTTTATTAGAGGGGAAGCATCTCATGGGAAAGAAACCCGTAAAAATAAACACCGACACTGAGAACTTCTACTGGCGCTATAGAAAGGGTCTCAAAATTGGTAGCATGTTTCTTGAGGTAGAAAATAAATGAGCAGAATAAAGAATCTGAAGCACAGTGCTCAGATTTAGTGGATAAATCCCCCCTTTGGAATATTCCGATATGAGTGTACTTTACTGCAAACCTTGTGTAGTGCTCCAGGGTTAAATGTGACTGGCTCTTAGGTGGTAAATCATGGTTATGCTAGCTCAGTGGTAAAGACCTAATCCAAGAAGAATAATTTCTTTTCTGGGTTGAAGTCATTGATATTGGTGCTGAGCAAGTTTATGATGCAAGCCAGAAAACTGGCCCGACACCTTTATAATCACTCCTAGTTGAGTTCCCATTTGTTCCACAATTACTGCTTGACCACCTAGACTTTATTAGATGCCTTTAGATTTACAACACCTCCTGTTTGGAATCATGGAGATGATTGCCTTTGTGCCCTACAAACAACCACTAAGTAAAGGCCCTCTGAGTTTCTAGGATTTGTTGTTAATGTTTAGTTGCTCAGTCATGTCCAACTCTTTTGTGATTCCATGGACTGTAGCCTGCCAGGCTCCTCTGTCCATGAGATTTCCCAGGCAAGAGTATTGGAGTGGGTTGCCATTTTCTTCTCCAGGACAGACAGCCACTAAGTAAAGGCCCTCTGAGTTCCTATGGTTACTAGCTTCCAATGAATCCTAGGACAGCTTTGGTACTGGTAAATCCTTCCTGAAGAAGGAATGAAAACCCAGGCAACTTCTGAATAAAGTTCAAGGTATGCTCCAATTCTAAGGAAGCCAGGGTGAGTCATGGGGCAAAATACAGAAGGACTAGACTTGTTTCCTCCTCAGTTTCCATTCTCCATGGGTGAGCTTAAAATAGTGAACGTAAGACCTGGGCAATACCAGTGGATCTCCACCAGAGGTGAGTTTGATCATCTAGGGATATTTGTCAGTGTCTAGAGCCATTTTCTAAAGGAGACAATGGCACCCCACTCCAGTACTCTTGCCTGGAAAATCCCATGGGCAGAGGAGCTTGGTAGGCTTCAGTCCATGGGGTCGCTAAGAGTTGGACATGACTGAGCGACTTCACTTTCACTTTTCATTTTCATGCATTGGAGAAGGAAATGGCAACCCACTCCAGTGTTCTTGCTTGGAGAATCCCAGGGATGGGGGAGCCTGGTGGGCTGTCATCTCTGGGGTCACAAGAGTCGGACACAACTGAAGCGACTTAGAAGCAGCAGCAGCAGAGCCATTTTCTCATTCTTACAAGTGGAGAGTGAGTGCTACTCACATCAAGTGGGTACAGGCCAAGGATGCCATTAATATCTTAACAATGCACAGGATAAGCCTTGTGAAAAGAAATATCTTGTCCTAAGTTGTCAATAGTACCAATATTGAGAAACTCTGGGTTAAATAAGTGGTAATAGGCTGTATTTGGCCACCTGATGCGAAGAACTGACTCATTTGAAAAGACCCTGATGCTGGGAAAGATTGAAGGCAGAAGGAGAAGGGGATGACAGAGGATGAGATGGCTGGATGACATCACTGACTCAGTGGAAATGCGTTTGAGTAAATTTTGGGAGTTGGTGATGGACAGGGAAGCCTGGCATGCTGCGATTCTTGAGGTTGCAAAGAGTCGGACACGACTGAGTAACTGAACTGAACTGAACTGTGGTCAGATTATGCCAGACAAAATTAGGCAGGGGAAAAACTGCAGTGATATTTAGATACAATCCTTTGAATTCCAGACACACAATCTTGGCCAAGTTAGCACTAACCTCTTTAACACAGTTGCTCTATTTTAAATTGGAGAAATTTTTCTTGAAAGTATTACATGAGCTGGGGTATACCAAAGGCTGAGCTGAGCTCTCAGTGTATGAAAGTGAAATTATTAATCACTCAGTCGTGTCCAACTCTATGTGACCTCAGGGCCTGTAAGCCTTCCAGGCTTCTCTCCCCATGGAATTCTCAAGGCAAGAATACTGGACGGGGTAGCTATTCCTTCTCCAGGGAATCTTCATGACCCAGGGATCAAACCTGGGTCACTTGTATTGCAGGCGGATTCTTTACTGTCTGAATCACCAGGGAAACCCAAACTCCCAGTGTATAGTAGGTACTCATACATTTCCAACTGTGTGGTGTTAAATACTATTTACATAAGATGACTTCCAAATTTAGTTCTTCAGACCAGAACTTTCTGCCTACACATATCAGTTCAGCTGCCTATTGGAAGTTTTTGGTCTGAAGTTAGACATTTGTAAGTTAACACGTTTTAAAACAAATCCCTGATTTCCCTCACCCCAAAACCTGCTCCCCCTTTATTGACCTTATCCCTGTACATGGAACTTCATTCTTCCAACTGCTCAGTTTGGAGTTATCTTTTACACATGTCTTTATCTTAAAATCTACATTTAATCTTTCAGGAAGTTATTGCAGCTATACGCTCTAAATTTATCCTGAATATGGCTACTTTCCACCTGCCCACTGCTCTCATCCTGGCTTGAGTCACTATTAACTCTAACCTGAATCACTGTAATCACTTTTTAAGTGGTTGTATGCTGACTATCATGTAGTGCATTTTAATTTCACTCAAAGGAAAATCCAAAGGCTGCAAAACATCTTGAGAGTAGTGCCTACATCTTCATCTACCCTCCTGTTTGCTCAGCTTTCTTCAGCCACACACACCTCATTCCTGTTCTTCCATCATGTGGGACATAGTCCTACCCAGGACCTTTGTGTGTGCTGCTCCTACTCCCCAAACTGCTTTTCTCAGTGTCTCACTCATTCCTCTAGTTCTTTTCTCAAATGTCAGTGAAGGCGTCTTTGGTCTTTTAGTAGAAGACATCAGCAACACCCATTCACTCCCTATGCTCTTTATTTTTCTCCCACGCTTTTATCATCATTGGCCATACTTATATTTTCTATTATAATTTTTACTGTAAGATTCATGGAGTGAAGGACTTTGTTGCTTTGTTCTCCACCATATCCCTAAACCTCAGTAAAATGAGTGGCCCTTAGTAAGTACATAATAAATATTCCTTGAGTGAATATATGGTAGAAGTTCAATAATGATGGTTATTATCACTATTATTATGCCAACAGGAAACTGTTGGGCATATTTACCTAAAAATTTTACCCACTCAAGCAACATTCACAAGGAATATTGCCACTGCCAATTTGACCTACCTTCACCATTGTGATATATTTAGAAGTAGAAAAAACAAAAACAACAAAAAAACTAACTGGTAGGAAGAAGATATGAAAATTTAGCATGTTTTCTCAATAGGACAATACGATTGTCCTCTTTATTCTTGAACACAATTTTGAGACTTTGCTGAGAATGATTTTCAATTTAGTTTGAATCGTCAATATTTTTATTGACGCAAATACAGATGCTGTGCTCAAACAGTAGTGTTATCTTTCTACTACAGACATAGATGCTCCTAACTACTGGCATAAATCCAATTGTTCAACAAACCTAAAAGTTGTATCTGAGGAAAGAATGGAACATTTCCTCTAAAACAAATTTTAAACCTACGATTTTTATGAGCCCAGGATTGAGAGTTTTATATCCAGAAAATAAAGAGAAAGAATGTTGCTTTACTTTCAATATGATAAAACTGTGATTTCACAGTGAAGGTGATTTTAATTATTTTAGACAACATGCATCATTTCTATACCCTGTCATTTTTAAACAAAATTTCATGTGAGGCCAGACTCATTCACTGCACTCATGAAGATCTATTGACTGCTTATTTTCAGATTCATGCAATAGCTTTTGCTTCAAGAGTTTTATGTTCATTTTAAAAATTCAGAGGAAACTCCATTTTCAGTCCTGTTGCAAACTGACTTGTGCAGAATCTTTGTTACAGGTGATGAAGGATGTTAACAAAAGCTCACCCTTGAGCTGAGTGAGATCTCAAGAGATAAAGACCTTTCTGCATAGCAGTTCAAAGGCCATTCCAAAGCTGTGACCCCCTCCCCCATATGAATAAGTAAAATAAATGTTATATTGCCATTTTTTTGTCACATGAATATGTGTTTCTAGGAATGACCTTAGAATTCTCTAAAGACATTGTGGAGGAAAGAAAAGGGTTTTATTTAGTTGAGTATCCAAATTTTAGTTCTGCCAAGAACCAAGAAGCTAAGTAAGAGAATTGTATTTTACTGAGGTGTATATCCAAATTAAGGATAAAACATATAGCAGATAATGGAAGGGATTTTTAAATATTGTGTGAAGATAAATGAAGTCATAGACTACCAGCGAGAGAGTTTAGGAGAAAGGAAAATGAGGTCTAATGGGGAATGAAATGTTTCAACCCAGTGTGTTCTTTCCACCACACCTTCATTATAACTGACATTTCTCTGAAGTATTTTGAAGTCATATTTTAGGAGAACAGAAAGGAAGAATGAGTCCGTCTCTTCTGGCATATATTCAGTCACATTCAAGGAGCTTATCTCTGCTAAGGAAGTAGAATTATGGAAGAAAATACGCTTCTCTCCACAGAGTAAAGCAAATGGTTCCCGTTGTGTTTCCAAAAATCACATTTCTAAGAGATACAGCAGAACGTGCCAATTTTGTGTTCTGGTATTATTGCCTAGGCTTCTCTTCTTTTCCACTGTGGGTACCTTTCTGCTAAAATAAACTTTATCTGTAAATCCTCCCTTCCTGGGTCTGCATTTGTTGTTGCCTTAAAAATTGTCCATAAGAATGTCTACTGAGATATCCTGTCATTTATTTGAAAGAAAGGACATCCATATAACAGCATTGCTTTGGTTTGGCTTATGCTGATTATTCTACTATTTCATTGAGTCATGACCAATTATTTTCATGGGAAATCCATTTACACACTTTCTTTTGTTTGTTTGTTAGTTTGGGTCCTGGAGTTATTCTTTGTTGGGTAAATGTCTAGTGTTCAGCCTAGTTGGTATTTTTCTTACTGTCCCAAAGTTTTTTTAAAAACAATATATAAAAAGACTGAAATATATTTGACATGCCTTGTTAAGGAAAAAAATGCAAGTTTTTTGTGAACACATTAGAGAGAAAGCATGAAGAATTCAGGATGTTCTGATTTCACATTTAATATGATTTTTCACATGTTACTGAACACCTTGAGGGATTCACTGCTGTGGACTAGGTACATAGACCATACATACCAGGTACACATACAACAGAACCAAATTTTTCAAAAAATGATATGAGAATTTCAGCTCATATGGCCTTCTAGAACTATGGAGTCTATAGCACCTTTCTCTATGAGAAGCTTTATTAATATTTACAGCGAGTCTTTGCTACTCACATACTGGATATAAGAATAAATTTGGCCTTGCCAACATTTACTCCATCTTGCCCTGCTGACTTTGTCTGTCCCAGTTGGTATACTTCTAGGGCATGTCCTTATGACTGCCAGGTGTGCAGGCAAATATGGAGCCTTTAGAGAGATGGAAATAAAGGAAGGAAAGTGAATTATGGCTGACAGAATTCTAAAATACCCCCCACTGACCCTTGCCCACCATCTGAGTATGATGGGATTTATGAATATGGTGAGCCCTCATGATTATGTTAGAATAGATGGCACACTTGACTTGGAAAAGTGGCTTTATCTTTGATGGTGCTGACCTATTCAGATGAGCCCTTTCTGGGACTGGATAGGGTTAGATAGATTTGAATTATTACAGGGAACTGATGCAAAGGAGATTCGCTGTTGCTGGTTTTGACAATGTAGAGGCCTGTGGCAAGAAGTGTGGGCAGCTTCTATAAAATGAGAGTGGCCCTTGACAGCTGACCAGAAAGGACATGGGGACCTTAGGCCTACAACTCTAAGGAAATGAATTCACCCAACCACCTGAATGAGCTTAGAATTATATATATATATATAAAATACAAGGAAAATTACAGACAAAGATAGACAATGTCTGTATGTAGAGTTGGCCCACTTCCAACTAGCTGTCCACTAATGCAATTTAAAGCTTATCTGACAAATACATTCCTTTTCTTTCTTGAGGTTTTTCTTTGCACAATTCACCCTCACAAAAAGGTGAGGAAAAAATAAAAATGAGTTGTTTTAATGATGTAAAGACACTCTTAGGGCTTTTAGCAAACTTGGAGGTGTAAGATTCTTGAAACTAATAAATAAATTGAGGTTGAAGAATTAACCACAGAGTTTATCCACTGGCAATTTTTGAAGTCAGAAAGTTCTGGGTTGGAATCTTGTCTTTATTTACTAATTAAAAATTGATTTAGTCTGAGTCTCAGTGTTCTTATTTTAAAATTATTATTCTTAATTATTGGAATACTGGGAATGAGAAAATAAATGGAAAGCCCTATAGTGCTTGCTGAGGGTAACAATTCAACAACTGGTAGTTATTATTGCCATTATTAACATTTAATGAATCAATTACTCTATTAATACTTTAAAGAATTAATAATTCTTTGTATAATTGAGGCAAATGGTGTCAATAATCCCCTCAGTTTTGATCTGAGAGAGATATGAAGGAAAAATGAATAGTATTCCAGCATTCCTGTCATTGTAGATATGAGAAAGCCATGGCTCTTAGAAGAAAATCCTTGTAATACCTGGATGAAGTCAATATTGATAAATGCCTTTGGAATCCTGCTAGAGCATTATATATTGCAAAACAGAATTTGGTATCAGTCAAATTTGTCATAATTTGTATGCAACAGGTACTCATTATTCAGTTATAACAGACTTAATTTCAGGTAGGTTTTGTATATCTGTGAGTTAATTTCATGACATTAAATAGGCACTGTTAAAATGAAAGTTTTACATACTTGAAAAGTTTGATGCGTGAGGCAGGGTGCTCAGGGCTGGTGCACTGGGATGACCCTGAGGGATGGGATGGGGACGGGGGTGGGAAGGAGGGTCAGGATGGGGAACACATGTACACCCATGGCTGATTCACGTGAATGTATGGCAAAACCCACCACAATATTGTAATGTAATTAGCCTCCAATTAAAATTAAAAAAAAAAAAAAGATCAACATATACTTCTTCACTGGTAGGTGACAAGGTGACCAGGGAAATCTTCTCCTACTTTACTGCCTTTTAAAAATATAATGACATTCATTTAGAAGTATTTTACATGTCTGCTGTTCCTATTTAGAGTAAAAAAGTTGAAACTAGTTGAACTAGTTGAAAAAGTTGAACTTTTTCAAACAAAGTTGAAACTAGTCTATGATTCTGTCAAGTCTCTTTGACCAATGTCAGAGTATAAAATGACATAGACCGACAGTACAAACAAACACGATTTGCATGATTTGTCTTAGATTATGGTACTGGAAAATAACCTTCCTAATGTTAAAAAATGGAGCCCCTGGTGGCTCAGATGGTAAAGAGTCTGCCTGCAGTGCGGGAGACTCAGGTTCGATCTCTGTGTCGGGAAGATCTCCTGGAGATGGAAATGGCAACCCACTCCATTAGTCTTGCCTGGAGAATCCAATGGATGGAGGAGCCTGGCAGGCTACAGTCCATGGGGTCGCAAAGAGTTGGACACGACTGAGCGACTTCACTTTCACTTCTTTTTTAATTGTTAAAAAATAAGCACTATCAAATTTTTGTGTGCTCTGGAATAATATCATTTTATCAGGTAACGTTGAAAGTATTGTAACTCTTCCCTAATATTGCTAGTGAGCAAAGTGACATACCACTCTGTAATAATATTGAATAAAAATATTTCTAACTTCCAATTAGGGTTTGTATGTTTGTTTTTTTTTCTTTTTGTGTTAGCATTTCACAAGATTGTATGACACTGAAAGTAATGGCAAAAATAACTTCAAGTTTGTGAAGGATCATAAATAATATTTGTTTTAATATTAGAAGAAAAGTTGTTTTCACTTATTTCTTAAAATTTGTCCATCTGTTTCCAAAAATCCTCGTGTTCTAAAGTGGAAATCAATTATAAGAGACATTGGTGGTTAGGATCTATCCAGGGTCTGGGACCCAGACTGCATGGATTTGATGTCTGGCTTCATGATTACAAGATTCATGACACTGGACCATTTACTTACCCTCTCTGTATCTTAGTATTCTCATCCATAAAACAAGAAACATCATAGTATCTCCCTCGACTAGTAGTTCTACAGAATTAAAAATCTAAAACATATAAAGTATTTAGATCTGTACTGTGTAAGTACTTGCTATTATTATTAAATTAACTATAACAGTACTTCAAAAAACTAAGATCATGGCATCTGGTCCCATCACTTCATGGCAAATAGATGGGGAAACAATGGAAACAGTGACATACTTTATTATCATATAGTGATTTGGGGCTCCAAAATCACTGCTGATGGTGACTACAGCCATGAAATTAAAAGATGCTTGCTCCTTGGAAGAAAAGCTATGACCAACCTAGATAGCATATTAAAAAGCAGAGATATTACTTTGTCAACAAAGGTCTGTCTAGTCAAAGCTATGATTTTTCTAGTAGTCATGTATGGATGTGAGAGTTGGACTAGAAAGCTGAGCACCGAAGAGTTGATGCTTTTAAACTGTGGTGTTGGAGAAGACTCTTGAGAGTCCCTTGACTGCAAGAAGATCCAACTAGTCCATCGTAAAGGAAATCAGTCCTGAATATTCATTGGAAGGACTAATGCTAAAGCTGAAATTCCAATACTTTAGCCACCTGATGCTAAGAATGGACTCCTTGGAAAAGACCCTGATGCTGAGAAAAATTGAAGGCAGGAGGAGAAGGGGAGGACAGAGGACGAAATGTTTGGATGGCATCACTGACTTGATGGACATGAGTTTGAGAAGGCCTTGGGAGTTGGTAATGGACAGGGAAGCCTGGCATGCTTCCATGGGGTTGCAAAGAGTCAGACACGACTGAGCAACTGAACTGAACTGAACTATAACATGGTGTGGCTTTCCCCTCATAGCTCAGTTGGTAAAGGATCCACCTGCAATGCAGGAGACCCTGGTTCAATTTCTGGGTCGGGAAGATCCCCTGGAGAAGAGATAGGCTATCCACTCCAGTATTCTTGGGCTCCCCTTGTGGCTCAGCTGGAAGAATCCTCCTGCAATGTGGGAGACCTGGGTTGGATGTCTGTGTTGTGAAGATTCCCTGGAGACAGGAAAGGCTACCCACTCCAGTATTCTGGCCTGGAGAATTCCAGGGGCTGTATCCTCAATGAGGTCGCAAAGAGTAGGACACAACTAAGAGGCTTTCACTTTCATAACATAGTGTAATATCGGATCGTACTAACTGAAATGACTTTATGGATATTTTTACACTGACTTCCTCCAGGATCACAGCTGGCTGAGAATCTACCAAATTGTACCAAACTCTCCAGATTTTAAGAAATTGCAAACCAGTGGGGTGAGAATCAGTGGGTGCTTTAGATCCCTGGCAACTGGATAGTTTACCAGTTAATCCAGATTCTTCCAAAGCAGAAAATAGCATTTACTGCTTGATTTTTACCATCATCAGGAGATAACCTGATTTGGTGTCCCGTAACATTTTCTTCCAATTAAAGGGGCAACTTTCCTCTTCCAATAGTTAGCATGAGGTTTCCAGAACAGCTATTGAAATTTGCCTCTCCATGGAACCCAATAATTAAAATAAAATAACAGTCCTAGCTTTCTTTTTAAAATAAAAACCTGGCTGTTAAATTAATTGGTTTACATTCATTAGCTTGGGCTTCCCTGGTGGCTCAGACGGTAAAAGCATCTGCCCACAATGCGGGAGACCAGGGTTCGATCCCTGGGTCAGGAAGAACCCCTGGAGAAGGGAATGGAAACCCACTCCAGTACTCTTGCCTGGAAAATTTTATGGATGGAGGAATGAGTCGGACACGTGTCGCAAAGAGTCGGACACGACTGAGCAACTTCACTTTTCACAGTTTCATTAGCTCATTTAACACTCATGACTGTCCTATAGTATAGGCATCAGTTAGTATCTCTACTTTACAGCTGAGTAAATTGAGCCTAAAAAGGTTAAACAAATCGTTCTTTGCCATGTAGATTAACCACAGATTACAGCTGTGATTATTTCACTGCAAAGCCCCAATGCTCACACGTGTGTACAGGGCCATACTGCGTCTCTTTAAGGACGTATCTGTTGAGTGAGTGATTGAATATGTTTTTAGAAGAAAAGACTTGGATTAGGACTTGATGCAGTAGGATGAGCCAGAAAAACTTTCATAGTCCCTTAGATTTGATGGAGGGCTACCACTGGCACTAAGGACTACTATGCCTACTTTATCCCCTGAGTGGCCGAATTAATGGTGTGACCGAAAGTAACCATACCTCCGAAGTGTGGCGGTGGACCACAGAGAAGCACCACACCTTGACCTTCTCGGACGGACACTGTGCTTCTTGTTTTCGTTTCGAAGTCTTCGATATCTTGAAAAACAGAAAAGCAGATTTAGAACTAATTGCTTTGCAGAACAAAATTTTAAGAAGAAAAAACTGGCAACAGCAATGAACACTCACACTTGTCCGACCAAAAGATTTAGTTGATAATCAATTGATGTACACTGGTTTTACCTCTCAAAATTTTGTCTTTCCTTTTTTTATTTTAGTACAACTATGCAGAATATATGATAAAGACATTTATTAACATAACTCACTATCTGTTTTATTCTCCCAGGCAGCCTGAAGCTCAACAGGAAATCTTTTAAACACAGCACATATTTACTTTTCTGCCCAAGGAAGGCATGATTTAAAAGAGGTATGTGGCAAGTTTGCTGCAATCTTCTAGCATTTTAGATTAATGGTAACCATTTTGATATGGGGATGAAGCCTGTGAGAGCTTAGCTTGGAATGTTGTGAGGGAAAGAATAATATGTGACTGAACCAAGAAAAAAGGTAAATCTTCTAATTTCTCTTGATCTACTCCTTCACAAAGCAGCTTCGTGGTCCTGTTTGGAGTGTTGTAATTTCCTACAACACCGAAGAATCATAGACATTCAGTGTTGGAAGAGAGCTTACTAACTGTCTTATTAAGCTATCCATCTGAGTTATAAATCATTCAACATTCCTAGAAAATGGTCACCCAGCCTCTAGAGTCGGACACGACTGAAACGACTTAGCAGCAGCCTCTAGAAAGGGCTAAACTGTATAACTTGTCTGAACCTTAGTTTCTTTGCCTGGAAAATCACTTGTATTCATTCATTCAGTCAGTCAGTCAGTGATTTAACAAATTTGTATTGAATACCTACTAAAAGATAGGAAGGGTATTAAGGGTAAACGATGTATTAGTAAATAAAGCAGACATAGACTTTGCTCTTATTATATTCACTAAAGGTAAAAGTAGAAGACCAATTACAAAACATATAACAAAACATATATATATATATATATACATACACACATACATATAAATATGATTTACATGTTGTAATAATTGTTGTAGAGACTGCTAATTGTCTACCAAAATCTACTGCCCTTTCTTTCACAGTAATAAGTTTATAGGTTTATAGAGTAAATATTACTTTTCTAACCAAAGATACTTTTCCAGACATCTTTTGCAGCTGAATAGAAAAAGTTGAAACTCACATTTAACTTTCACCTATTATGTTTGAGAAGAAATATCCAAAAAAATTTGTTGTTCTCCATCTACACACCAAGTGTTAATACCATCTAGATGGCCAGTGGTGTGAGAAATATATTGTATTTCTCATACTCTTTATCTCTCCAAGTATTATTTCCCAAATGAGTATTCTTTTTGTGCACTTTGCTTCCTTTTCATGAATGACAATTTAAAAAAAAATCACCAGACCTGATATGTAAATTTCATATATATGTATATATATATATATATATATATATATATGCTAAGTCACTTCAGTCGTGTCTGACTCTGTGCGACCCCATAGACGGCAGCCCACCAGGCTTCCCCGTCCCTGGGATTCTCCAGGCAAGAACACTGGAGTGGGTTGCCATTTCCTCCTCCAATGCATGAAAGTGAAAAGTAAAAGCGAAGTCGCTCAGTCGTGTCTGACCCTCAGCGACCCCATGGACTGCAGCCTACCAGGCTCCTCCATCCATGGGATTTTCCAGGCAAGAGTACTGGAGCGGGGTGCCATTGCCTTCTCTGATATATATATATATAGTGAAGGACATGTGTAAGATGGCAGAGTAGAAGGATGGGCACTCATCTGCTGCAAGAACTCCAAAATTACAACTCACTATTGAACAACCATTGAGTGGAAAATGTTGGATCCCACCAAAAAAAAAATAACCCAAGTACAAGGGCAAAGAAGAAGCCCCAGCAAGGCAGTAGCAGGGATGAAATCGCATTTAGAATCAAACCCCTTACCCACCAGAGATGCTCAGAGGTCTCAAACTAACCTTGTGGGCACCAGGACCCAGAGACCCTGTAGAGACTGAACCAGAACTGTGGCAAAACAAGTGGAAGTGATGGAATTCCAGTTAAGCTGTTTCAAATCCTAAAAGATGATGCTGTGCAAGTGCTGCACTCTATATGCCAGCAAATTTGGAAAACTCAGCAGTGGCCACGGGACTGGAAAATGTCAGTTTTCATTCCAATCCCAAAGAAAGGCAAAGCTAAAGAATGTTCAAACTACTGCACAGTTACAATCATCTCACATGCTAGTAAAGTAATGCTCAAAATTCTTCAGGCCAGTCTTCAATAGTATGTGAACTGTGAACTTCCAGATGTTCAAGCTAGATTTAGAAAAGGCAGAGGAACAGAGATCAAATTGCCAACATCTGCTGGATCATCAAAAAAGCAAGAGAGTTCCATAAAAACATCTGCTGCTGCTGCTGCTGCTGCTAAGTCGCTTCAGTCGTGTCCGACTCTGTGCCACCCCATAGACGGCAGCCCAACAGCCTCCCCCATCCCTGGGATTCTCCAGGCAAGGACACTGGAGTGGGTTGCCATTTCCTTCTCCAATGCCTGAAAGTGAAAAGTGAAAGTGAAGTCACTCTTAGCGACCCCATGGACTACAGCCCACCAGGCTCCTCCGTCCATGGGATTTTCCAGGCAAGAGTACTGGAGTGGGGTGCCATTGCCTTCTCCAATAAAAACATCTACCACACAATTGCACTCATCTCACACGCTAGTAAAGTAATGCTCAAAATTCTCCAAGCCAGGCTTCAGCAATACGTGAACCATGAACTTCCTGATATTCAAGCTGGTTTTAGAAAAGGCAGAGGAACCAGAGATCAAATTGCCAACATCCGCTGGATCATGGAAAAAGCAAGAGAGTTCCAGAAAAACATCTATTTCTGCTTTATTGACCATGCCAAAGCCTTTGACTGTGTGGATATAACAAACTGTGGAAAATTCTTCAAGAAATGGGAATGCCAGACCACCTGACCTGCCTCCTGACAGTTAGAACTGGACATGGAACAACAGACTGGTTCCAAATAGGGAAAGGAGTTCATCAAGGCTGTATATTGTCACCCTGCTTATTTAATTTATATGCAGAATACATCATGTGAGATGCCGGTCTGGATGAAGCACAACCTGGAATCAAGATTGCTGGGAGAAATATCAATGACCTCAGATATGCAGATGACACCACCCTTATGGCAGAAGGTGAAGAAGAATTAAAGAACCTATTGATGGCTTAAAACAACATTCAGAAAACAAAGATCAAGTCATCCAATCCCATCTCTTCATGGCAAATAGATGGGGAAACAGTGGGAACAGTGACAGTTTTTATTTTGGGGGGCTCCAAAATCACTGCAGATGGTGACTGCAGTCACAAAATTAAAAGACTCTTGCTCCCTGGAAGAAAACCTATGACCAATCTAGATAGTATATTAAAAAGCAGAGACATTACTTTGCCAACAAAGGTTCATCTAGTCAAAACTGTGTTTTTTGCAGTAGTCATGGATGGATGTGAGAGTTGGACTATGAAGTTGACCACCAAAGGATTGATCCTTTTGAACTGTGGTGTTGGAGAAGACTCTTGAGACTCCCTTGGATGCAAGGAGATCCAACCAGTCAATCCTAAAGGAGATCAGTCCTAAATATTCATTGGAAGGACTGATGTTGAAGCTGAAACTCCAATAGGTTGGCCACCTGATGTGAAGAACTGACTCACTGGAAAAGACTCTGATGCTGGGAAAGATTGAAGGTGGGAAAAGTGGATGACAGAGGATAAGATGGTTGGATGGGGAGTTGTCGATGGACAGGGAAGTCTGGCATGTTGTGGTCCATGGAGTTACAGAGAGTCAGACACGACTGAGCAACTGAACTGAACTGATGTAATGTATATATGTAATTTCATATATATGTATATATGTAGAGATTTAGTTGGGAAGAAGTAGACTATATCTTGGACAAATATTTTCATTATTAAAAGTAGAGCATATATATGTATTTCAAATCCTGAAAGATGATGCTGTGAAAGTGCTGCACTCAATCTGCCAGCAAATTTGGAAAACTCAGCAGTGGCCACAGGACTGGAAAAGGTCAGTTTTCATTCCAATCCCAAAGAAAGGCAATGCCAAAGAATGCTCAAACTACCACACAATTGCACTCATCTCACACGCTAGTAAAGTAATGCTCAAAATTCTCCAAGCCAGGCTTCAGCAATACGTGAACCATGAACCT
>NW_011495035.1:7585003-7609771 GCF_000754665.1 Bison bison bison | reverse complement strand
CAAAGCCTTTGACTGTGTGGATCACAATAAACTGTGGAAAATTCTGAAAGAGATGAGAATACCAGACCACCTGACCTGCCTCCTGAAAAATCTGTATGCAGGTCAAGAAGGAACAGTTAGAACTGGACATGGAACAACAGACTGGTTCCAAATCAGGAAAGGAGTACGTCAAGGCTGTATATTGTCACCCTGCTTATTTAACTTATATGCAGAGTTACATCATGAGAAATGCTAGGCTGGAAGAAGCACAAGCTAGAATCAAGATTGCTGGGGAAATATCAATAACCTCAGATATGCAGATGACACCAGCCTTATGGCAGAAAGTGAAGAGGAACTCAAAAGCCTCTTGATGAAAGTGAAAGTGGAGAGTGAAAAAGTTGGCTTAAAGCTCAACATTCAGAAAACTAAGATCATGGCATCTGGTCCCATCACTTCATGGGAAATAGATGGGGAAACAGTGGAAACAGTGTCAGACTTTATTTTTTTGGGCTCCAAAATCACTGCAGATGGTGACTGCAGCCATGAAATTAAAAGACACTTACTCATTGGAAGGAAAGTTATGACCAACCTAGATAGCATTTTAAAAAGCAGGACATTACTTTGCCAACAAAGGTCCATCTAGTCAAGGCTATGGTTTTTCCTGTGGTCACATATGGATGTGAGAGTTGGACTGTGAAGAAGGCTGAGTGCCAAAGAATTGATGCTTTTGAACTGTGGTGTTGGAGAAGACTCTTGAGAGTCCCTTGGACTGCAAGGAGATCCAACCAGTCCATTCTGAAGGAGATCAGCCCTGGGATTTCTTTGGAAGGAATGATGCTGAAGCTGAAACTCCAGTACTTTGGCCACCTCATGCGAAGAGGTGGCTCACTGGAAAAGACTCTGATGCTGGGAGGGATTGGGGGCAGGAGGAGAAGGGGACGACAGAGGATGAGATGGCTGGATGGCATTACTGACTCGATGGACATGAGTCTGAGTGAACTCCAGGAACTGGTGATGGACAGGGAGGCCTGGTGTGCTGCGATTCATGGGGTCGCAAAGAGTCAGACATGACTGAGCGACTGAACTGAACTGAACTGAACTGATACATATATATACATACATATGTATGCTCTACTTTTAATAATGAAAATATTTGTCCAAGATATAGTCTGCTTCTTCCCAACTAAATCTCTTTCCTTTCATCTTCAGCAGTCATTAGCTTTATACCTGCTTAGGATCTAGAAAGCTAAAGTTTCTCAGTCATGTCCAATTCTTGTGACCCCATGGTCTATGCAGTCCATTGAATTCTCTAGGCCAGAATACTGGAGTGGGTAGCCTTTCCCTTTTCCAGGAAATCTTCCCAACCCAAGGATCAAACCCAGGTCTTCCACATTGCAGGCACATTCTTTACCAGCTGAGCCACAAGGGAAGTCCAAGAATACTGACGTGGGTAGCCCATCCCTTCTCCAGTGGATCTTCCCAACCCAGGAATTGAACCAGGGTCTCCTGCATTGCAGGTGGATTCTTTACCAACTGAGCTATCAGGGAACTAGAGTGCCTTGCATATTTCTTCTAGAGGATTTTTAAACAAATATGCCCCCCTTTCTTCTTTGGCTATAGTATAACTGTCAGCCCATAACATTTTGGTACACTTAATGTCAATTACTGACTAGACTTGTTTGCATCATTTTACATACGCAAAGAGTTGGACATGACTGAGGGACTTCACTTTCACTTTTCACTTTCAGTCAGTGGAGAAGGAAATGGCAACCCACTCCAGTGTTTTTGCCTGGAGAATCCCAGGGACGGGGGAGCCTGGTGGGCTGCTGTCTGTGGGGTCACACAGAGTCGGACACGACTGAAGCGACTTAGCAGCAGCAGCATTAAGAATCAGGCTAACAAACTGCATTTAAAACCAAAAACTAATATATTGATTGTTTCTATTTCTAGCAGTGATAACAAGTGAGAATTTTAAGGGTTTTTTTTTTTTTTTCCTCATTACTATTATCATTGAAAGGTCTCATTAAATTGTCATGACTTTTTAATGGTCATAAAAACAAAAGCTGTCACAAAGGAGTAGAGAGAAATTGAATGATTGTATGAAATTAACAAGCTTTCAATTACATTCTCTCAGTGTCCCATTGTCAGTGTTCCATGCTCACACTACCATCAATCATGTTTTCAGTGTTAATCAGAAGCCATTATAACACGCTGTTGATAAGACCATGGGTACTTTAATATATTCTGTGTTAACTTCCACTTAAATAACATCCACTTGTAACATAATTTCTTCATGCCTTTTATGATTACAATGGGGTTTCTATTAGCTAACATAAAAGGAAATCAACTTCTTTTGAAAGCCACCCAAGTTCTGTTAGCAATCAAAACACAATCATTTTAAAATAGTACTAGTTCACAGGTTTTAATTAATAATTCAGATTTTAAAACTGTTTAATAGCACAGAGATCATAGACAAGATCTAATTTTACCTTAAGTGACATTTCATGTGAATATACTTTGAACAAAATCTGTTTTAAGTATCCAACCTGTATTTCAAGTACATTTCTGCCAGCCAGCAACATAATATAATTCACATAATTTTGAAGCAATGTACAGTGAAGGTAGCCATACAAACCCAGTGATATTTTCTTTTCTCTGTAAGACCTTTATAAACTCCAGATCTATTCTTCTATAAGGAGAAGCCAGAGAGAACCACCCTGTTCTGTTTTTGTCCTATCCATTTTTTGCTTAAGAAAAAAATAGCTTAATGTGAGATCATTCCCTGAGATGGTCTCAAATTTTGTATTATTTGGAGAAATTCCCATAAACCACAAAGGTGACCTGCCCAGGCTGTCCTGGTACTCAAGGCACAAGTCCTGCCGTGCTGGTTGCTATTAAAGACCCCAGTTGCCAAGGTTGCTCTCATTAAGCCATTCTGATGACCAGGGCTTATCGGATCCTGTGGTTTTATTGCTGGTTTTGGAGGAAGCATTTGGCAGGAGCATAAGCAAAAAATGCAGTCACAAACAAGGCTCTGTTCCAAAGGCCAGCAGGAAGTGCCTGAGAATGGCCCATAAAATGAGCTTTAAAGAATTACTGGGCCATATGCTCTCTCCTGGAGCAACCAAGGTGCAGTGGAGGGAAAAGGGCCACCAAAACGTACTTAAAATTAAGTCCAAGCAATGCTAAGCGTTGCAATGCCTAATTGTAAGGAGAATACATCTTTGCAGCTGCCACATGTAGGAATGAATCTCAGCCCAATTAAAGCAAGAAAACTGTGTATTGGCTGCCAAGACCTGAGGATCACAGTCAGAGGATATGTTTGGCGGTGCCAGCCCCCATCACAGAAGGAGGCCAGTGGTTTGCCAACTCTCATAACTGAGAGGAAGTCTGTGGGTACCCAGGGTTTGTTGACCCCGATCAAGAGAACAGCACCTGAAAAGACAGAGACAGGAAAAATCTTCACCAGGAAAAGGTCCGTGCTTCAAGCAGGACGTAGAGTAGTTGAGTTGTTCAAAGTAAAAATAAAACTATTTATTGAATCTTTGTTGATTGGCAATGCATGAATGACTTTGTTACAGTGTTTTAAATATTCTTTATTTTTCCTTTATTCTTTCATATATCAAGAATAACTGCTGCTGCTGCTAAGTCGCTTCAGTCGTGTCTGACTCTGTGCAACCCCATAGACGGCAAGAATAACTACTATGTACCAAACACTCAGTGAAGCAGTTTCCTTGAATCTTCATGATGACCCTGGAATGTAGATACCAATATCACATGCATTTAACAAAGGAGAATATTGAGGTCCATAGTGGATTAGCAACTGACTAAAGACCACACAGTTTTTACTTGTCAAGGCAGAACTGAAAAGGAGATAGTCTGGTTCCAGGACTCACTCTCGCAAGCAACATGTTATTCTGTTGTTCTCTCCAGATGTTAACTGGGATGTCCCTGCCCCTTGCAACATATAAACTGGCATAAACTGCCACTCCAAGCTCAAACAAACCAACACAAAAGCTCAATGCCTTTCCAAAGAGTTCTGCAAATTCTTGGGTTGGTGTGGGGACTGCTGTGTTGTCAGGCTTTAGAAATAGCTCCCTGGTGGCTCAGATGGTAAAGAATCTGCCTGCCAATGCAGGAGACCTGGGTTCAGTCCCTGAGTTGAGAAGATCCTAATCCTAGCCCTAACCCCAGGAGAAGGAAATGGCAACCCACTTCAGTGTTCTTGCCTGGAGAATTTCATGGACAGAGAAGCCCACTGGGCTGCAGTCCATGGGGTTGCAAAGAGCTGAACATGTCTGAGTGACTAACACTTTGACTTTTTCACTTTCCCTTTCTGATATCCTTACTCCTATGCATCTTTTCTTTTTTCCCTTCACATGTGTTCTTGATTTGTCTGCATCCACCTGTCCCTGCAAAGCAGGAACTCAGCCACTTGTCTTGGCCTACATACAGATATACACACCTGCTAACACACACACACAGACACACAAATTTGGAGTGCCACCATTACCACACTTTGTGCCTCTATTGTCGAGCTTATTGATTTAGTAATATGTGACCCAAACACCTTAAAATCCAATATAAGATATTTACTTCTTAAAAGTTATTTAGTTCCTTCCTTCTATAACTTATCTCTATTCTGTCTTTTCTATAATGTTCCCACTACAGTCCTCTTTTTGAAGAGCAATGGAAAACTAAATCTCCCCATTTTCCTCTGCAAAGAAGTCCACCTCCCTCCAGCTCCGCCTACGAAACTCAGAAATTGATGGATCTATCCTACTTCACAGTGCTTGTAAGTAAAGGAAATAAAATTTAATTCCAAATATCGTTGCTCTAGAGGACATTTGCTTAACCACTTAACTGCCTCTCTAACTAGCATCTAATCCAAGACACAGACCGTATGATCTGCCCCCAGACCAGCGCTCATTTTCTCTCTTCCGACACCTCAACAGCAATTTTGATCACTTTGAGGACACAAAATCTGATTTTCAGCTCTAAGATTTCCTTTACTCTGCTCCTGGGTCTCCATCAATCAAATATTGTTTTCCCCCTTTGCAAATCCTCTGAAGAAGCCTCAGCATTAAGAGCTGGTGCTGAAGTAAACAGGACCAAGGAGCACATGTTCACCTTCATGATACAGCTCCCACATTGGAGGTACATGTTCTTGTTTTTGCCCACAGAAAAACATCTTCCTGTGCCAGAAGCTGGTACTTTGCCCAGTGAAAGGAACTGGTGAAAATTATCAAGAATAATTCTCTAGTTCTGCATTAGTTCTGCTGAATTCCCAGATACAACATGTGTAGCTTTTGTAATCAAAATACTCTTTATGGATCTCAAGACATTGCAGTAAGGTGATTCTGAATTTATATCTCTATTAACTTGTCCCTTGGAAGAGGGCTGCTCATGGAGAACACCAAAATTGTTACTATTTCTTATTTCTTGGGTGGTTTTGAATAAGCTGAAATTCTTGGTACTGTAATTAATTCTCCCAGGTCTTTATTAAGTAGCATACAAAAATATGTCTACTTAGACCAGTTTCATTTTCCACCATCATTTTCAAGATGATTTCCACCACATTTTCAGTTACAGAGTTTGCAATATTACTGTGTTTCCTAGTACAACTCAGTAACATGACATAACCTAATAAAGCACAATACTACTGTCAAATTCTGTAAAAGGGGCAATAGCTAAGTCTTGATATTGGGCATAAATTTCGAATTGTTATATGCAAGCAGGAAGTAAAGAGATACCCTAAGAGAGTCTGGTGTCAAATCCATTTACAAACCATGTTAAATTTCTCTTTTTTGGTATAAAGGGCTTTTTATAAAACTTCAGAAATAAATGGAGAGAGCAAGTGAGCTGCTCTTTGGTTTTCTGAGAATAACGAATCTAATGAGAACCATTTCCTTATTTTTTTTTTAAGAAAAAAATATAGAATAATAGTGAGGAGGGGGCTAAAAGATTTTTTTCCTATTGGCTTAGCATCAAGATTTTCAGAGAGAAAAGTGTTTAATAAACAGAACAAGGAAACAACTATGAAATAATTGGTCTATTATAATATACATTCAAGACTGGATTTGAATTTCTATCAATGGACTCATTTTTTATGACTAATGATGGTAAAAGCAGGGTAAGCTATGACTGAAAAAAAAATTTCTAAACATGACTTGTCCATCTTGCTTTCTAAATTTGCGCATTCCCTATAGTTAAAACTAGGTGAATGAAAGAGAAGCAGAAGTGAAGGATGGAGCAATATAAGTTTGATAGCATAGGACAGACTGAGATGTCAGGTTACTGAAGAGTGCAGATCTTCAGTGTTTCTGAAAAGAAAAGAAGAAGTTTAAGTAGGCATTCAAAGATTAAACATCCCACTAAGGAATTATGCACCAGATAATTGGTGATGGAACAAAATGATCAAGAACACAGGTTGAGGATCAGAGAGTATAAGTTCAAGTGGATAATGGTATCCACTATGTGTCAGCTGTTTGATGCAGGGCAGATTCTATAGTTTCTTTCTATCTCAGTTCTCACCACTTTAAATAGAGCTACTGGTAATTCACTGGAGGTTCAGTGGTTAGCAGATGGCACTTTCATTGCCATGGCTCGGGTTCAGTCCTTGGTAAGGAAATTAAGATCCCACAGCTGCAAGGCCAAAAATAAATAAATAAATGAATGAAATGGAGCTCCCAACAGCCCCTGTGTCAGAGAAATAGAGATGTAATATCTCTAAAACTTTTTAAAGATGCTAGGTACTAAATAAATGTTATTGGGAACTGTGTATTGTTAATGATCAACAAAAGAAGGATGTTTAGAAATTTTAAATGGGTTTCATTTTCTGTTCTCATCTCAATGGCTGATGATGTCATAAAATGTATTTTCTTAAAGACTGAGTGTGGAACTCCCTTTTCTGCTCAGCCAGTGGCCAGCTCAAATGCTCAGTGAATTAATGAAAGAAAAAAAGGCTGAAACTCAAAGCATATGCATTTTATTCCAAGCACAGCCACATCACATTGTATTTTACTATAGAGAATGTTTCGCCAACTTGACAAGAGTGTTAGATGGCAGGTCATTGCACCTCTCTGCTCAGAAAGCTACACAGCCGAACTGGAGGCAGAAGTAAACCTCTCGGCCTGGTGAGTGAGTAGCCAGAAAAATCCTAGGCTGTTCTGCTTTTTCTTGGTCTTGGATTGTGCCTTTTGGCAAATGCTCACTTTCCTGCCTTTTATTCCACAAGAAGGACGATGCCAGTACGTTTTTAGTCAGTAATCTCTAATCTCTAAAGAGATTTACTAAGGCTACTTGTGTTCCCTGATTAATGAATTTTACAAGTGTTGCTCAAGTGAAAAAAGAGGAGTATTTGGAAGAGGTCAGTCTTCAGGTGAATAAAGAATGCACCATGTAGCATTGGAGAAGACTCCTGAGAGTCCCTTGGACTGCAAGGAGATCCAACCAGTCCATCCTAAAGGAAATCAGTTCTGAATCATTGGAAGGACTGATGCTGAAGCTGAAACTCCAATACTTTGGTGACCTAATGTGAAGAACTGACTCATTGGAAAAGACCCCGATGCTGGGAAAGATTGAAGGTGGGAGGAGAAGAGGAGACAGAGGATGAGATGATTGGATGGCATCACTGACTCAATGGACATGAGTTTGAGTAGGCTCCAGGAGTTAGTTGGTGATGGACAGGGAAGCCTGGTGTGCTGTGGTCCTTATTGCTGCAAAGAGGTGGACACGATTGTGCGACTGAACTCAACTGATAGCATGTGGGAAGAAATGGACTCAGATGTGTGTGTGTGTGTGAGAGAGAGAGAGAGAGAGAGAAAGAGAGAGAGAGAGAGAGAGATCAAGGTTATCTTTTTTCCAGAATGAACATTTGAAGATTTTGCTAAGGAGCCATGAATGGCAGCGAGGAAGTATTCCATTTTGACCATCAAAGTAGCTAATCTGAAAAATGCTGGGGTTTAATTGGATTTCAGTTAAAAATTTGAATGCATCCACTAAGCTTGGAGGGGCACAGTGAAAGGGGCTTTCCAGCACAATGGAAGGAAATTTTTATTTATTGACATAGTTCACAGTTACTGAAACTTTATACACACCATAACATTTAATCTTCACAGTGTCCTTGAGATATAGCTGCTATGACACAAAGTTCAGAAAGGTTAATTAACTTACCCAAGGCTGAACAGCTAGAAGAGGTCCAGAAAGGGACTCCTACCTAATTCTGACTCCAGAAGCATTTTCAGCTCTTCAGTATACCACTCTGGTCATACCATGGAGGGAGAGGGGAAAACCAGAGGAAGGGGAGAAGGGACAAAGAGGAAGGCAAAGCAGAATTTCTTTTTATCCAAAAGTCTTCCTGCCTTTTTGGAAAGAAAGTCCTAGCCTGGTACAAAAGTCCTCACACATGGTAGCAAAAAAGCCAAACTGATCACTGGCCTCCCAGAGGTCTGAGGGAGTTCAGGCAGAGCTTCAGATGTAATTAGCTCCTGTGCCAGATCATCAGCTAAGAGGGCTGGAGGTATTAGTTTTGGTGGAAAATATGGTGAACCTATGTCCTTTCAGGAGCAATCTCACTCTTCTCTCCCTTTTGATCTATTTTTGTGATGCTCATTACAGTAAACGGGAGCGATTTCCTTGAAGTATGGCTCCAGGATCCTTGGTAAGAGGGGTAAATATGAACAGCTACACCAACCAGAATCCTCTCCTACACAGTACATAATATGCCCTTTTATTCATCATGATGGTTTAATCAGAAAGTTCGATTTCAAAATTTGCAACCTATGTAGAATATAAAAGGTAGAGTTTTCAAGGAAATGGGGCAGAACTCCTAGCAAAAATGTGTTACTACTCCTGCTTACACATAGAGTATGAAATGAAATCTTTTCAAAGACCTCCGACACACTTAAGCTCTGAGTTTACCAGAGTTTTTATTCTATGGATTTCAATTTGCAAGAACTTCCACAACTAAAATTAGGGAGATTGACTTTATGGTTGTTGCTAAATACTTTTTTTTTTTCCTATTAAATTCTTTTACTCTGAGCAAGGTCTTTGGAGTCACAGATGCAATCTGCATTTTCTTTGCAGCTTTCATCAGCTCAGCCCTCAGGGGAATTGAGGTTCACTGATAAGGACTTTTGCATGCATTGTCATTTAGAGACAGAAAGGGAGAGACCAGAGAGAGAGCAGAAGCCAGAGCCAGAGTGTGCACCTAATTTAAATAAAATCCCATTGTTTTCCCAAGCACTTTCACTTCTTTCATCTTTGTAACTACTCACAGTAACCTTGACAGGGTAACAGGGAAGATATTAGTAATATATGGGATAGATATACTTGGTTGTATGGTTGATGCACTTAAGTGTTATACAAACAAATATATATATATATATATATATATTCATTTTAAAAGCTGTGCATTGCTCTTTAAAAATTTCTTCTTATCACAAATGACACTAATTTTCTGGATACAGTGGTCATAAATATGTACTTTTAAACATATTTACTAAAAATATAAAATCAATTTGATTGGGAAAAATAAATAATAGTATATGTGGTGCCTGAATATTTTTCAGACCCCATAGTTAATGTATAGATGCCTGAAGTTTCAGCTCAGTTCAGTAGCTCAGTCATGTCCAACTCTTTGCAACGCCATGGACTGCTACACACCAGTCCATCGCTCACTCCCAGAGTTGACTCAAACTCCTGTCCTGAAGTTTGGGAATGATTTAAGAAAACGGGCCATTTGAGCTCCAGAGGATATGACACATCAGGAGACAGGACACTTTTAAGAGAACCAGAGGTGCTTTGTATTAGGAGTGAACAGGGATGGGATTGGGAAGTAGAGGGGAGAGAGAAACAGAGACAAAACGGAAGTCAGCTTACAGAATTCTAAAGGTCTTTCAGAAAAAGTCTACTCAACCTAAAGTAATTTATGTTCTTGTGTCAATACATCTTTCCTCCACCAGATTTTATAAGTGTTTTGTTACAAACCAAAGACAATGTGAGTGTGTTTTTATCAAGTGCATTATGTGGCAGACAGAACAGCTCCATCCACTCTTGGCTCAAAATCAGGGTGAGGAAAAGAAGGAAAACTGTATGAGGCTGTGCAGAGATAGAGGTGAGGCTGGACATGATGGTTGGGGTGAAGGACTGTCCACTGGGACGCACATGAATCTGAACGCTGATTCTCCTAGAGAAGAGTGAGTAGATTTTATCCAGATTTGAAGAGTCACAAAGCGCCTACTGGTAGTAGTTTCATATAAATGAAATTGGTCTGGGTTATAGTACTTCTTTCTGACAAAGTTGAAATTGTTGCTTTCAGTCTCAGACTCATTCTGCTGAATCTCTCAGGTTCCCTTTAAGTATCTGCATCTCATAGACAAGTGCTCAAGAAGTAATGGTTGATTTAACACATAAAAAATAAGCAAATTGCTTGTGTTTCATTATAACTTATCATAAGAATCTCTTAAATGTAGAGTTTACTCATTAGTTCATGTATCATGAAAATACTTATAAACCCTGCCGCTGCTAAGTTGCTTCAGTCGTGTCCGACTCTTAGCAACCCCATGGACTTCAGCCTACCAGGCTCCTCCATCCATAGGATTTTCCAGACAAGAGTACTGGAGTGGGGTGCCATTACCCAACTGCAATTGTGTGTATGACTTCCTTGTGAAAAATGAGTAAATGGGCTTGTTTTTGTATTCCCAATGCATAGTACAGTGCTGGCACACAGTATGAACTCAGAGAAATAAAAGTAACTTTAAATCACTTACTAAATTATTTAAGCCTCTTAAGGGTTAAAGTTGGAGTTAGGGTTATGTTTTCCCTGGTGGCTCAGACGGTTAAAGAATCTGCCTGCAATGCAGGAGACCAGGATTCGATCCCTGGGTTGGGAACATCCCCTAGAGAAGGGAATGGCCACCCACTGGAGTATTCTTGCCTGGAGAGTTCCATGGACAGAGGAGCCTGGCGGGCTATAGTCCATGGGGTCCCAAAGAGTCAGACATGACTGAGCTACTAACATACATACCAGGGTTAGGTTAGGTTATGCTCCTTCTTTCCACTTCATCTGTTGTTCAGGAAAACTCAGTGAATACTTTTCTTTCATGTTTCTCAGAACATAAGCTTTCTCCCCTTTGGAGTCCTTTGCCCTTTTGTTTCCTCTGCTTGAAAAATTCCTCCAGATCCCCACACTGCTCTATTCTTTCTGACATTCAAATTTCTGACTACATGCTGCTTTCTTAGGGAAACCTCTCTTGGACAAACAATTTAAAATAGCATCTCCCTATCACTCTCTACTTTTTTCCCTAAAGGTCTAATCACTGTCAGAAACAGTGATTGGTTTAATTTATTTCAATTTTTCCAAATTAGACTATAAGGAGAATAGGGACCTCGTCTTCCTGCTGTAACTAGGTCAGTGCTCACAAAAAGCAGGTATTAAACAAGTAGATGTTTAATGCATTAATAAATAATTATAACTCTAAAGTGAATTGTGAATGCAAGATAACTACCTGTAGAGTCAACCATATTTTCTTCCAGAATTAAAGAGAGGATAAGACCAATTTTTGTTGGATTATTGAAGATTTCAGAGAGAAAAGGCTAGAATTTATTCTGAAAAATGACATGGTAGCCAGACTCTAAAACAGCCCCCCAGTGAACTTCCTCTGGTACCTTCCCGCCACATTATACTAGGATTGGTCTACGTGCCCAGTGTTATGGCAGAAATGATGGCTCATTGCCTCTGAAGTTTGGTTATAAAAGATCATGGCCCGGGAGAGAGAAATCCAAACCTGAGGGGAAGTTTATTTGTTTTATATAAAATGAAAGAGTGGTCACATAGTTGAAATATAGTGTTTGGGCTTTGAATCTAGATAAGCCTGTGTTTTAATTTAGTTCTTAGATTTATAAAGTGTGAGACACTAAAAAGTTTACTTTTCCGCTATTTTTATAGTGTTCCTTAGTATCTCATACCTAAAGGATATTCAGCAATCATTTGTTGGAAAGAAGAACGGATAGGTAAATCAAATCTATAAAATGGTTTTTAAAATAATTATGTTATTTGATTATTGTGAGAATAAATGAAATGCTGTAACCAGTTTAAATACTATGTCAAATAGCCCTCAATAAGTTATATGTTTACCTAATAAGTATGTACTATTATTATGCATATTTTGCATTGTTGTCATTTAGTCACTCAGTCCTGTCTGACTCTGCAACCTCATGGACTGTAGCCTGCGAGGTTTCTCTGTTCATGGAATTCTCCTGGCAAGAATCCTGGAGTGGGTTGCCATTTCATTCTCCAGGAGGTCTCCCTGACTCAACCATTGAACCTACACCTCCTTCATTGGCAGGAAGATTCTTTACCACTGAACCAGCAGGGAAGCCACATGTGAAATGCTAAATGTAAAAGCTTAAGAAAACTTGCCAAAAGGTCACTGAACTAGTAATTAATTGCTGGAGTTAAGTTTCAAAGCCCAAGGAGCTATAGTTTTTTACCACGATGATCTAGTTGATGTAGTACATTCTAATTTCTGCTGCGATCGTAGTCTGTTCATTGTCTGATCTAGATGTGTTTGCATGGCAGGGCCAGAAGTTTACTTAAAGCATTCTAAATGAAAAGTAGGGACTGATATAAAGCTATCAGGAGAAATCTCATGCAAACAAATATAGGAAACATGTCTGAGAACAGGAAGGCCATCAGACAGTTGTTCCCTTCCTCCATCTCTCTATTTCTTTATTCCTGGTAAATCATCAGGGTCCTGGCCATCTCTGCTTTCTTTGAGCTTCTGTCCCATTCTCGTCTCTGCAGATCAGTCTCCTTGTATTTACATATAGTTCATGCAGCCATAAAATATCAAGACTATATATTGCTTTGCCTTAACATAGCTACTCTATATACTTCTCAGCTCCTGAATCTACAGTGAAGTTGGCTTGTGTCTCTTACTTGAAATTTTTGAGATGTTGAATGTCAGATGTCTGTGACTATAGAAAAGAAGTTACCCATCCAGCAACTAGGCTTACTCTTTTATAAGACAGGTAGAAACTGTAATTATCATCTTCAGCGTAATGATTAATCAAGGAGATCACTGTCCAATTGCCTCAATTAGGTATTTAAGAGTAGAGTAAGTACAGTCCAATCACTTTTTCAGTAATCAGAAGCAACTGAAAAATTACCTATTTACTTAGAAATACTAGGGCCAGGTATGTGGAAAACATAAAATTTCCGAATTGCTATCTTTGAACTTTTATGTATCCTCTTACCTTATTAGATAAGTCTCTATGACCTTTTTAATTAAAACTGTCATAGATGTAAATACCAAACCAAATTTCTTGAATTTTCTCATATTATGACTGTCACTTATAAAACCAAAAGTGATGTAATTCTTTTGAGGCATGACTGTAAGCCACTGTAGATGCCCCCATATTCCCTCAGCCCCTCTAGGAAGCCACCTGACACTTCAGGAGGTAATTACAGGTGATGACTTGCTACCTTCAGCACCTGGGTCTCTGCCTGAAACTGCTCTATGGACTTATTTATTCCTTAAGCATAGTATGACTTGCAACCCAGGTATGCCAGCTGGGCATTTAATGTCCTCAGGAGTGACTCTTAACCTAGGAGGTAAGAGAATTGGTAGGTAAGTACTCCAGCTTCCTTGCCCTGTGATGGGGCAATCGTGTGGTGTGTTCTACACAGCTTCTCAGAGGGGTCTACTGTACTGATAACCTACACTCTAGCTTCCTTTTTATGGGTTTTCTCTCTTTCCTTTATAGTTCTCTTCTCCTTCACCACGCTGCCTGAAATTGCCTTCATCCAAATCCTCGTCATGAATTCTAATGTTGAAGAAAGTCAAGTAAACAGACAGAATATACTATGGACATTTAAAACAACCTTTATCCACTAATTTATTAAGCAACTACTCTTTGCCAAGCACTGCTCCAGAAGCTGAAAATGCAGCAATGAGCTAAACAGGCAAAGAGAGTTATTTCCTGTGGGAAACCCATATTTCTCTCTTGTCTCTCTCTTTTTTTTAATGGCACACATGGAGGTTCCTCCAGCTTCACATTAAGTTTGAACAGCCAGTATTTTTATTTCTTCATAAAGCAGAGAATATGATGCCTTACAGAAACAAATCAATTTTTGTTTTTCTTTCAGTGAATTATTACCTAAAACATCAAACAAGGTGAATTTATTGTTGTTACCACTATTAAAATGTTGAAGAGAGGCAGAGAAATTCACAATGGTATTCAGCAGCCCAAACATGCCACAACATCAAACATCTGCCGTGAATCCATCTTTGGGACTGCACAGTTAATGGTATAAAATATTAAGACTCACCTCTGGACCATAAGAGGTGGTGTGCTGCATAGTAAGTACAGATGGATCCTCTGATGCTTTGAGTTTGAACCCCCATGTGGAAGCCACAGGCAGGCAAGGCAATTGGCTCGCCAAAGCAAAAAATGTTTTTGATATTCTGTTTTTGAAAAGTTCTCTTGCTTGTCATCACAAAGTCACTTAAAATCAGGGAGTCAGTTTTGTATTCAAGAGGTTCTCTTTCTATCAGCAAATGGTTTATAGGCACTTTCACTAAATCGCTTCTCTAAAAGAAATAGTCAGGATGTAATCTGCATTGGATTAAGGATATCCCTGCCTAAAGACAAAGGAATGGCGTAGATAACCAACCCACTAAGATCCCATTATGCCTCAAAATCTGTGAAAATTTCTTCACATTTTTTGCTTCACATTCAAAGCAGTTTTGGTTGAGATCACTGAAAGACAGACTTTCTTTATTCATCTAAAGAAGGCATAACTTTTTATATACTTTCACATACAAAGAATCTGCCTGCAATATGGGAGACCGGGGTTCGACCCCTGGGTCAAAGGGAGATCCCCTGGAGAAGGGAATGACAGCCCACTCCAGTATTCTTGCCTGGAGAATCCTGTGGACAGAGGAGCCTAGCGGGCTACAGTCCATGGGGTCGCAATGAGTTGGACACGACTGAGTGACTTACACTTTCACATACATCATATACTTTCATATGTGTGTTTGCATATATATATGTATTTAACTGTATACTATGCATTTTATGTATTATGCTATTTATGATTTTATATATTAATACATCTATATATGCATGTCTCTAGTAATTCAATAGACCCTCAAAATAACTTTTAATATAGATATAGAGCTAATGCTGCTCTAATTTAATGAGATAATGAGGGCTCAAAATGGAACTTGCTCAAATTCATACATCTTGTCATAGAACCAGTTCATTTATCTCCAAATTCCTGCCTCTTTCCAATATTTCATGCTGACTTTACATATCTTGCATTTAGTCTTCTACACTTTTTCCATACCAGTAAGTTCATAACTAAATTTTCTCCAGATAAAAATGTAAACACTTAAATTTAAATAATAATAACCATGCAGGGTCCTGTGAATGATAAAATACTATGCCATATTTCATTTTATTAAATTAAAAAAATAAACCTCTTTCATACATGGAAACATCTCACAGAAATAGATTTTTGGAACTTTCAAGTGAGTTGCAAACTCCGCCCCGAAGCCGGTGCCGGTGGCCCGGCGCACTGAGATCCCGGGGACCCGCACGAGCGCAGGTTGAGACCAGCCACCCCTGGCCCGGGACCTGAAAATTTAAAAAAAAAAAAAGAAATAGATTTTTGTAGCATTTTCATTCCTATTGATTAATAAGAAAAGCATTATGGAATAAGTGTTTAGAAAGTTTGGGTCCCAGGACAAGCCTGACTTCAAATGTTCCTGTACCATGTCTTAGAAAATTACATGATCTTTGTCAGCTTCTGCTTACTTATCTGTAAAATGGGTTTATAATTGTCCCTACCCCTTAGTTTTGCTAAATGGTCTGAGATTTTGCATAGTTAGCTATCGCCATTGGCAGAATGCATCTAAAAAAAAAAAAGATGCTAAATCTCTTCAAGGACTCAGGAAACTATGATGACCCATGAGCTAAATCTAGCCTCCTGCCTGTTTTTATAAATAAAGTGTTACTGAAACATGGCAACATTCATTTGTTTACATATGGCTGCTTTCAACCTGAAACAGCAAAGACCTTGGCTTATAAACCAAAAGTATTTACTGCATGGTTCTTTACACATAGAAAAGTTGTGCTAACCCTTGGTCTTACCTCTTCACCAACACTCATTCAGACTAGTATCTTGATCAAGCCTGGCTGATCTGCATGTGACACAGCTAAGAACAGGATCTGAGAAAGGAAATTGAAAGTGCCCTCAAACAAAGGTGACTGCCCCATGGAACAGATAAAAGTCAAACCTAAGAGTTTCAAGATGAACTGGAGATATCAATCCTCAGGCATCCAGAAATATTAGAAGACTGGTACTAGGGGGAAAAGTTGAGAAAGTTGACTTTCAAAAGCCATGATCCCCAAACACAAATGAAACTTCTTTTATTTGAAAAACTAAGCTGCTTCAACCCACAGTTTTTTATTGAAAGTATTTATGAGTACCCTTCCAGTCCTTCGCACATAAACCATGCAACACCCGTACCGGCCCCTGAACGTTCAAGCTTTGTGACGCGTATGAAGCAAGATTTACCTGCATTACAACAGTGAAAGGGAAATAAATTGGGTGATTTCATTACTTTCTGTTCAATGAAATCCTTATTTTATTGCTGAGCTTTGACACATTTTCCAGAACCTCAACTATCTTTTCTCTCGCCCACTAAGAAGCAGCAGCAGCACCAAAAAATCATCTGGACATCTGGATATTGCATTCAATAATTTATTGGAATCTCAGTCACACTGCTACAATGAAAGTAGGAAAGATAAAAAGGACTTCACCCACACTACAAATAAAGGAGTTGGAATAATAGTCTTTTCTGTTTCTGTTTTTTTTTTTTTTGCTCTCTTCAAAATATTAAATTTTATCAATCATAATCTAACAGCTCTGGGACCAGAACACACTTTGTTGTTAACAATATCTCAATCACACATATTGCTTTTCCAATACAACTTGCAGGGGACTGATTTGTGATAAAGCTGATATAGGAAATGCAGAGGGGGACAGACATATAGCCAAATAAGTCAGGTTAAAATGAAATTGATGGAATGGACTCAAAGGCAACTCCTCACTCACTTTCTCCAGTTTTAATGCAGCATTTGGTGTTAATAGCTGCCTTTGAAACCTTTGTATTTGACCTATTCATAGGTAGAATAAAGCACCAAAAACTACTAACATCTGGGCAGTGCTGCCATTTTAAGTTTGTCTTTAGGTGATAAACAAGCTTTCTCTAGAGGAGAAATGTCACCCTGTGGTACAGCTTTGGGCTTTGTATAAGGGTTTGCTGTGTCACCAGCCAGTGATACATCCTACCAGGAGGGGTGGGATGAGGGTAGAGGAGAATTATTTAGGGTAATTGGAGACTTTACTCTTAATTACTGCATTGTACTGCCTCCAAAGCAAATAACCACTTGCATTGTAAGTGGAAAATGAGCTCTGTCAACTGTGGATTATTTAATAAACGAAAATGAGAAAACATGGCAGGATAGAGGAGAGAAAGCAAAGCTAGGTGTTAACCTCAAGCTCTTTACAAAAATAAATTCTAGATGAACCGCAGATCTAGATATAATAAATGAAATTACCAGGGTATGTAAGGGGAATAGTTTTATAATTCTAGGCTTGAGAAAATGTTTTAGCATGTGTCACAAAACAAACCAGATGTAAAGGAAATCAGCGCTATATTAAATTACAAAGAAATCAATTTTACTGTTGCAATTTCTGTTATATAAAAATATGACAAAGTTAAAAGCTGAAAATTTTAAAAAGCTGGTAATAGAAAAAATAATAACATACTTAGAATAAATAATTTCTGGAAATTAGTAAGAAAAATCTGAACCCCCTTGTATAAAACTAAGCAAAGATCATGCAAAAGAATTTTGAATTTCTAATAACTGTATAAAATGTTCAATTTATTAATAAAACATGACATCAAAATTAAAACAACAAAAATTGTCACTTATCAGATGCTAAATGCAAATTTTAGCAACATGTAATATTGACAGAGAAGGAGGAAACTGCATACTCAGTGATGCTGCAAATATAATCTTGTATAACTGTTTTTCAAGGGTTGTTAATCAAGATGTATTCATATCTAAAATGTAAAACTTATTTTCCCCAGCAATTCCACTTTCTAATATCTACTGTAAGGATATAATTGGTCCAATGAATAAAGGAATATATAATAGTCATTATATCACTGTCTAATGAAGTTTAACTAAGCCCATTAACAGTTAATTATTTAACATAATATGATAAAGTTCATATAATCAGCCACTATGTAGCTATTTCAAGTGTGCATATATCTGTTTATATTCCTTGAGGCCTAACAATTGGGATTATTTTGAATTTATTTTGGGGCCAGTTTCTTTTATTTGAAAATTTCATTCTTGGTGTCTTTAACCACTTTTATGGCTTCAAGTAATATTTATATTGGATTTGCCAGGTGGTGCAGTGGTAAAGAATCATCCTGCCAAGGCAGGAGATGTGGGTTCAATCCCTGGGTTGGGAAAACCTCCTGGATAGGAAATGATAGTCCTCTCCAGTATTCTTAGCTGGAGAATTTCATGGATAGAGGAGCCTGGCAGGCTTCAGTCCATGGAGACAGAGTCAGACACAACTAAGCAACTGAGCATGTGCGTGCACACACACACACACACACACACACACAATACTTATATGCAATACAGACCTTTGTATCTAAATATATGACATCTCCTAAATGAAACTTTTGATTCCTTCCTCAAAGTATTTCTTCAAGTCTTCCTCAGAAAAACACAGCTATCCTTTTATCATCTTTGATATCATCTTTTAACTTATATGCAGAGTACATCATGAGAAACGCTGGACTGGAAGAAACACAAGCTGGAATCAAGATTGCCAGGAAAAATATCAATAACCTCAGATATGCAGATGACACCACCCTTATGGCAGAAAGTGAAGAGGAACTCAAAAGCCTCTTGTGAAAGTGAAAGTGGAGAGTGAGAAAGTTGGCTTAAAGCTCAACATTCAGAAAACAAAGATCATGGAATCCGGTCCCACCACTTCATGGGAAATAGATGGGGAAACAGTGGAAACAGTGTCAGACTTTATTTTGGGGGGCTCCAAAATCACTACAGATGGTGACTGCAGCCGTCCAGGTTCGATACACGATACTGGATGTTTGGGGCTAGTGCACTGGGACGACCCAGAGGGATGGTATGGGGAGGGAGGAGGGAGGAGGGTTCAGGATGGGGAACACATGTATACCTGTGGTGGATTCATTTTGATATTTGGCAAAACTAATACAATATTGTAAAGTTAAATAAAATAAAATTAAAAAAAATAAAAAAATAAAACAAAAGACGCTTACTCCTTGGAAGGAAAGTTATGACCAACCTAGATAGCATATTCAAAAGCAGAGACATTACTTGGCCAACAAAGGTTCGTCTAGTCAAGGCTATGGTTTTTCCTGTGGTCATGTATGGATGTGAGAGTTGGACTGTGAAGAAGGCTGAGCGCCAAAGAATTGGTGCTTTTGAACTGTGGTGTTGGAGAAGACTCTTGAGAGTCCGTTGAACTGCAAGGAGATCCAACCAGTCCATTTTGAAGGAGATCAGCCCTGGGATTCTTTGGAAGGAATGATGCTAAAGCTGAAACTCCAGTCCTTTGGCCACCTCATGCGAAGAGTTGACTCACTGGAAAAGACTCTGATGCTGGGAGGGATTGGGGGCAGGAGGAAAAGGGGACGACAGAGGATGAGATGGCTGGATGGCATCACTCACTCGATGGACGTGAGTCTGAGTGAACTCCGGGAGTTGGTGATGGACAGGGAGGCCTGGCGTGCTGGGATTCATGGGGTCGAAAAGAGTCGGACACGACTGAGTGACTGATCTGATCTGATCTCCCTCAAAATCTGTATCCCATCTAGCAGCAAATGTTATTAACAATCCATATTCCTCAATAGTATCTCCTCTTTCCTCATTTTCCATTGCTACCCTCTCACTCATGTTTTTTCTCCTTTAACATCTGAAGGACTGTATATCCTCCCAGACTGTTTCACCACTTGCACAATTATAGTCTTTAATACATTATCACACATATTAGCCAAAGAAACTTAATTGAAAATTAAATTATATAATCTACTAAATTGTGTAATAGATTAAATTAGATAATAAAATCTATTTCTTAAAATTGAGGTCCTATTCTTCTTGGAATACTATTCAAAATCCAAAACAGTGTTTCTTAAGGTCTCATTAGTGCAGGCCAGTACTCCTGAGTTAAGAGAATAAATAATAATATAAATATTCATTTTCTTGATTTCAAAAATATAAGAGTAAATGATATGGCGGCACAGTGCTGGGCTGGATTAGGGAGAGGTGGTATGAGGACGGATGCTGAAGAGGTTTTGCCAGCTGACAGAATAAAAGAGAATGCTTGAAACAGATTAGTTGGAGTAGAACATCTGCATCAAATCCATTTCTATTCATGTCTCTAAATAAAATCTCAGTGGTTCAATGGGGGAAAAGGCAGAAATTAAGCATTCTGACTTTCCAAATTTATCCATGCAATACCTACTTCCAACCAGGAGTCTGTTGATTAATTGCCCTGAGAAGATTCCTTAGGCCCAACTTATGCCAAACACCAACAAGATTTAGAATGACCCTACTTGGAGCTTCTCAGAGACATAGTTTACCAGTTCAATCACTCAGTCATGTCCGACTCTTTGCAACCCCATGGACTATATAGCATGCCAGGCCTCCCTGTCCATCACCAACTCCCGGAGTTTACTCAAACTCATGTCCGTCAAGTAAGTGATGCCATCCAGCCATCTCATCCTCTGTCGTCCCCTTCTCCTCCTGCCCCCAATCCCTCCCAGCATCAGAGACTTTTCTAATGAGTCAACTCTTCGCATGAAATAGCCAAAGTATTGGAGTTTCAGCTTCAACATCAGTCCTTCCAATGAACACCCAGGGCTGATCTCCTTCAGAATGGACTGGTTGGATCTCCTTGCAGTCCATGGGACTCTCAAGAGTCTTCTCCAACACTACAGTTCGAAAACATCAATTCTTCGGTGCTCAGCTTTTTTAACAGTCCAACTCTCACATCCATACATGACCACTGGAAAAACCATAGCCTTGACTAGACGAATCTTTGTTGGCAAAGTAATAACTTTCCTTCCAAGGAGTAAGTGTCTTTTAATTTTGTGGCTGCAATCACCATCTGCAGTGATTTTGGAGCCCCCCAAAAAATAAAGTCTGACACTGTTTCCACTGTTTCGCCATCTATTTCCCATGAAGTGATGGGACCAGATGACATGATCATTGTTTTCTGAATGTTGAACTTTAAGCCAACTTTTTCACTCTCCTCTTTCACTTTCACAAGAGGCTTTTTAGTTCCTCTTCACTTTCTGCCATAAGGGTGGTATCATCTGCAGATCTGAGGTTATTGATATTTCTCCCAGCAATCTTGATTCCAGCTTGTGCTTCTTTCAGCCCAACATTTCTCATGATGTACTCTGCATATAAGTTAAATAAGCAGGGTGACAATATATAGCCTTGACATATTCCTTTTCCTATTTGGAGCCAGTCTGTTGTTCCATGCGCAGGAGCGGCCAAGAGGAGCTATCCCACTTGATATTAGTGGTTACAAATTAAAAGTGAGACCAGGTGTCACGGTTGGACTTTTCTTTAGTGAAATTTTTAGTTTGGATTCAGCATGCTTAGGTTTTCAGCAGATGAATAAAATGAAGGAAGAAATGAGCAGTTGAGTCAAGGTGACTGGAAAAAAATGGTTTGAATGCTAAATCAGGGGATTTAGTCTATTTAAAAAGGAAATGACATGAAGTCAGAGAGGGACAGGGGGTGTTTGTTAGGATTAATATATTATAGGTTCCAGTGAACCAAAGTATTGTTGGAGTCCCTGGACATAGGGGCAGTGAGCTAGATAGTTAAAAAGCGGTGTTCCAGAGTTGGGGAGGTTGAAAATTAGATATGAGAGAAGCTTTGCATTTTAGACAGGTAAACAAGGTTTTGGAGTCAGCTTGACAAGGTGGCATCTAGCTAAGGTAGAGTGATGAACAAGATTAGTAGAAGATAAGAAATCAAGGAACTGATAAATCAGATTATTGAATACTGAATGTTGAATATAAGGAAAGATGACAGAAATATTTTGGTGAGATTAAGAATAAGCCAGGAGGTTAAAGTCTTCAAGAATTGATGAGATGAGCTGGAATGATAACATGAAGACGACATAGGTAGCATAATCTAATCGCCATGATTAAAGCAACTTAGGCATTGTATATGAGAGAGGAAGATTGTCCAGAAGTGGCATTGAGGGAAAAGTGGAACTCTCCTCATTCACGAGATGGGTAGTAAGAGGGCATGGGACACACTGCTATATTTAAAATAGACAACTAACAAGGACCTACTGCATAGCACAGGGAACTCTATGCAATACTCGTAATAACCTAAATGGGAAAGAATTTGTAAAAGAATAGATACAGGTCTATGTACATCCTGCTGTGCACCTGAAACTAACAACATTGTTAGTCAACTATACTCCAATATAAAATTAATTAAAAAAAAAAAAAAACAGAGAGAGCATGGGCAAAAACAGTCACCAGTTTGGAGGAATACAAGAGAAGCAGCATCCTCAGATGAAAGCCAGTTTCAACTGAAGCAATGCAGGGAGGAGTAAGTTAGAGCAAAGTGTAAGGATTCAACTGATTACTGACTTGGTTTCACATGGTCCAGGGAATAATTTTAGCAGCTGAGGAGGTTGGGAAATGGGGTCAGATATGAGAACAAACAGAGTTATGTGTAGATGAGGGTCTGGGCAGTGATTGGTGACCTTAGAACTCAAGGCTTATTACAATGTCCTATATCCACAATAGTGAAGGTCCAATACATAAGAGATGGTAATGTCAAGGCAGATGTGGCAAGGATGTGTGTTTGGGTATGTGTTTGTGAAGGGTCTTGTCAAAACACCCTCTCTGCATCTGCTGTGAGTATGCAAAGTTAAGGGGAAGGGATAGTTTTATCCGGAGTGTCTGCAGACAGAGAGACGGAGGAGGGTGGAGGAGAGAGGTGGAGGGTAGAGATGAGATAACTTGGACCATGGACAGTAAGATGCTTCTTTAGGACTCCTGCCAATGAGGATGTTTGTGTTCAGAGCCTGATTTCTATTGTCAGTCAGAGCCAGGCTTAAGGTCTTGGCCCTCCCACACACCCATGATGGGAATTTAAGGAAGCCCAGGAACTGCTTTTCCCAGTGCTTGGCTTATTGGATACATATTAACTTTTATTAATATTAATGTTTATATTAATAATAATAGGACCCTCAACCTCCTAGACTTGCCAAGAAGAAATATCATAAATTTTGTTGTTTGACTCAGCCAGATTTCATACCTTTTAAAATGAAAACACTAAGTTTATTAATACGTTCTAAATAAATACTGAGACCAGTACAAAGACAAAAAAAAACAGAAAGCTGAGAGGCAACTGGCATGGGGCACAGCCCCCTAGCACAATTGTTTACGTTTGATTGCTCTTGCTTAAAACTGATGAAATAATTAAAATAAATCCTTTGTACTCAAAGGATAGTAAGATAAATTCTAGTAGCTCATATGGATGGGATTTCTGGAAGAATTAAATGAGGGTTATGTAATCTCCATTCATAAAACAAAATTGGCTTATGCAAAACAACTCATTAATACTTATGTGGAAGTAGATCTCTCAACTTAAGGATTCACAAAAAGGAAGGGGAGGGTAATCACCCTGCAATTGACTTGTTAAGTCATGCCTATAAATCTATACTCTTCCTCATTTGAATTTTCTGATATTACATCAGAGTAGAAATTTCTGACAGGAGATTATAGTTCAAAACCTTATTGCTTTGGTTAATGGTCAGACACATTTTTTTTTTCTTGTTCTATATTCCTATGACATTGATATTGTTTTTTTTTTAAGTAAATTTATAGTTATATTTGAGCAGATGCACAAACACAGATAATAGAGTTTACTTTGCTCACTGCTTCTACCTGTGTTTGGCACATTGTAGGAGCTCAATAAATATGCATTCCTTGAATGTATAAATAAATATGTTGAATGGCCATCTTAGAGTCTGGAAATACAGATGAACAGTTGCTTTTCCTCTGAATTTATGTAAGCCATAACAGAGCTGCCTTCTTGCATCACCTTGGGTAGACCCCGATATGCTGCTCTTAGATTGTTTTAGACACTAATGTAAGTCTTATTCTGAAAGTGTGTTTCCTACTCAGTATGGTTTTGAGGCCAGCAACAAATGTATCACCCGGAAGTTAGCTAGAACTTAAACTATTGGGCCCCCATTTAGATTTCTTGAATCATAATTTACATTTAGTAAGATTCCCAAATGATTTTTATGCATATTAGCATTTTATAAGCACTAGTTGAATGATTAAGGAAGTGGGTTTAAACATCAGAATCTCTTGTATCACATCTCACCTATACTGTTTTCTAATTACCCTAAGCATATTGCTTCATTTCTTGTCTAAAATTGGGATTATAATAGTAGCTTCTGTTACATGGTAGTTTGAAGGATTAAACTAAATTATACTCTTTAGCTAGAAAGAACTGTTGAAAAGATTGGTGATTCCTTTTAGGAGCATATATGCTAGCATCCCAGAGAAGGCGATGGCACCCCACTCCAGTACTCTTGCCTGGAAAACCCCATGGACAGAGGAGCCTGGTAGGCTGCAGTCCATGGGGTTGTGAAGAGTC
>NW_011495035.1:7555367-7584903 GCF_000754665.1 Bison bison bison | reverse complement strand
AGCAAATTCACTTTCACTTTTCACTTTCATGCATTGGAGAAGGCAATGGCAACCCACTCCAGTCTTCTTGCCTGGAGAATCCCAGGGACGGGGGAGCCTGGTGGGCTGCCGTCTCTGGGGTCGCACAGAGTCAGACACGACTGAAGCGACTTAGCATGCTGGCATCCATCATAGCAGATGTACTCAACATCACAAAACTAGAAATGCTTACATGCCTCATTTTTATAAATGTCCACTATTTCCTCATTTCTACAAGAACGAAGAAGGGGGTGACATAAATGTAACACCACCAGTTCTGGAACCAGAACAATTTTCTTCCTATACCATCGATCTAGGAAGTCTGAGAAAGTGAAAGTAAACAGAGGAATGTCTAGGAAAAATATTCTAACCTAGTTTTCTGATAGAGGTAGGCAGGACCTCTGGAATGAGTTATGCTTTGTGACCCTTCCACCAAGAAAAGTCACACAATCTACTGCCTGTGCAGAGCACATATAGATGGTATTGCAACAGCTATAGCCAGAGGTTGGTGAGAACTGCAGATAGACAATGACTGGGCTCCAGGAGTAGTAAACTAGGCACATAGTTTGCGAAGCCTCTTCACTAATGTTATGGAAGAGGCTTGAGGAGCAGCTAACAAATACGAGCTATTATTTTTGAGATATCATGCAAGAAACCGCCATAAGAAAACCAATGTTGTAAGCATTTGAACAGGTTTGTGAGGGGAATGTCGTTCACTGAATCACCCACTTTGCTCTTGAGGATTCACAAGAGAAACTTCTCTCAGGTTCTAGAATCAGAGGAATTATGCTTACAGAAACGATTGATATGTTTTTGTCCCCTGAAAGATATGAACCCTTTTTTGCCTTTACCACTGGAAAGCTCAAGTTTAGTTATTGGATAGAACTTTATGGTATGAGTTTTTATTTCTTTTTTATTTTATTTGGGATTTTATTCTCCGTGAGTTTAGCTTACAAATCGAACCTCATATTTAATATGTATCATCAACTGAATCACACCCAGATATTACAACTTATTGTAAGACTACCATAATTAAGAGTTTGGCATTTGCACAAGGATAGAAAATACACCAATGGAAGAGAAGAGAGAAAGCCTAAAGCAGTCCCAGGCATACTTGATTATCTTCAGCGATGGCAGTATAGAACACTGAAGCAAGGGCTGCATTTTTCATATATTGGTTAGCTCAATAGGATCCGTGTAAAATATACAGATATATTGAACCTACCTTACCCCATGCTAACAAACAAGTAAATAACTTCCAGGTGCACTGCAATTTTAAATATGAAGGTCAAGCCAATAAATTAAAGTAATAATATAGGTGAGTGTCTTCATTTAATCAAGGTAGGAAAGCATTTCTTAAACTTTTACACAAAAAGCATCATTACATATAGGGAACAATTGATAAATTAGACTGTATTAAATTTGAAAATTTCTATTTATCAAGACATGTTTAAGAGAGTTAAAGGCAAGCCACAAAGTAGGAAAAGCTATTCCTCCACATAAAAGCAACAGTGTGCTAATAGCTAGAACCAATCACTAAGAAAAAGATGGCTTAATAGAAAAATGAGTTAAATGTTTCCTTCTAAAAGGGAGAGGATTTGCATAAAGCCAATACATATATGAAAGGTGCTCAAGTTCATTAGTTACCAAGAAATGTAAATCAAACCCAAATGAGATAACTTAGCAGATCCTCTTCAAATACTGAAATTTTAAAAAAGACTGACAAAATAGTTGACAAAAGATAGTGTCAACTGTGGTCAAAAAACATTGCTGGTAAGAGGATAAATTAATAAAACCACTAGAGACAACAGTTGACATTATCTTTTAAAGTTGTAAATACGCATACCCAAATGCCCTATAATTCTACACTATGGTATATACAACAGAGAAATGTGTACACAAATGTACCAAAGATATAAACATGATTATTCATAAAGAATTATTCATCTTTCCTTCTAGAAACAATCCACATTTCCATTAAAATGAGCAGTCATTCAGTAATCATAGTATACTTGAATAATAAAATATTATATAGCAGTGGAAATGAATGATCTACAATTGCCCACAACAACATGAATAAATCTCATAAATACTGTCGACTGCAAAGCCAGACTCAAAGGAATATATACAGTGTGGTTTTATTCAAATCAAATTGAAAAAGACAATATTTAACTGTATATTTACAAGTCAAGATAGTGGAGAGGAGAGAGGAAGTAGAAACTGGAAAGGTATAGTAGGGAAAGGGCTTCTGGGGTTGCCGATTTTCTGTCTCTGGATCTGGCTTAGTAATGTTTCACTGTTCTTATATGTTTTGTAATTTTCTGTATGTGTTTGCTTCTTGGAAAAGATTGCATATAAATTAGTATGTTAAAACAAAATGAACGTTTCCAGAGGTTGACACCAAATCCTCTTTATCATTCGAATTTACTTTTTTAAACACTTGATTTGGGTCCGCTATTTCAATAACATATTAAAACTCCTAGAAAATAATTCATTTGATTCTTTAGTACAAATAAAAATGCGGCTGTGAGTCCTGACTAAATCCGTAAATTTCAAAAGCAAAATCTCTATGGGTTATGTTCAAAAGTTCCTCAAAATCATTTGTCAAGTAGCATAAGAATAATAAATAAGCCCTTTGGCTTTGGGTTTCTTTCTCTATTTTACAAACCAGGAACTCTCAATTTTGATTAGATGAATATCTTACTTTGTAACATTTTCTTCTCAAACCCCAGCTCTTTACCTGTGCAGCTTGAATGTGCACTTTTGTTCAAATGGACCAAAAAAGACTAGGTCTTACCAAATATGGGAAGTAAGAGAAAGCCTGCCTTTTGAAAAAGTGTAATTTCTGATAAGATACATACATACATAGATGTCCAACAGTGATGAAGAAGAAAAAAATGAGGCTAAGACATTGAATAATCCAGTTTCCTGTTGATTTAGTTAAGAAAATAAAAATAATACTAGCTTGCTGTAATTCAGTTATGCAACTACTCTGAGTCCAATTGTTTAAGGCTTAAGTTATTTTTAAAAGCAAAGACAAACTCTTCTCCTTTTTACAATACCTATTGATGGTTTTATATTAAGATAAATTGAGAATATTAACTTCATTGGAACAATTTTTAGTGCTATTTCCAAAATGATCATGAAAAACCAATACTAATTTATCTGATTATTTTATTTAATAAGTTAAAGAAAAATATGTCAACTTACTTTGTTTAGTTATTTTCCTGATGTAAAAAATAAAGGTTAAAAACCATCTAGCATTTTCAATTATAATTAGATATGCATTTCCCACTTGACACATACTTCAAAATTATCAGAGCCTTTACAATTTCCAAATGCATTTTCAAGTGTTATCTTTAAAACTCCTTCTCCCAGGTCTTAATTTATTTTTCAGATATAAATGCACTTTGCCACCATATCATCAGGATCATGTATAACTGTTTTTATACATGAAAAAAATTTAAAGACATTTTGAATTCATCAGTACCCAAGGAAGCTTTTAAAATTTATTTCTAAATGTGAGGGGTTTCTTTTGTTTGTTTGTTTGTTTGTGCTTGTACAGATACTGGGCAAAATACAGAAATAAAAATACACATTCCCTTCCCTTGTGGTTCAGCTGATAAAGAATCTGCCTGCAATGTGGGAGACCTAAGTTCGAACCCTGGGTTGGGAAGATCCCCTGGAGAAGAGCATGGCAACCCACTCCAGCATTCAGGCTTGGAGAATTCCATTGAGTGTATAGTCCATGGGGTCGGAAAGAGTCAGACACGACTGAGTGACTTTCACTTTCACTTTTTCAAATAATATACAGGTACCTTTGGAGTTCCTACTCTAAAGAGTCAAAGACCTTTATATCATTACTTTTACCTGGAGATCTTTTCTGTTGTTCTGATTATGGTTTTTGGATTTATATGGATTCTGTTTTACTTTCTTTACCTACAAATATGTATGTGTATATATATATATATATTTAAAAGTTATTTTGAGATGGAGATGTGAAAAATACTAGGTCTGTGATAGGTTAATGACCAGGTGATGTGTTTGCCCCATTTTGAATTTCTTTAATTTCTCAACCTGCAAGACATGATTTGGGACAGGTTACAGGTAGAGAATAAAGATGAACAGCATTGCAGGTATAAAACCCTTGGCATTTCTCTGGGAAAGAAAAAATTTACAATGATTGTAAATGCTCACATCTTTATAGCCCTTTAAAATGAAATATTATCACGTGTTAACCTAGAGCCATCTAAAATTAAACCCTGTGACATGAAGCAAGAATTCTTTAACTTCATCCTACAAGTGTGAGAAGTGAGGTTTGGAGCATCCCTAAACGTGTGCCTGCGTGTGAAGTCACTTCAGTTGTGTCTGACTCTTTGCAACCCCATGGACTGTAGCTCACCAGGTTCCTCTGTCCATGGGATTCTCCAGGCAAGAATACTGGAATGGGTTGCCGTGCCCTCCTCCTAGGGATATTCCCAAGCCAGGGAACGAACCCACGTTTCAAGTCTCATGCACTGGCAGGCGGATTCTTTACCCCTAGAAGCCCTAAATATGTATATGGTGGTTTTAAAAATAAAATAAAGATCATTAATATATCAGATCAATATTTTTAAGGAAAAAGTATTAGTATTTTCAAACGACAGTTTATAAACAACTTCAAAATCTGCAACATCATTCAAAGCATTTCCACTGTTCTTAGGATAAGTACTGAAGTACCAAACTTGGTCTATTCACAGTTACATAGCCAGACCTCTCCCAGGCTCTCAGTCAACAACTCACAACAATATACCAGGTGCCCTTACCCACTGCTCTACATATAATAATGCATATTTGGTCATTATAATAAACCTATATAAAGAGAGTGGGCTTCCCAGGTGGTACTTTTGGTACAGAACCCACCTGCCATTGTAGGAGACATAAGAGGCATGGGTTCCATCCCTGGGTCACGAAGATCCCCTGGAGAAGGGAATAGCACCCTGCTTCAGTATTTTTGCCTGGAGGACCCCATAGATTAGAGCCTGGTGGGCTACAGTCCATAAAGTCACAAAGAATTGGACATAACTGAAGCAACTCAGCACATACATGTGCAGAAAGTGGGTACTATTGACATCACTGTTTTACACATGAATTTACACCTGTGTACACTGTCACACTGAGTGAGAATATTTTTGAAACATAGTTCATCCCTGGTGCCTCTGCCTAAAAGCTTCATGATATGATAGAATTTTGCTGTTTTTTCTGGCATCTCGCAGTATCGCCCAATCATTCCATTATTTGTAGATTAAGCTTGGAAATAAAGGGTCTCTGAAATTTGGATATACCTGGCTCCAATTTATGGTTCAGCCTTGTCCTAGAAAACCAATTATTTCTGAATCATGGCTTGTCATGTTCCTACCTGGTTTTTCCCATTCCCCTCACATTTTCTCTAATACTTGAAGCTTATTTGCATTTGCATTCCTCTTGTTCTCCTGTGGACCTGAACATTCTCCTCCCCTATTTTCTTTATCTGGAACACGATTTAATATTTCAAGGCTCAGTTCAAGCCCCACTGTCTTTGGAAGGCTTCCCTTGCCCTTTGTCCAATCCGGACAAACTTGACTACTTTCTCTTCTGGTCTGTCTTATAGATTACATCTAACCCTCTCACATCACCTGATGCTGTTTTTGTGGAGGTGCTGTGTGGTAAAGAATCTGCCTGCAGTGGAGCCACAGGAGACATGGATTTCATCCCTGAATTGGAAAGAGTCCCTGGAAGAGGACTTGGCAATCCACTCCAGTATTCTGGCCTGGAGATTCCCATGGACAGAGGCGTCTGGCGGGCTACAATCTGTAGGGTCGCAAAGAGTCAGACACAACTGAAGCAACTTAGCATGCACGCACATGTGGGCATTAAGAACATGGACTCCGGGTTCCAACTGCCCGGGTTTGAATACTGACTCTGTCGCTTATTATGTGTGTGATTTGAGGCAAGCTGGTTAATTCTTCTACAGCCTCAATCTGGTCATCCGAAAAAGGGATTATAGCAACTTCAGAGTGTTATTGTGAGGCTCATTGAAGTTAATTTACGTAAAGAGCTTGGAACGATATCTGCTATATAATATGTATTATGCAAATGCTACCAATTTCTTTCTTTCCTTTTTTTCTTGCTCTCAAGTTTTCACCTGTCTGCTCTGTGAAGACAGGGAGTAGCTATTTCTTATCTACCATTTGATCTTTAGTCCCTAGCACAGTGCTTGATGCATATAAATAAGGTGTTTTCTGGTTGCTTGGCTGATGAATAAATAAATGGCCATTAATTTATTCAACCAGTCTAGCATCAGTCTTGTAAAACTAGGAGATTTCAGCAATAATAGAACAAACTTATTTAAAATGGTATCTGTGATTAAATATTAAATAGAGGAGGACCAAAAAGTCTATTCATAAGTAACTTTAATCCCAGTGTTTCTCTATTCATTGGTAGAGGTATATATTATGAGTCTCAAAAAAAAAAAAAAAATACAGCTCAGTGAAATCAGAGGTTTCTTTCAAAATCCTCTACCTTTTCTTTACTCAAGGATGACATTTTAAACAGCAATGACAGATGCAATGTTCTCTCACACCAATACAGAGTAATTCATTAACATACATATGAAAGGAAGAAGTCTACATTCAACCTTTACCACTAAAGTCCTTGAGAAATAAAAGAAATTCAAAGCAGCTGCATGTGCGGCTTGTATAAAGTCAAACTGGTTTGTATAGAACAGTCTTATGGACTCTGTTGGAGAGGGAAAGGGTGGGAAGATTTGGGAGAATGGCATTGAAACATGTATAATATCATGTATGAAACGAGTTGCCAGTCCAGGTTCAATTCACGATACTGGATGCTTGGGGCTGGTGCACTGGGACAACCCAGAGGGATGGTATGGGGAGGGAAGAGGGAGGAGGGTTCAGGATGGGAAACACATGTATACCTGTGGCGGACTCATTTCGATATTTGGCAAAACTAATACAATATTGTAAAGTTTAAAAAAAAAAAAAAAAGAATGCCAGGGTGATAACAGAAGCTTTTGGTGACTAGACACTCAGTGAATTTGCTTTAGGTTTGAGGTTGCTTGGAGGAAAATAGAAAAGAGCTTAAATAAGAATGTACCTGATAATTGGGAATGACAGAATCTTTGGAAGAACTGAAGGAAACTTTTGCAATTAAATAATTCAAAGCATACCCTTAATAAGTCTACAGAGATAACTAACTTGCCTGAGTAACATAGCAATTTAAAGACAGATTAGATTTAGGAGGATATTTTATAACGGAGTTTTTTGGGTTTTGTTTTTAAATATTTGGGCTGTATTCCTGCATGGTTTTGTGGTGGGATGATTCAAGTTAAGGCAACTCTAACAGGCTGGAGTCTAAAATAAACTCCAAGGGAGATTTTGAATTGCTGAACATCAGGAAAGAAGTTGGGAACACAAGCAATCAATTATGTAGACAAATTTACCTACAGAGCCTCTCCCATGGATGAGTTAGGTTCTGAAGGGTGGTTCATAGTTCATTTGTTCTGAAGGTCAAAGTGGCGGTATACGACTGCCAACTGGTGGGAAGCAGAGTTGTTGACACAATTTTATTCTGATGTATAGTTTTGCTCTTACCTATGGAAATTCATATGATTAGAGATTCTGGACCCAATTTGTCTGTCAATAAGATCAAATATCTTATATGTTTAGTGTCTGTCTTACTTCGGTTTCCTTAGAAGCAAAGGCTGACACAGAGGTTCAACTACATTGGTTTATTGAGGAAACACTTGAAGGAGAAATGGAGGGATCGGAACTGGATAGGGCACAGGAACGGGCTACGCAAAAAGGGGTCTCAGCTGTTGTCTAGCTCCAGCCCGAGCCCATGGGGAGCTCTAGGGCATGAGTTGAAGAAAAGGGGTAGCTGTGGGCATTAACAGCTGAGCTCATTGTCCAGTAAAGGGGATTTGAACTCAGCACCAATGGGATCTACCACCAGGCCTATGTGAAGGTTACTGTCCTTCAGAAATGGCTTATTATTTCAACAGTGATTATGTCAAAGGCCTATTAAATTAACAATGAAAGCCCATTTGATCTGTTTGAGCACTGTTTGAATTGAACTGAATACCTTAATACAAAAGACATGAGTTTTAGAATCTGAATTTTTATTTTTTTTAATGGAAGAATATAATTGTTTTACAATGTTGTATTGGTTTCTGCTGTAGAATCTGAACTTTTATACTAAAGTTACAACTGATTCTTTAACAATATACTTTCTAAAAAGTCCCAATCTCAGTGAGCCTCAGGCTTCTAATCTGTAAAATGGAAATGATAGAATCATCCTCTTATGGTTATTCCACAGTTCAAGAAAGGTAATATATGTCAAACACTTAAAAGCCTTGAAAACAACTGGTCTGGAGGAAGTTTTGAAATGTAAACTAGATTTTTCTATGAGTAACTGTAGCAGTTTGAAATATATGGATGTTTGGCCAATTTGGGGGAGGAAATGAAGATATCAAAAGAAGAATTAGAGTTACCATTTCCTGAGTGCTTATAATGGACCAGGGGTTTCACATCATTACTCAGTTAATTCCTGTCACTGTCCTTTGGATTCTGCTGCAATTCTCACTGTATACATTTCATAAATAGGCTTAATATTTTAAAAGGTGGCCTAATTTCCTGCTGCTGGATATTTTACAGAGATAGAATTTGAACTCAGGTCTGTTTGTAGTGAAAATTTTAGCATGTGACCACCATTGTTATGATTTTAAGAAAGGTACAAAAGCCTTTCTAGTAAATAGGCAATGTTGAAAATTTGTGAAGATAGTGATGAGAACTCAGATTAAGTAATTTATATAAGAAAGAAAGAATAAGAAAGAATTTGTACATGAAGTCTTCTGGGCTGTAAGTTATTAACACCTTTTGATTTATTTTTAAGATCTTTATGCACATTTGTTCAAAATAGACCATTCGGAGTTGCGTAATAGCAGTGACAAAGCTAGAAGTGGTATTTTTCACATTTTTAAAATAAATTTTTTACTACTTGGAATGAACAACTGATTTAAGTAAGCTGGCAAGAGTACTTATGAGATCTAGGAAAGGAAAAGGGATACTTTATAGGTGATTAAAAAGTGTTGGTTATTTTTAGGGTTGATTCAAGTCAGCAGAGATATACTCAACCAAATCTCTCCATGGAAACAACAGGAAACATTTCAGGCAAGACACTGTTATAGTTACTGGACAGAAAAGGCAGAATGATCTGATTCTTTCTTGTTTGTTTGTTTGTTTGTTTTGTTTTTTCAAGTTTAAGACTTGAAACCTAAGACCCTTTAAGTCTGCAGGAGAAAGATCAGCTAATGGATGCATAAATCAACTATTTCTGCATAAATAGTAATAGAAATGCTTTTAGGGAACAACAGTCATATACTTTCAACTCCCAAAAAAGAAAACTTTATGAAGAGACAGGAAAGTCAGCAAGAATAGAAGAACTGACTTTCCTCATTCATCCAAATGAAAGCATAAATTTTTTTTTCTGAATTTTAAATATTTCCTCTTTTTTTTTTTAGCAAATAGAAGTTACATTTTAACTTACAAAAACTTCCAGTTACACATTTTTAAAGCAGAAAAAAAAGTAAAAAAAATAATTTGGAAATTAAAAATACAAATTTTTAAGGGGGAACAAAGAGAAGGAAATATATGGCCATATAAAGCACAGTGCATTAACTTTCATCATAGGTATTCAGTTATTTTCAAGAAGGGGTAGAATCCATAACTCTGGAGAAACACCAGGTGTAGCAAATAAATATGCTCTATGGGATTCCCTTTACCAGAAAATCAAATTTATTAAATTTATTTTTATGCAATCTGACCATGTATCTCCTAGGGTCATCTTCTATTCAAGTGAAAAAAAAATTATTTTGGCAGAGTCATTCAAAGCCTGTGGAGCAATTGTTTACTTCTGTAAAATAAGTCTTCATTAATATTTGGCTCGCTATTGTTTTTCCAAGTGATGGTCTTAGCTGAAATGTAGAAATCAAGTATTGTGATTATCTTTACCAAAAGTTTCAAATGGGGCTCCCCTGGTGGTTCAAACAGTAAAGAATCCACCTGCAATGCAGGAGATCTGAGTTCGATCCCTAGGTTGGGAACAGTCACCAGCATTTGTTTATATTCCATTTAGCCCTGTAAAATTTTGCATTATCTTTTGTTTTCTGAAGACATATATATATTCAGATACACTTAGCAATGCTTGTGTATATGTATACATGTGTGTATGTGTGTATATAGAGGACCACATACATGTATGTACATGTGTGTATATTTATAATCACATGCACATTTATACACACATACTTATATACATATGTATTTATTTCTGAGTATATTTATATACATATTCAGAAACAAGGCCATTCGCAGAATGGTTGACCAAAGGGAGCTTTGTGTAGAGCTAGTTATCTTTGGAACACAAGACTTTCAATGAGAAACAGACCTAATTATTAATTTATATAATGGTGGCGGTGGTGGTAGTTTAGTTGCTAAGTTGTGTCTGACTCTTGGGACACCATGGAGTGTAGGCTGCTAGACTCCTCTGTCCATGGGATCTCCTAGGAAAGAATACTGGAGTGGGTTGCCATTTCATACTCCAAATTTATATATCTACTGATGATTAAAGTAGTTCTGTTAGGGGAAGCACACTGATTGAAACCACCCACCCTGGTCAGGCGCCATAGTAATCATTTCCATGAGTTGTTTTATGACAAGAGGTCCTGGTAAGGAACATGGGACTAATAAGCCTCCACCAACTGGAAGAGTTTGGGAAAGGTCAAAATGAGACACCACACGTCCGACCACCTCCCGGAATCCTTCTCTCTGGCATTCATCTTGGCTGAACAAGGCATGCACCACCAGGAAGGACTCTTGGGTTAGAATGATTGGCTAAAGACAACCTGGAAACTAATCCCATCACCATAAAACCTGAGACTACAAGCCATGTGACAGAGCTGTTCTGGGTTCCCTTACCCTGCTGCTCTCCGCTCGGGTGCCCTTTCCCAATAAACTCTCTTGCTTTGTCAGCACATGTGTCTCCTCTGACAGTTCATTTCCGAGTGTTAGAAGGAGCCCAGTTTCGGGCCCTAGAAGGGGTCCTCCTTCCTGCAACAGTTCTACAAGTTGGGCTTTGGATGTATATTTTGTTCTGTAGATTTCAAAATAGATACTTTTTCAAAATAACAGAAGTATAGACCTATTCATCAGGTCCCAAAGAGTAGCTTCTCACTCTTTGGTCCCTGGTACATCCTCTGAGGAGGGCGTGAGTGGGAGTCGCATGGCAGAGGGGGTATAAAGGGAAAGATGTAAGGCTTCTGCTTCATCCACATCAACAAATGTAATTACTTTCAAACAAGGCTTTCCCTGGATCCAGTATGAAACATTTCAGTCCCTGGAAACACTATATATAAACACTATAAGGAGCAGTATGTCTATTGTTCATCTGCTAATGTCCCCAAATGTCACCAAGGTAATTATTTGGATGACATTTATGTGACACAGTTGGACATTGTTACAGTTAATATAAAGTCTGCCTTTGGCAACCACTTTATTTCCACCTGCATCAAACTGTAGATGCATGATCACTTTTCCTGGGAGAAAGCTTTCCTCCCCCAAAAAACATCTTTGCTTTCTTTTATTCATGTGCCCTTCACATTAATGCCCAATGCAAAAGAAGAAGGAAAAAGGATATATATATATATATATAATCTTTATCTGAATATGTATATCTAGAACTTTCAGAGATGTTTCTAAATATAATTCACAAAATACAATAATACTGATATTTCCTGTTTTTTTTTTTTTTGGAAACAGATTCAACTATTCCCAGGAGTCTGAATTCACAAAATGCACACTGTTAAAACTTTTTACCTCTATAAATTCATATTTGCTCTCAAAAAGCATGTGATTGGCAAAGTTCGCTTTTTTCTACTATGGTTATAATAAGAATATATTTTCAGAAACACAAAGATTATAGATTTTTCCCACAAACTCACATGCAAATTGGAGCTTTGCCTTCTGACTCAGAATTGTTCCCAGAGAATTGGTGGCCAGGCACTGGTATGTGCCAATATCTTGATCTGTGCGAGGGCTGCTGATTGCCAAACTGCCTCCATCCAGCCTGTAGTGATAGCTCATGGTAAAATCAATATCTGCGCCATTGTGCTTCCACCTTCAAAGGAAAAAAAAAAATCAAATTATGCCTCCAAAATCAGAGTTGACCACTACTGATTTAAACAACATACATTTGCAATTCTTGAGACTGTTAAAATAAAACAAAACATGATTACATATGGGCACATCCTACCAGTTTCACTGAAGATTATTGTCTTTGTGAGCTCCATAATATCAATAACTAGATTATTTGAAAGATCTTCTACTCTTTACAAATTACAAACACTCACCAAAACCTGTACAGTAAGGCAACAGAACTCTTGACATAAGAAAAAAAAAGTAGACATTCAGTCAATAACCCTGGCCATCCTATTCCTTTAACAACTTTTCAAATAATATATACCATACCTGAACACCCACACTGATACTGCAAAATTGAATGTCAAAAATGATTTAGACATGAAGTCCAAGAAGAATATATTAGAATGGCACAAAGAAAGTCAGCAAAGATTTTACAATGCCAATTTGAGGTTGATAACAAAACAAAAATAACCTGACTACTTTAGAACTTGATTGTCTCTGATAGTTTCTTACTTGGAAAATTAATCATGCTGAAAATATTTCAACAGTACTTAGAAATGCCAAACTAAAATTATACCTTAACAAAACAAATGCAGTTTGAGAGGTTTTCATTTTAGGCTGCAAAAGATTTCTCGGCTTACCTAGTAGTCAACAATCTTTTAGAACATTAATTAAGTATCAGAAAATCCTAACAGTTATATTTATTTTCATAGAAGTATTAGATGATTTTGAAATTACGTTTTATCATTTTAAGATGAATGAATACCCATTTGTTATCTTTAATGGACCCACTTCCCCCAGCTTGCAACCCCTTACTTCCATCAAAATAGTCAGACATTTTGAAATCAGACTATTACACATTCAAACATATACATTTCTAGGGCACTAGCTTTGTGTAGTAATATAAACCATTTAAGAAAAGAGATATATTTTAAAACATTGAGTTAAGATAATCAGTCAGAAAAACAAGTGAATACCTCTTCCTGTGAAATAAAGACAGTTTGTAAATCTTGTTTCTTTAGGGTTTATGAGAGCTCTGCAGATTCTTCCCTTCATGCTAAGGTCATATTAAAAATAGTTTTGTGCGGGTAGCTAATTGTAAGGAAGGAATGACATTTTATAGAATTATTCCAAATGTCATTGACTTTTTTAGAATTCTGAAACATCCCATGGAAAAAGTCTAGCAAATGTCTACAGCAGTAGAAGAGAAATACAGACTAAGGGTATCTTCTACCCTGTTAAAGATGAGAAATGATGGATATCAAATCATACAGAGGACTTGAACCAACTCTGTCACTTTTAAATTACTTAGCCAATTCTTGTGCACCTCAACTTCTTTTTAATAAAAGGAAGCTGGAAGACAACAGTCAAAAATAGTACATTTCGTTTGCCTGAACTATCTACCAATTTTTTTTTTCTAGAGAAATTTATTTGGTCTCTAGTTCTCAATATTAGAAGAAAATGGAGAAAACTACTATTTTTTTAGGCCTATCTGAAGCCTTAAATATTCTCCTTGCCAGTGCTATAATGCTGTCTTTCATAATTTGTTTACAGGGCATGGTCTTTGAACCTTTGTGTTCCCTTGCTTTTTCAATGCAAAGGATATACCGCACTTAGTTTGCCAGCTTTCTTTAATTTTGAAATCAATCACTGAAATAACTGCTGTCATCATTACATGCTCCTAATTAAGCTCGGTAATTGTTTTTCAACACAAATTCAAAGTTGTTGGCTTAGCTGCAGCAAATGAATTTTTCACACTCTCCCCATAATCATTCTAATCACTATGGTACAATGATTATTAAACTGTGCATATAGATCAGGGGTTCAACTCATGGTGTGGGCTTTGTTCTAATTAATATGTTTAAATAAATTGAGAAATAGTATTAATGAATTCAAGTGATTGTCATACAAGTGTTACTGATAGAATGCCATGCCCAGGAGAATTATCTCATGATGCAAACTAGGAAATATGCTATAGAAGATTATTTTAAGCATCTGCCTTAATATCATATTAATTCCATGAAACATAATGGATTTGAACTAAAATCTTGACCTTTTCCTGGGGAACATCCTTCACTATTAAGTAGTTAAGCCCTGTGTCAAGAATATAATGTCTGGGGCTATATTTGTCTGCTAGTCTGTGATAATGTATGTGTGTGTGAGAGTGTTTTTTTCAAAACTGAGCCTTGCTTTAGAGTTACATGGAGTGCGATTTCTGGACCCATTCCTAGACACATGAAGAACTCCAAAGTTGAAATTTGTAACGTCTCTCTGGGTGATTCTAATGTGCACTAAATTTAGTTCCATTGACCTCACAGAAAGAGTCTTACGCCTAGCTTTGATATCCCTTTGTTCTGTATGCTTAGCCAAGTCATTTCTCCAAAAGTCATATCCATTGATTATAAAATTTGCACAATACAAATATCCTGCTTTGTCACAGAAAGTTGTTAAGTAGATCCAGGGAGGAAATGAATAAAAAGCAGAGTAAGGCAGAGTAACACCCTTTGTGATTTTTACTCACAGGCCTAGAGCTTCTCCAAACTTAAGAATGTCTTTGTGACTGGAATAGATTAAATCACAGAAAGGAACCTTCTCCAGTGACCAGGTTCAGAGGACACGTGCTGGAAATTCTCTCTGACATTCAAAGAACTTTTTCTGACAGAGGGTATCCTATGTAAAAATAATTTATGTGTGTGTCATTTCATTTTCCCAAATAAAATATATATTCTGAGCTCTAGAACTAAGCTCATCACCTATCTCATCACTATATCCTTGACTTATTAAGTATAAGCAATTCTACCCAAGTACTATTTTTTTTCCAAGTACTATTTTTGAGTAGCCCATTTTCCTTCCTTTAACAAAGCTGCATGGTTAGATGTTAATTTTCATGTGTTTCCTGGTCTTTAAAAGAATAGAAAGCGATCCTTTCCACTGGAAAACTTTGCCTACCATATATCTTGTCTTCACTGATATTCTGTCCGTGAAAGTATTGAATCCAACTGAAAGTGACTTTAGACAAGATTCTTTTAAACTGTTTCCAAAGTTCTGCTTTCAATGTTGCTTAGTTTCTCTTATGAGACTTCATTTTCTAAAGGGAATTTACTAAAAGGAATAAAATACACCTTAAAATCAACCACACCCTCACTTTGTGGATGAGGGATACAACGAAAGGAGAAAGACATGATTATTCCAGGGTTATATATGTAACGATAGAGCTGTGACTAGAAATGATAACTCTTGGTTCTAAGCCAATGGGTTTTTAGTACAGCTTCACACTATACCCAAGTAATTTCAAATAATGTTAAACTCCCAATCATAAAGTGTCCATCTATTTCACACACACACACACACACACAAACACTCAGACACACAATCCAAAATGAATACAGTCATGAGGATTTTTTAAAAATAAATTTTAAGTTCGAAAGGGTCATATTAAAACTAAAATTCACATTTTGTTGCTAATGTGCATTGTCCGAAATACCTCTGCCCTTTACTTTATTATCAAGAAAACTGGGATTCAGTCTGACATTTAAGCATTAAAAAATTTTTTTTTTCCTCATTATCTTTTAAAAGCATCTTGAGTATTTTATACCATGATAGTAGAAATAAGCTACACCTGGTTAAGGGGACTGGAAATAAGACGTTGATTGCCTGTCTTTAGCCTCCTTATTTACAAGCGTTACAACAGAAGCCATTTCACAACATTGAAATTTACAATCTCTTCATTCAGTGTATTTCTTCACAAGTATTATTAGCAAATTGTTTTGAGAACCACTCTATTATATCTTTCCATGTGTTATAAGTCAATAGAAATTTTTATATAAGTACATGACTAATCGATGATCTGTCTTACCTATACTTAACAATTGTTTCTGATTGTATAGGGACTTACATGTTTTTCCTCTTCTCTAATAAATTCTATCAATCTTTAGGAACAATCAAATTAGTTCTCAAAAATAAAATTGCAACTTGAAGTATTAGGTGATCTCAAAAATGTTAGTCACATTTTTGTATATTTAGCCAAGTTTTAATTTAAATAACACAGCTTTTTACTTAAGGAAACAACCATGAACTAGATGGACCAGTTTATAAACTAAGTAATCTTCATCTGCTAGATGGACTTCATTGGTTGAGGTGTTCTAAAGATAGAAAAGCCTTAATAAAGCCTAAATAATAAGACACAGTTTTCAGCTCTTTTGTTGTAAAAAATAATACTGAAGTTATTTTGACAAGAGACACAAGATAGAAAGTTGTCTTTAACCTTTTGTATTTAAGTCATTTAGCTAATTAATTAGATAATTATAAGATCACAGTAATTATATATATAAATATGGTATTTTTAATGGAACATATAAATCAGGAAAAGACAGGTTTTTTTTGTTGTTTGTTTTGTTTTTTACTAAAATGGACTGAATTTGTTGCTTTTTGTTTGTGATGATTTACAATGCAGGAGACGTAAGAATTGTAGGTTCAATCCCTATATCAGGAAGATTCCCCTGGAGGAGGGCATGGCAATCCACTCCTGTATTCTTGCCTGGAGAATCCCATGGACAGAGGAACCTGGTGGGCTACACAGTCCATGGGGTCACAAAGAGCTGGACACAATTGAAATGACTTAGCACTATGAAATGACTTAGTATGCACACACTAAAAATTAAGACTTAAAAAAATGCTTTTAAACCCTAAAGCCACAATAGTCATTTTAATATTATTCTACTTTTTCTATATTCACACTGCACATGCAATTCTTGCCAACACAATATCTTTTAGATTTACACAAGTATAATGCATATATGCATATATTTGTGAAGTCCACCCACAATGTGAATCAGATTCTGCCTCTACTGTAATATTCTAAGAACAGAAACACTGCAGACCATTCTTTCTTATTATTTCAGAGGTAATATGTGAGGAACAAATATATATATTTCTAGTTGCCCAGAATAAAAATTGCTTTTCTGCCTTAGATGGTCCATAGCTGTCTTCAACATATTTTTTCTAAAACCAATTCTTTTGGGGTGATGGAATGTATCAGTGGAATCACAGAAATTGGTCTGATGAAAAATGTTTCAATCTGGATTAATTCCTTTTAGAGAAACATGTTCATAGTCATTGTATACGGGGCAACTGAGGCAGTAACCGCATATTGTGGGGAAGGGAGTACAAAATGAATTTGTGCTTTACAATCTCTTTCAAATTGGGGAAACAAATCTTTTCCTGTCCTCTTATTTTTTTTTTCTTTCTTCCTCTATTCCTTTCTTCATTCTTTTTTCTCCCTTCCTTCCTTTTTCTTCCATTCTTTTTCAATTCTCACTGTAACATAGACCCAATCTCAAGAATAACTGCTCTAAGCAAATCTAACCAGTAAGTTATAAGAGTGGTTGCTGGAGGATGAGGGTGGGATAATTATCACTTGGCAAGTGGCATGAGGGGATACTTTAGGGTACCAAAAATGTCTACCTTCATTTGAGTGGTGGACACACAGCTGAATGTGCTGTGCTGTGCTTAGTCGCTCAGTCCTGTACGACTCTTTGCGACCCCATGGACTGCAGCCTGCTAGGCTCCTCTGTCCACGGGAATTCTCCAGGCAAGAATACTGGAGTGGGTTGCCATGCCGTTCTCCAACACAGCTGTGTACCTATGTAAAAATTCGTTGAGCTGTACACTTCAAATTAGGTCATTTTATGGTGTGTATGGGCTTTGGTGACAGCTCAGTGGTAAAGAATCCACCTACCAATGCAAGAGACATGGGTTTAACCCCTGGGTCAGGAAGATCCCTTGGATTAGGAAATGGCAACCCACTCCATTATCCTTGCCTGGTAAATCCAAGGACAGAGGAGCCTGGTAGACTACTACAGAGGAGTCCATGGATTTGCAAAGAGTTGGACACAACTTAGCCACTAAGTAACAACAACAATAAATTGTGTGTATACTTTACCCTGAACACAAAGGAAAAAAAACCAGCATGGTGCTCAGAAGTAGAAATTTACCTATAATGGGGTAATGGGTAACCATTAGCAGCACAATTCAGGATTATTTCAGATTTTGACAAATCCAAAGGAAAAATAGCATCTTGTGGTTCTTGGGTAAAAATAGGAGGGCTCAAGCCACCATCACCTGGAAAAAGAAAAGAAAAATTACACCATGTGGAAAATACTTGACCCTGTTTTGAATGCAAACAGTATTAGACATCAAATAAATAGATATTTTTAAAACTATTTCATCTTGAAACAATCTCAAACATATGAAAAGTTTCAAGAATGGTACAAAGAATTTTCGTCCTATACCATTTAAAGAGTAGCTTTGCAAGCATGCCACATTATCGTAAATGAATTAGTGTCTATTTTTTTGTAAAGGACACAATAAAATGATCAAAATCAAGGAATTGACATTGTTTCAATGCTAGCATCTGTCAGTCCCCTTTCTCTGTTTTTCTTGATAAAATCCTTTATAGCAAAAAGATCCAGCAGAGAATCATAGATTTCATTTATTGTTTTCTCTTTTTAGTGTCCTTGAAGGTATTAATTGAACACTTTCTGTTTTCACTTGATTTTCCTCACCTGGTAACTTCAAAAATTACAAGGCACTGATTTGGTTAGGTTTCACTCAATTTAGGCTTGTCTAAGGGACAACAGGATCAGGGTCCTTGTAGGAGCTGTATGCTGAAAATATGGGTAATAAAAAGGGTCTATAAAGATTTTTTTGTTTGTTTGTTTAAAGATAATTAAAGCACTGTAAAAACTGGCTCTTATTTTTAAAAATTATCACCATGAAAACAAAACACTCCCCACCATCCAGAGTATATTGATCACATTGTCTTGCCCTCCTGTCCCTCCATTCCCCTCCCACAAAGGGTGTTTCCCTGTGTCTGCTGTTTAATTATGATTAGATTCAGGAATGTTGTGTGCTTCAGATAGCATCCTATCAGATAGTCCAGGACTTCTGCTTCTCTCATTTCTGCTGAAGTTAACTTTGATCACTGGTTAAGGTACTGCCTGCGAAACCTTGCCACTATGAAATTACCTCCCCCTCCCCTTATAATTAGTAAGCATTTTGTGGTTACAGACTTTGAGACAATGTAAATATACTGTTCCTTATTGAGAATTTAATTTTTATTTATATATTTCTATCAGTATGATCTACTCTTTCAGTGTGAATCCATAGCTTCTTATTTTATTAAATAAGGAATTTTTTATTAAATAAAGGAAGTTATTTATTATTACAGAAAGGAAGTTATAGTTCATGACTATTGGATGCCCAAAGTTTCACTGATTTGGCCAGCAGGAGCCTATTCAAGCTGGTTTCTTCATCTTTTTGACATGTGCCTGTTATTCTTTGTTCTCTTCCTTACTTTCTGGTATAAGAAAGTGTTTCAGAATCATCTTACAGTTTTCCTGTTCCAGCCATCAAAGTGGTCTTTTTTTCTAAGAAAATTTCATTTTTTTTAAATTAGAGAATGATATTGAGAAGCCGTGATCTGGATGCTAAGTGTACTCATTGAGGTGTTTTTGCTCTGAGGACCTTTCAATATGTGCATGTGTGTGTGTGTGTTTGTGTGTAGGTTTTATATATTATATGTATATGAATGCATGTAAGTATATATATGTATAATTTTACATACATGAATTGTTGTTGTTTAGTTGCTAAGTCATGCCAGACTCTTTTGCAACCCCATGGACTGTAGCCTGCCAGGCTCCTCTGTCCATGGATTTCCCAGGCAAGAATACTGGAGTGGGCTTGGGTTGCCGTGTCCTTCACCAGGGGATCTTCCCAGCCCAGAGATCAAACCTATGTTTATTGCATTGATAGGTGGATGCTTAACCGCTGAGCCACCACTGCTGCCCCCAGGGAAGCCCATACACATGCACATATATACACACAGATGGATAGATGGATAGAAGCATGTGTGTATGTATTTAGAGTCCACACCAGAATCTTGTGGTAATTCATAGAGGGTTTGTTCTAGGTTTGTTTTTTTTCTGTCTATATTTTTAACTTCCTATTCCAGCCATGAGAACCCTGGTTTCCACTATTCTCAATGTATTTATGCATTTGTTCAATCTCTCTATATGTAACAACTGCCCGTTACTGTCACCATCTTCTCCCCTTTATGGAGCTCCTCCTCATCCTTTACAGATTGTGATACCTGCTGCAAGTTTTACTCCCATACCTGCCCTGACACCACTTGTTGAGTTGTCTCTTGCCTCCTTTACCTCACTCAGGTTCTGACCCCGTTCAGGGTCTCTTTCCTGTGTAGATGCTCTGTTTCATTACACTTGACCTCTGACACTGTGCGCATGGTCATATTCCAAAGTGGATAACTTTCACATCCTTGTGTAGGATCTAACACCTCACACTGGAATGTTCTTTCGTTGTGGGGATTCAGTCCTTACTTTGCTTGACTCCAATACCAGATTGCAGGTTTCTACTTTTACCACCCCATCTTGGCAATGGGACCCTCTTCAGGCTTCCCAGACTCTGATATTTACTGTTAGACCAGCCCACTAAGGGTGTGCCCTTTTCACCTTACTTGGGCTCTGCCACTCCACAGGGCCACTCCTGCCCTATCCCTTTGCCCTGCATGCATGTCTATCTCACTCCTCTCAGTATCTAACATGTGGGCTGCTATTGTGCTCATCATCCACATTCATGTGGACGCTCGCATTACCTATCTCCACTTTAGGACATTTGAACTGAATTGATAAGAAAGAAAAGTATGTGGGAAAGGGAGAGGAAGAGTTCAGTATTCATGGTTTAAGAGAAAGTCTGTGTTTTTTTTAATGTCCAAATGAACACATAAAGCAAAAACATCATCATATTAAGATTTAATTTAAGGGCATCCAGTCCAGAACTCTACTAGTTGTACTTGAGGGTCATGTAGGAGCATGCTCATTTCCTCTGATACCTACTGCAGCTCGCGATAATCTCAAATTTGGTAGATATTTTAAAGACCATTCAGGCCAGACTTCTTGGTTTGGAAAGATAATAGAACTAATGGTTTATATAATGTGCCCTTAAATCAAATGGGCTTTAGTGGATTTGCAAAATTTGCAGTATCTTCATTGATAAAATAGAATATGTATATCAAATGGTTATTTTGAGATGTGATGACATGATACTTATAAAGTTTATCACATTGTGCCTGGTACAAGTGAATAATAGTCATCAGACTAAGAAAATTACCATCATTATTGTCATCATCATCCATATTATTATTGCACACAAGAAAACTAAAACCCAGGAAGTTGAATCATCTTTTCCAAATTCATCATCAGCTTTGAGAGATAGAAAGAAATCAAACTTAGGCATCTTGATTCTCTCCTCACTTTTTTCACCATTCACTTAGATCCATATCTTTCTTCCAAAATATTTGCGCCTAGGTATAATAAATTAAATCTGTAACTTTATCTTAAATTTGTAATTTTATTATATTCCATTATTTACCTAAAATAGCAGACAAATGGGGGTTTTCATTCCAGCCTAGTTAGTTCCTGTCCTATGAAAGTCACTCAGTCCTGCCTGACTTCTTTGCAATCCCATGGACTGTAGCTTTCCAGGCTACTCTGTTTATGGAATTCTCCAGGCCAGAATACTGGAGTGGGTAGCCATTGTCTTCTTCAGGGAATCTTCCCAACCCAGGGACTGAACCCAGGTCTCCCACATTGCAGGTGGATTCTTTACTGTCTGATCCACCAGGGAAATGCTAGTTAGTTACTAACTATATAATGCTGGATAAGTTACTTAACTCTGAACTGCAAAGTAGTAATACTAAGTCTTCATTGTTGTGTTACTATAAAAGTTGATTGGGAAAGAGTGAGTTAAAACAGACTTTTCTTATTCTAGTGCTTAATGAAATGAGCAAGGAATTATAAAAATGAGTAAATAACAAACAGAAATCAGCAAGGTCTGGGCCACAATACTTGTTAACTCATCTTATGACCCTTAAAGTGAGATTTCTGCTCTGAACCATCCTCTTTCTACAGTAGGAGAAATACTAGGAAAACAGTTTGATTCAGGAGGATTTGGGGATTAGATCTTTACTAATGATATTGTTGTTCCTACTACCAATTTTAGTTAAAGTTTGTGGAATTATAAAGTGGTAGTTTCTTGCCTTTCACACTGTGCGTCATTTGCTTGTACTAGGATAATGATGTCTGAACAACTTGAAGCTGAAGATCACCTCTAATGTGGGCTATAAAATAATGGGCAATGCACAATGCACATGCAAGGAAACTGGCTTAAGTCCCTTATTGGATTACCTAGAATTGGCCATAAACCCTTGCTGAACATTCTGCTAGTATAAGCCACCAGAGAGAAGCAGGCTATTAGCACCCAGCATTGAGGGATTTGATGCATACTGGGAAAGGCAAGCAGCCACCCGAGCTTCAATGGGCCAAATATTTGATCACATAATGCTTTCTATCGAAAGATTGATGATCAACAGGAGAAATTGTGAAATAAAAATTCACATTTCATGGCAAGACAAAACAATTTAAGAATTTTTTTTCTCTCTCTCCCCTTTGGCCTCCTCTCTCTCCTGCTAGTGCACTGTGTATCTGCATTAGCATTGAGCAAAACTCCTCCATCAGCAGAAATACCTGCTGAACCATAAAGAGCAATGTTCTCCCAGCACCCACAAGACAGCTGCTTAAAGGTAACATTCGTTCTTGATCTTGTAAGGGGCCACATGACCCACCAAAATGATGCTTAGATGCGGGTTATGTAAGCTGTCAATAATGCAGCGTTTGATGAGCAGCTTTCAGTCTCAAAAAGCTTGTACAACTCTACCTTGACTTCTAGTGGCAGAACAGTTCTCACAGCCTTCTGAGGTGGTCTTCCCAGGTTATAATCCTCAACTTAGGCTCAAATAAATTCCTTTTTTTTTTTTTTGGTTTGAAGTATCAACAAGAAAAGGGATAATTTCCAATGCCATTGACTTATAAATAATCAAAATAAACAAAGAAATGATAGGAAAAAAATATGTGGAATAAGAAGGGCTTGTCCAGGCTCAGAGAGGCAAAAGGATTTTCAACTTCTTAATCTTTTCCCCAACTGTTGTGAGATTTAGGGTGAAGCAACAAAATTCTGAGAATTCTCTTAACAACCTCAAATTCTGGAGATAAGTAGATTTATATAGACATGCATTGTTATTATTTAGTCGATGGGTCTTGTCCAACTCTGTGTGACCCCATGAACTGTAGCCTGCCAGGCTTCTCTCTCTATGGGATTTCCCAGGCAAGAATACTGGAGTGGGTTGCCATTTCCTTCTTTAGGGATCTTCATCCCGAGATTGAATTCATATCTACTGCAATGGGACGTAGATTTTTTTTTACCACTGAGCTACCAGGGAAACCCATGTACATGCATAGGGCATTTTAATTTTTTTCTCTTCTGTTTGAAGGGCTCCTTTCTCCAGCCCTTTACTCCAGAGCTCCTGGAGAAAAAAAGAGTGAAGCAGAGAAGCATGAATAGTAAAGCTGACTCTATCTCAAAAGCCAATAGCTTCATGCCTATATACTCACTTTGTAAAATCTCTGAAACCCAACTGAAAAATGATGCATTTCTCCAATCAAGTCCATCTATGACTCTTCCACCAATAATCTTGCTAGAAACCATTAAAGATAATCTTAAAATAGAGAGAAGCACCCACATGGTTTAATAAAGGCTGAACTTCCCACAATATTCCCTCGAGGTACAAAGTATGAGTACTCATGATATGTGGGTATCTGGCCTCCAAAATGGAACTCAGAGGAAGAAAACAAACAGGTCCCTAATATGTTGAGAAGAAAGTTAAAAAAAAATCCCTCTGTGTAAGGAATAAATGAATGGTCAGTACATAGTTCTTCAAGTATGAGCATATGAAAATAAATGGAATAGTAAGTAGGAAAATACATTGCAACAATAAAAGTCAAACATACAGCATGCCAAAGATAGACAATATATCCAATGTAGCAGAAAATATAACTCAAGATTCAAGGGGTCGCAAAGAGTCGGACACGACTGAGTGACTGAACTGAACTGACTGAGCCTTAGGAAATTTCTCAAAATTGTTTCATGCTGTAGAGTAAGAACATGAATTCAAAAAGCATAACTCAATGTCAAGATGAAAAAAGAAACTATAGAATCAGATAAATTAGGATGTAACTTATACATAAAAGATCCAACCCAAACAGCATTATTAAAGAATGAATAAACCAACTAAGATGGGCAAACAAACAAACAAACAGATACCTCCTAAAAGTCAAATTACTGACAAAAAGAAGATTAGAGATAACTGTAATGAAAAAACACAGATAAAACAATTGAAGAGAAGGTAACATATAAAAAAGATAGATAAGATCTAACATAAAGAATCTTGATGTCACTGAGAAATACAATCAAACAAATCTTTTGAAAGCTACCAAGAAAATTCCAAATAGAAAAAATATACCAAATTCCAGAGACATTTTGGAGAGAACACTTTACACCAAAGCATGTGTTAGCTGCATGTGTTAGTAAAGTGACTTATCTTCAAACTTAAAGTCTTTTCAAGAACACCATGCTGAAAAACAAAATTACTTAAAAGAGTGAAAGAGAAAATCATATTAATCTCAGATTTTGTAACAGTATAGCATTCTATGCCAGAAGACAGTGAGGGAAAAGCTACAGTATTCTGAATAAAAGAGTGACATGACTATTATCATCCACTGACATATCTTTCAAATCTAATGGCATTCAACACACTTTACCATCAAAAAAGAAACAAATACACAAAAACCCTGGGAATATAACATAAATGACTACTTTTGACGAAATTACTTAATAATGAATTTCATCCAACTAAAAATAAACCAATATACAGATATCAAGAGTGGAGGCAGAATAGTATGCACATTGAGTATGTTCAAATATTAAACTACTTAAGAAACATGTTGGTTTTAGTTATAGAACAGAATATGAATGCCATAAACTTGGATAATATTAAAATAACAGTATAAATAGAAAAAGAGGGATGGGTAAAGGAATATGGTCTGAAGTGTGTGAGTGATAATATCATCTTCTTTCATAATTTCAAAATTAGAGAACATATGTGTGTATGTATATATATATATATTTTTTAATACATAAGCATTTTGATCTCAGTATTATTCAGTGTGTCTTTTATCTTTGCAGGAAAGTTTTAGGGGAAAAAAGTGTATCTATGTTGTTTCAAACAGTTTATTGAATATTCAAAATTCTCATTTTTTCTTTCTTTTATTTTTACTTTTATTGGACTAAACAAAAATTGGGTATGGTACATGTGTACTCAGTTGTGTCTTATTCTTTGTGACCCCATGGACTGTAGCCCACCAGGCTCCTCTGTCCATGGAATTTTCCAGGAAAGAATACTGGAGTGGGTAGCCATTTCCTGTTCAGCGTATCTTCTTACCATCTGAGCCACCACTATCCTTATGTCAAAGTAATACCTATGGCATGGTCCCCTTTTATAAAAATAGCTTTTGTTTCTGCACATATATCTCTCTACACATTAATCTACATTCTCTGTATTTACATGCCTAGAAAAACAGCTGCAATTTCAACAAATTTTCATACTTTATTTTGGGGAAAGTTTTTTTTTTTAAGGGGAAAGATTTTATTTTCCTTAATATTTTATAATTTGAATGTTTAAAATAAGCATGTATTTATGTTTAAAAAATTTTTTTAAATGAAAGAAGGATACTAGAAGCAAATATATTGAGATTGGTAATCTGGTTTTTGATGGTACAGTATGACTCTTTCTGTTTAATCCTGTGTGTGCTTAGTTGCTCAGTCATGTCCAACTTTTTGTGACCCCATGGATGGTAGCCTGTCATGTTCCTCTGTCCACAGGGATTCTCCAGACAAGAATACTAGAGTGGGCTGCCATGCCCTCCTCCACGGGATCTTCCTAACCCAGGGATCATACCCTGGTCTCCCAAATTGTAGGCAGATTCTTTACCAACTGAGCCACCAGGGATGCCCAAGAATAGTGGAGTGGGTAGCCTATCCCTTCTCCAGGAGATCTTCCAGGCCCAGGAATCAAACCAGGGTCTCCTGCATTGCAGGCAGATTCTTTTAACAGCTGAACTACCAGGGAAGCCCTATTTTATTCTAGATCTTTAGAATTTAAAAATTTTCAGCCACTTTCCTTTCCCCACAAAAAATATTTTGCCATGCACAAAATAGGTAGACAACAAGTGTTAACTTATCTTCCTTTACCTTCACTCAGAGAAAAGCTCTGTTCTATCTTCATTTAATCTATATTAGGGGGATATCTTGACTTAATAATATTTTGTATTTTGGAGAGTAATTTGTAGTTTTCCAAGGACTATTACATATTCCAAGTAACAAATTACATTTCCGTGATACCTTTTGTGAGGCATTCATTTACATTCTTATTTGACATTTTTTTTTAACTTTACAATATTGTATTGGTTTTGCTATATATCAAAATGAATCTGGCACAGGTATACATGTGTTCCCCATCCTGAACCCTTCTCCCTCCTCCCTCCCCATACCATCCCTCTGGGTCGTCCCAGTGCACCAGCCCCAAGCATCCAGTATCATGCATTGAACCTGGACTGGCGACTCGTTTCATATATGATATTATACATGTTTCAATGCCATTCTCCCAAGTCATCCCACCCTCTCCCTCTCCCACAGAGTCCAAACATTTTCTAACAAACTTTAGTTCATTTTGAAAGACACAAAAGCCTGGTCTTGGTGAATTATCATCAGTCTTTTTTTTTATTTTTAAGAACTTGAATTGATACCAGTAAAAAGTTTAGCATTTGTCAACTAGTTGTTCAGTTGCCTTTGGTAAATCACTAGATTTTTTTCATATTGCATTGAAATAATAAAATAATAGTGGACTTTTGTTGTTTTGCTTACATGCTCAGAAAGGAAGGACACTGTGAGCTTTCTATACAAGAAGAGCTGAAAACATGTGACAATATGGTATCAAAAGCAAGATATCAAACTCCTTTTTCTTTAAAAATGCACTGGAGGTTAGGAAAAGTTGGTATTTTGAGCAATAAGTGATAAAATAACCTGCTGTTGTAAAATTACCTATAATACTATAAGAAATGTTTTACTACTTGTTAATAAAGCAAGAACTTTGCAATAGATGAACACTGAAAAATAAATACTTTTAAGTATCAACTAAAAGTAAATTATAAAATGTTACTGAAAAATCCTTGTAGGATTCTGCCCCATTTTTATTCCTCTTTTATCTTCTGTGGAGTTAAAAAATAAAAAAGTTAATCCTATGATCTGGCTCCAATACTGAATCAAACTACTGAAGTCTAAAGTTCATTGTCACCCTCCCTGAATTTAGAAACTTTTGATTATATCTAGGACAGTCACATCTTGTCATTTCTGAGCAGTCCATGACCATCTTTGTGGAGAAGAAGCTTTTAACTGATAGGAATAGGCCCTTCATTTAATTCACCCCATTCTCCTGGCTATGAATGACTAGACCAAAGGTGAATATGTCCTGCTGGGCTGTGGTACTTCTCTCTCTTAGGAATTGGGAAATAAAATGAAGAGATTTATAGTTTCTGATTGTTACTTGAATGGAGAGGAGGTTGTTCAGGATTATTAGTTTCCATCTTCCATAAAACTCGTTAAGAGTTAAAAGAATACTAGTCTATACAGTGACAAAGATTGAGACAGGCAGACAAATGGGCAGGCAGATGGTAGAATGATGGAGAAAATAAATAAATGAGTACAGAGTTACTTTATTCCCCAAGCTTATTGATCCTTTGTTGAGGGATCTGCCTCTGTGTTCTATCAGCAAACTGTACAGTTTCTGTTTTTTGCAATGGACAAAATGTTGGGAAAGACAGATTCAAATAAACAATGTTTATGACCAGTGTTCTATTGCTTTTCTTCTCTCCAGAACTTCCAAAGGGCAGATAACCTGGGCAGGCAACCATTTGTTTACAGGAGTAGTTATTAGGGGCAACTTTAAGCATATGAGAAGACCTGTCTTTAAGAGATCACAAAACTAAAAGGTGTATTTTCCTTGAATTTACTTGAATTTCATTTTGAGGACTTGGGAAAATTTCAGGATTCACAGAGGGCTAAGACCTGAACACTCTAAGATCATGTCCAGATAGAAAGTTTCTGGGATCTCTCTTTGTGCTATAATCCCAACTCTACAAATAGATTTCCTCACCCAGGTTCCTGGCACCCTCAAAATGTCTTCTACTACAAAAGCTCAGTTTTTGAAATAATGTTCCAATTCCATAGAAACAGAACAAAACAAAACAAAAAAGGAGATTTCCTGATGGCTAAATGGTCAAGAATCTGCCTGCCAATGCGGGAGACAGGGGTTCGATCCCTGGTCCAGGTCGCATGAGGTGGCCAAAGTACTGGAGTTTCAGCTTCAGCATCATTCCTTCCAAAGAAATCCCAGGGCTGATCTCCTTCAGAATGGACTGGTTGGATCTCCTTGCAGTCCAAGGGACTCTCAAGAGTCTTCTCCAACACCACAGTTTAAAAGCATCAATTCTTCGGCACTCAGCCTTCTTCACAGTCCAACTCTCACAGCCATACATGACCACAGGAAAAACCATAGCCTTGACTAGATGGACCTTTGTTGGCAAAGTAATGTTTCTGCTTTTGAATATGCTATCTAGGTTGGTCATAACTTTCCTTCCAAGGAGTAAGCGTCTTTTAATTTCATGGCTGCAGTCGCCATCTGCAGTGATTTTGGAGCCCCCAAAAATAAAGTCTGACACTGTTTCCACTGTTTCCCCATCTATTTGCCATGAAGTGATGGGACCGGATGCCATGATCTTCGTTTTCTGAATGTTGAGCTTTAAGCCAACTTTTTCACTTTCCACTTTCACTTTGATCAAGAGGCTTTTTAGTTCCTCTTCACTTTCTGCCATTAGGGTGGTGTCATCTGCATATCTGAGGTTATTGATATTTCTCCCAGCAATCTTGATTCCAGCTTGGGTTTCTTCCAGTCCAGCGTTTCTCATGATGTACTCTGCATATAAGTTAAAAAAGCAGGGTGCCAATATACAGCCTTGACGTACTCCTTTTCCTATTTGGAACCAGTCTGTTGTTCCATGTCCAGTTCTAACTGTTGCTTCCTGACCTGCATACAGATTTCTCAAGAGGCAGGTCAAGTGGTCTGGTGTTCCCAACTCTTTCAGAATTTTCCACAGTTGATTGTGATCCACACAGTCAAAGGCTTTGGCATAGTCAATAAAGCAGAAATAGATGTTTTTCTGGAACTCGCTTGCTTTTTCCATGATCCAGTGGATGTTGGC
>NW_011495035.1:7554145-7554864 GCF_000754665.1 Bison bison bison | reverse complement strand
ATTATCTTTCCTTTTTCTCCTTTTGCTTTTCGCTTCTCTTCTTTTTCACAGCTATTTGTAAGGCCTCCCCAGACAGCCATTTTGCTTTTTTGCATTTCTTTTCCATGGGGATGATCTTGATCCCTGTGTCCTGTACAGTGTCACAAACCTCATTCCATAGTTCATCAGGCACTCTATCTGTCAGATCTAGGCCCTTAAATCTATTTCTCACTTCCACTGTATAATCATAAGGGATTTGATTTAGGTCATACCTGAATGATCTAGTGGTTTTCCCTACTTTCTTCAATTTCAGTCTGAATTTGGTAATAAGGAGTTCATGATCTGAGCCACAGTCAGCTTCTGGTCTTGTTTTTATTGACTGGATAGAGCTTCTCTATCTTTGGCTGCAAAGAACATAATCAATCTGATTTCGGTGTTGACCATCTGGTGATGTCCATGTGTAGAGTCTTCTCTTGTGTTATTGGAAGAGGGTGTTTTCTATGACCAGTGCATTTTCTTGGCAAAACTATGTCTTTGCCCTGCTTCATTCCGTATTCCAAGGCCAAATTTGCCTGTTACTCCAGGTGTTTCTTGACTTCCTACTTTTGCATTCCAGTCCCCTATAATGAAAAGGACATCTTTTTTGGGTGTTAGTTCTAAAAGATCTTGTAGGTCTTCATAGAACCGTTCAACTTCAGCTTTTTCAGTGTTACTGGTTGGGGCATAGACTTGGATTCTGT
>NW_011495035.1:7539856-7554045 GCF_000754665.1 Bison bison bison | reverse complement strand
AAACGAACAGAGATCATTCTGTCATTTTTGAGATTGCATCCAAGTACTGCATTTTGGACTCTTTTGTTGACCGTGATGGCTACTCCATTTCTTCTGAGGGATTCCTGCCCACAGTAGTAGATATAATGGTCATCTGAGTTAAATTCACCCATTCCAGTCCATTTCAGTTCGCTGATTCCTAGAATATCGACATTCACTCTTGCCATCTCTTGTTTGACCACTTCCAATTTGCCTTGATTCATGGACCTGACATTCCAGGTTCCTATGCAATATTGCTCTTTACAGCATCAGACCTTGCTTCTATCACCATTCACATCCACAGCTGGGTATTGTTTTTGCTTTGGCTCCATCCCTTCATTCTTTCTGGAGTTATTTCTCCACTGATCTCCAGTAGCATATTGGCCACCTACTGACCTGGGGAGTTCCTCTTTCAGTATCCTATCATTTTGCCTTTTCATACTGTTCATGGTGTTCTCAAGGCAAGAATACTGAAGTGGTTTGCCATTCCCTTCTCCAGTAGGTTTTATATAAGGTAGATATATCAGGGTTAATTTTTAGTGGGGGAAAAAAAAAAAACAGAAAAAAAATAATCAATTATATTGGAGAATAAAGAGGATAAAGGTAGAATTAAAAATATAGTTATGAGGTTATCACAATAGTCCAATAAGAGAGATACATCTTAAACTAAGGTAGTGAGAGTAAGAATGAAAAACAACAATATCATTTTTTTTTAAATGTGATTTGTCAACTTACTGAATTTGGGAAAATGGTAAAAGAGAAAGAAAACATTAAAAATTGCCCAGAGATATACTATTTTTCAAAATAAAGGGAAAAATTAAAAAAAAATAGTTCAGATTTGCAGATGTTGATTTTCTGGCTCCTTGGGGTCATAGGTTTAATTGTCTAATAAATAGTTGGATATAGTCTAATAAGTAGATGGGTCTTCCCTGGTAGCTCAATGCAGGAAACCTGGGTTCAATTCTTGGGTCAAGAAGATCCTTTGGAGAAGGAAACAGCAATCCACTCCAGTTATTGCCTGGAAAATCCCATGGACAGAAGAGCCTGGAGGGCTACAGTCCATGGGGTCACAAAGAGTCAGCCATGACTGAGTGACTAACGCTAACAAACTGATGTGGCTTGGTAGTCAAGGCTGGGGTGCAGAGACAGATTTTTCTTTTTTTTTTTCTTTTTTGGCTCACCAGTCTTTAAATTCTAGTATAAAGAGAATTTTATTCTAGTAGTGGTTTTAGAATGGCAATATTCAATACATTCTACAGATATATTTGAAGATTGTTTCAAAAATGTAGGTTATGGTGTTTATTGCAGCATTGTTTACAATAGACAAGACATCAAAACAACCTAAATATCCATCAGTGGATGAATAGATTTAAAAATAGATTAAAAAGTATATATATGGAATATATATATGTATATGGAATGCTTCCCAAGTGACTCATATGGTAAAAAATCTGCCTGCAATGCAGGATGCACAGGTCCAATCCCCAAGTTGGAAGATCCCCTGGAGAAGGGAACGGATGCCCACTTCAATATTTTTGTCTCAGAAATCCCATGAGCAGAGGAGCCTAGTGGGCTATAGCCCATGGGATTGCAAGAACAAGACACATCTGAGCAAATGAACACATAACATATATGAGATATTTTTCAGTCATAAAGGAGAAGGGAATGCTGCATGTGTAACAACATGTATGAACCTTGATTGTAAAGAGTCTGCCTGCAATGCAAGAGACCCAGTTTCAATCCCTGGGTTGCAAAGGTCCTCTGAAGAAGGGAATGGCAACCCACTCCAGCTACAGTCCATAGGGTCACACAGAGTTGGACATGACTGAATGAGACTAAGCAAGCTCTTATCAGTAGTACATTAAAAAAGTTTTACTATGTGAGGTGATGAATGTATTAACTAACTTTTTGGGATGATCATTTCATAATAAATACATAGAACAAATCAGTACATTGTATACCTTAAACTTACACAACATTTATATCTCAATTTATGTAATGTCAATTATATCTCAGTAAAGTAGTGGGGAAAAGTATACGGTCAAATTGGCATTAACTTTAAACAGTAATTAAATTCAAGCCATACTTTGACTTTGACATTTATTTTACACCTGGATAATCAGTGACTCCTTATTCAAGTAAACATTAAAGTTCTAAAGAGGAGGAGTCTGACGAGGAGGTAAAGAATCTACCTGCAGTGCAGGAGACTTGTATTTGATTCCTGCATCTGGAAGATAACTGGAGAAGGGCATGGCAGCCCACTCCACTATTCTTGCCTGGAGAATTCCATGGACAGAGGAGCCTGGTGGGCTTCAGTCTATGAAGTCACACAGAGTCAGATACAACTGAGTGACTAAGAAGACTGAAGAGTAGTCATGCTTAACGTTTCCTGCAATGGACATTTGATAAAACAATCCTTATTTGACAGTCTACTCTGAACATAATGGAATCAGTCTCGTTATTTAAGTTACTCTAATATAATGACCTAATGGTATATACATGGCTTAACATTGGAGACCTACAGTATTTCAGTCCACTCAGACTGATTTGAAAGTTAAGCATTAAACCTGATTGGAAAGTATATGACATATTGGAAATGGCACACAGATAATAAAGTAAATCATGATAAGAGTGCCTTACCATATATTTCACATTCTGTTGATCTCTTCATTTTAAATCCAAACCAAAATAAATTCTATATCATCCCTTGTTTTGATACTACTAGCACACAGTGATAAAGATCCAACATAAGTCAAGTCAGCCACACTTATTAACTCTGATTATGTGTTAAAATTTTGTTATGCACTGACAACGCAAACATAAATAAATGCACTGCACCCAAAAAGTTTACAACCCAATAAGAGTAGTTTTGTTATATATAAGAGCCAGAGACAAAGTTGAACTATTATTGGAATTATTCTATTCTTATTCTGACTTAAAAACTAGTTGCAACCTAAAAGTTGAGAGTTATGTTTTAGGACTTCAAGCCTGGGAGACAGCATCAAGGAAACCCAAGAGAAGTGTTCCCTGTAGGGAGTGGCTGCAACCTAACTGTTGTTGGATCGTGGGTATTTTTCTCCTTCTTGAGTCCCCTTGGGCTCACATTGGAGGGCTGGAATCACTGATGACCATGACAGTTTTGTCTACTGATATGGCAGGAACTATTCCTTTTCTCACTTATATAAACTCTGTCACTTAGATTTCAATATTCCCATTGTAAGAATATAGAAATAGAGGCTTGAGGAACTTTAACTTTCTTAATAGCAAGCAGCTAAAGCATGTTGGGATTCAATTTTGAATTTATGCAATCTGACTCCAGAACACTTACTCTAAGTCACTATGAGGTATACTCCAGGAAGAGACATAAAAGCAATTAACTAATTGCAGTAGTACAGGATATGTGTTTTACCAAAAGCATAAATATAATTTTAAGAAAGTCCAGAGAAGGAATTCCTTCTACCTAGAGGTTATGGACAAGCGACAAAAGATGCAATATTTGAACTAAATATAGAAGATGAGAATGTCTTTGAAAGATAAGGAAATAAATAGTAAGGAAACTCTGTAAGTATAGCTTGAATAAAGATATGAAAATACTTGTCATTCAAAATATGTAACTGGTCTTGAAAGGAAGAGAGTAATGAAATATAAGGATGGAATTGTAGATTTAGAACAGTTTTGAAAGATCTTCAATAATATGACAGAGGTTTAAACCTGATGTGTAAAAGTCAGAAAACATAGGAGTGTTTTCAGTTATAAGCAGAAGCATGACATGCTTAGATGTATAACTAACTGGGGGAAGGTAGGGAAAGAGAAACCAGAGATCAGAAAATTTATTCATCAAACATTTGAAAAATTGGGCCTTGTCAGTACTAATGAAGAGAATGAGAATAAAATGAGATATTTTCAAGTGTTTAGAGGCAGTACCAACAGAATGGTATAACTGATTGGATATGAGAGATGAAGAGAACATTGAAGATTACTCTGAGCTAGCTATTGTGGATGAATGCAAAAATACATGTTAGTTGAAGTCATTAACTGTTAAAGGGGTATGGCGAAGAAGAAAGACTAAGGGCAGTGAAGATGAAAGGAGATGAGAAAGTAGATACAAGTTTAATTCATTTTCCTTTCTTTTATTGAATAAACATTCATTTAGACACAATTTTTTATGAGTTACTAGCTACATACTCCATGTTTTCTGTAATCATGCAGATGTGAATGGAAGTTTGAATGATTAAATAAATGAAGCGTCCATTCACTGCAGAAAATCATTTTACGAGGCAGTCAAAGTGGCTTTAGAGAATAAAATTATACAAGAAATTTTGCATATATTTAGATTCATGTTTTGAAATTTTAAGGCATTCTTCCTTGACAATTGAGTGATGCCCTTGAGGAGGTGACAGAGGAAGGATCTAGGTCATTGGTTTTAGAAAGTTTTTTTCCCACAATGAAAGGAAGGAAGACAGGGTAAATAGAGACAGAAAATGTACTGATGCAAGTGGGGTTTAATCTGTTAAAATAATCTTCTGAAGTTTTTTCTTACTTTCTTGGGGAGAAGAAAGGAAAATCATTAGCTAAGACAGATGATAGGACAGGAAGTATAGAAGGTTTTGAGAAGAGATGATAATATGTAAAATGATCATCAGGAGAATGAAAAAGTGAATAGGCAAGAGGTATGTGTTGTGATAGGACAAACCAGGAATATTTGTGAAAGATTTCAAAATGGACATGAAAAGAATACTGGGTGTCCTCTTCACTGCACTTTTTTGGGTTAATGTTGCCTTTTGGTGTCTCTTATCGATTTGATGACAATGTAAGGAAGTGAAAACTATTAAGAATGCAAATGATTCTAACCATTGAAATGCAAATGACTCATGTTCAGTGGAATGCTATTTTTTTTTCCCCCTTTTTTCCCTTATGGATAAAACAGGTTTTTGTTTTGGCCTTTTTTGGAATAGCTTTCCTGAGTTATAATTCATACACCATAAGATTTAGCCATGGTAAACACATTTGCATATATTTATGAGTTAATTTTGGGGGCTTCCCAGCTGGCACTAATGGTAAAGAACCTGTCTGCTAACGCAGGAGACAAAAGAGATGCGGGTTCAGTCCCTGGGTCGGGAAGATCCCCTGAAGGAGGGCATGGCAACCAACACCAGTATTCTTGCCTGGAAAATTCATGGACAGAGGAGCTTGGCAGGCTACTGTCCATTCCTCAGTTTGTGGACCCCTATCTCCAACTTCAAAGCCAACAACAGTACACTGAATCCTTCTCCTATCAAGTCACTCCAGCTATTCTTCCCTAGTCACATTTTCCTGACTCATGTCTGTCTCCTGCTTTTAAGGATGCTTATTATTTCACTGGGTGCATCCAGATAATCCAAGAAAATCTCCCTATTAAGATCAGATGATTAGCAATCTTAATTCTATTTTCTACCTTAATTCCCCTTCACCATGTATTCTAACATATTTACACAATCCAGGAAATAGGGTATGGACATTTTTGGAGCCATTATCGATCCATCACACCCATCATATGGGAGGCTAAGAAAGGAGAGTTTTTAATAGAGAACATAGTTAAGATTGTCATCTGTTAGAGAGTAATAATGAAAAATAAGAATGACAACAAAGTGTTGATCATCAGAATGTCTCTTGTTTCTTCTTTAGGAGAAATTTCATTTTCAAAGTCAAGATGGATTGAGACACTAAAGGACAAGTTTAAAATAAATTCAGAACTGAAAGAAAACTGTGGCATTGTATATATCATACTACAAAGATATCAGACGGCAAAAAGAGAAATAGAGCGCTGAGCAGAGATAATAGCAGGGCCTAGAACTCTTGGTACATGTGTGCTTCAGTTTTGATTATTTATATTTTTAGGATGAAAGGGACACGTTTATTTGTAGGCTGAGGGGCCAACTGAGAGGCAAACTTAGATTCTATCTTTTGAACTTCTGGGCCTTTGACCCTGTTACTTGCCCAATTTAGAGCATTTCAACATTAACCTTTGAAAAATAACAGCATGCTGTCAAGTACACAAAGCACCAAAAAGCACATTTCTAAAATGTCCCTGAGTGAAGATGTGAGAAAACCCCTTGAAACCCATTATTATCATGGAGATATTACAGTGGCCTCCTTGTTTGCTCTCTTAGATAAGATTGTGTCTGCCTAAATGGCACTGATTCCGTTTATATAACAATAACAAACAAAAAAAAGAATATTTGGAAAAAAGAAAAATAAATAGCTGAGAGAAGCACTGTAAAAATCTGTGGATAACGTAGTACTCCAAATGTATATCATTTGCTGATAACACATAATTTTGCTAACAGTGTCACAACAAAGCATGCCAATCTATCAGTCCTGCTGTGCTTATAACCAGCATGAATATCTTAATGAAATCAGTGGGTTTGGGGTTAAGGGTCACCCAAGTGGCCTCCTTTGGAAAGTTAAAACAGTACTTCATTCCCACATGTGTCATCTATGCCTTTCTGCTGTTCCACTTCAAATTCTCTCTCTAATTCCAGTCACGTACTTTTTCTGCCCTCTGTGCCATGCAAAAATGCCACCAAATTTGTCAGAAAAGATTTGCCCTTTGTGAAACTAGCCTGATTAAGTTTTATCAGCTCATCTCTCTCTGGATGTTTGGTAACCTCATTCCTTATTACTGTCTTAGAGATCTTGCCTACAGCCAAGGGCAAATCTGTTCATTTATAATTTCCTGATTCTTTTTCTGTTCTTTTCTCACAGATTGGGGTGAGGTATTTGTGTTTTCATTTTGCTTCTCTCTCCCTGTAACTGAAACGTTTTTGCTAAGCTTTCCTCATTTTGGTTGAAAATTTACTTAGAAATAGATCTATATTTTTTTCCAGTTTATCACAATGACTGTTTCTTATAAATTTAAAATTATTGGTTGATAAAAACCTCTCATGCATTTCCTATACTTTCCAAAGTGATCTTTCTTATCATGAAGTGCCCCTTAGAGCAGATGAATATTTATTCTCTTTATTTTTCTCTTGCTACATCGGTTTAAGCTTCATAAACACCATAATTACACTAGAGCAAACTTGAATATGAAATAAGAAAAAATGAAATAGCATCCCCTGATCCATTAAGCTATATTGTCTTCCTTCCAATATAAAGATTAAATGACAGGGATAGTTTATAGAAATGACAAACATGAGTTCAATTTATTTTTTCAAACTCATAATCAACAAAAGATTGTTTTTTTTTCCATTTATGAGTAGGGAAACTGGCTGATTCCCTATGTGAGAGAAACATTTGAAATTTTCTGTTTATTCTTTCAAGGTACAACCAGTTCTGAAGTTCTGAATTTTACCTCTTTTTTTTTTTTTTTCCCTCCAGTGTTTGAACATAAACAGTTTATCCTGTGATGCTATATTGACTTTGTAAACCTTTCACAATGATGAGAATGTATCAGGCATTTTCTTCTCCTCTTTTATATTCATGTTTTCCCCTTTCTTTATGTTATTTACCAACTTGTTTCCATGTTCTTCAACATAGGTGAAACGTTAGCCAAGAGAAATACATCAGATATCTCATTGACAGGGACTGGTATGGATATGTAGGAAAAAATTTGATTTGGTTTACTCAACCTGCATTGTTTAAAGTTTTAATTTTATGCCATTATGTAAATAATTGATGATCATTATAATGGGGCTTCCCAGGTGACTCAGTGGTAAAAGTCTGCCTGCCAATGCAGGAGACATAAGAGACATGGGTTGATCCTTGGGTCAAGAAGATCCCCTGGCAGAGGGAATAGCAACCTGCTCCAGTATTCAGATGGTAAATGAGGGAGACCTGGGTTGGGAAGGTTTATCCCTGGGTTGGGAAGATCGTCTGGAGGAGGGCATGGTAATCCACTCCAGTATTCTTGCCTGGAGAATCCCATAGACAGAGGAGCCTGGAAGGCTACAGCCCATGGGGTCTCCAAGAGTCAGACATGACTAAGGGACTAAGCACCAGTATTCTTGCCTGGGAACTCTCATGGACAGAGAGGCGTGGCGGGCTAGAGTCCATCAGGCTGAAAGAATTGGACACAACTGACTGAACACGCATGCTCATTTTAGAATATTTGCAAGACTCAAATATGAAAAGAATAAATACCCAATTATGCTTTTGGAAACTATTATTAGGATAGTGGTACCTATAATTCCAGGATGTTTTGCTATACTATGCTGTTAATTTTTAATATCTGCTATTATTCAGTTAAAAATATGACACAAGCATTTCCCCTGCTGTTAATTAGCACTTACAAATTTAATTTTTTAATAGAAATATACTTGTTGAAAGTTTCATAATAATCCATCATATGACTGGTATATCTAATTGAAAATACATTGTTCTATATTTTGGACTTCTACTATAAAAACTGAAATAAGAAATGCCTTTCCTATATTTATGATTATTCATATTATGATTATTAGCCTAATTTTCTAGAATTTGAATTAATGAATATAAGAGAATTAATGTTGGAATTGTTCTTATAATTATTGTTAGTTTTCATCTAATTTAGTCTTATAAAATCAGAGAATGCTTTCCAGTACAAATTTTATCCCAAGTAGGATTTGAAGGATGATGACGATGATATTTTTGAAAATTTATTTACTGTTACATGTATTAACTTTGGCATTTATTATCTTATTTACTTTTTAACACAACTCTGTGAAGAAAATGCAAATTCTCCTCCATTTTACACAGGGTAGAATTTTGACAGTCTAACATCAGAAGGCATGAGGAGTATGAGAGTTAGGGATGGGGAGATTATTTAAAAAGAAGAAAGAGTAAGTGAATGCAAATGACCCGAGTTGTGAGAAATCAAGAATTTGAGAACTCACGTAATTCTTGTTAAGGAAAGAGTTGACAAGAAATGAGATGAGAGAAATAGATATCCAAAGTAACATCAAGAGGGCCCCTTTAACCACCTTAAAGGAGGCTTTGGGGAGCCATAAACATAATTTAAGTTCGTGATTGCATTTTCAGTTTGAAAAACATGTCCAAATTCTCCATGAAAATGTGCCAGGAAGCAGTAGCTGCCATGCTTGTATTTAAGAAGCTTAACAGAGAGTCCAGATTTGAAGCGCTCTCCTGATAAAAATGTCAAAAGAAAAAAAATGCTCAACCTACAAGTTATGTTTTATTTGGCAGATTGTCTGAGGACTACTCTGAAAAAGTAAAGGAAGAACCAGGATATACAGGGGTTTTTGCAACAAAGACCAGGTGGTCGAAGCATCAACAGATTACTGTTAATTAAAGAAAACCAGAAATCTCAAGTTAATGAATTTAGCACTGTTTTTCCTGTATGGGGACATGCAGGAGTCTGGGCTCACTGAAATCACTCCTTTGATATGCACCCTGACTATCTAGGGCTAGTGTCCTGTTCTTTCCCATCCTGTTGTTGGATGGAAACAGCCACCACTGTTGTGGGTGGCTGCAGTGACTAAGGGTTTGGAAAAGGGCAGCCAGTTGTCTCCAACAAGTGTTCCCTCAGGGCTCACCATGGGGGTGGCTGTAGTGGCTTGATGGCTACAGCATCCTTTGTTTACTGATATGGTAGGCAAGGTATTTATTTCAATTACAAGAAGGAACTAGACTTAGGGCAAATTGTTCCTTATTTGCCTTTCAGACCTCAAACAGTCCAGATGTCTGACTTCTGATGCCATGATTTTAGCTGTTTCTTTTGCTGCTTTTGTGGTATTTTGTCTGACCAGTGACCAAACAGCATCACATATACTGTTAGACTCAGTTCACATAGTAATGACAGAATGTTCTTCCACAAAGGGCTGGATTGAAAATATGTGTTTTATTTTTTTCTAGACAAAGAAATGAAAACAAAATCCTATTCTAGATCTTTATCCATAAAACATAGAAATCTTAACTTTCTATGCTGATTCTAAAGCTAAGCAGAGAGACTGACTGACTTTTAACAAACATTGCTATTGTTGCTATTGCATAATGGTTATTACCTATTTTATCATTTATTTGTTTCTTCTAGAGGTAGCATGGGAGAAACTGACTGTTTTATAAACTTTTCGCAAACACTGATAATTTACAAATGTGAAGGACTTTTGTTGACAAGAGCGCAAGTGACAACCAAAAACTAATGGAGAACTCACTTTTTTTTTTTTTTTTAATTTAACAAGTATTTATTTCCCGTCATCTGACCACATGCTCAGAATCTGGATTTTGAAAATTTGGTAAGCAAAGATACACCACAATCTTCTCGATGTCCTCTGTTCAATATCGTATGCACTAACCAAATGTGGCTATTTAAATTCACTACAATTAAACATTCAGTTCCTCAATCACACTAGAGAACTCACTTTTGAGTCATAATTTAGCTCTTAATCACAATGCTTGGGGCTGCTCTGGTGGCTCAGTGGTGAAGAATCCACCTACCAGTGCAGGAGAGGTAGGTGACATGGGTTCCCCCCCGGGTTTAGAAGATCCCCTGGAGTAGGAAATGGCAACCCACTCCAGTATTCTTGCCTAGGAAATCCCATGGAAAAAGGAGCCTGGCAGGTAACAGTTCATGGGGTTACAAAGAGTCAGAAAGGACTGAGTGACTGAACGTGCACACAATGCTTAGCAATGTTTTTCTCTACTCCATTTGAACAATTTATCACCTCCTCACCACTAAACAATGGAACCAAAACAAATGAGCAGAAGAGATAAGAAGGTTTTTTTTTTTTTTTGAACTATATTTAATAGTATTTTCCACATTTTGTAAACGGCCATTTTGGAATACCATCTACATGTTTCATAGGGCCTTCATCACAAATTTCCAATAACTGAGAGGTTCCAACCAACAAATTTATTCTTTCACAGTTCAAAAGCCTTAACATCTAAAACGAAGGTGTCATTAGGATTCATCCATTCTGGGGAGTCTGAGGTTTCCAGAAATGATCCTATGGCTTCATCTTAGCTTCAAGTGCTTGTTAGCCATCCTTGGTGTTCCTTGGCATCACTTCAGTTTCTGTGTCCATCTTCACCTCACCACCTTCTAAGGGGACTTCAGTCTTTGGATTTAGAGCCCAATCAAAATCTGTTATGAGTTTATCTCAATATCCTTAATTATATTTTCAAAGATCCTATTGCCAAATATAATCCCATTCTCAGTTAGTAGGTGGACATAAACGTTGTGAAGGACACTGTTCAACCCACACACTTTCCTCAGCATATTTTTGCAATGTTTCTTTTATTAAAGCAGTTCCAAATTTCTCAGACACTTCTTCATTAAAATAAGAATAGTTCCTTAAGAGACAAGAGGCAATCTAATACTCAATGTTTTCCAAGCTTAGTTGAAGGCAATTTTTTTAAGAGCATCTCATGAAATAAGAATTTTTTCATAGACAGTTTTTTTGGGAAATGTTGGGGAAGACAAGCCTCAAATACTTCATAGAAAAAAGCTCATTCCTTTTTCTTCCTTTCAGTTTCTCCTGTATTCTGGTGTAAATTTTAGTATATATAGACTATGCATCTCAAGAAGCCTAGTAGAAATAGCAAAATTTGCCCGTTTTCGCCTTTTCTCTGATTTTCTGCAATCCCTGTAGTAGAAGTGAAATAATTGCTTTTCAATATGAGTTAATTGTTTCTTTGCATGAGTAGGCAGGATGGGATGATTTCCTAGAATAATGATAGCTAATATATAATCAGCAGGGCTTCCCTGGTGGACAAGGGGTAAAGAATCTGCCTGCCAATGCAGGAGATGTGGATTCGATCCCTGGGTCAGGAAGATCACCTGGAAAAGGAATTGGCAACCCACCCCGATATTCTTGCCTGGGAAATCGGATGGACAGAGGAGCCTGGTAGGCTACAGTCCAAGCAGTCACAAAGAGTCAGACAAAACTTAGCGACTAAACAATAACAAACATATAATCAGCATGCATTGCAGAATAGGCACTGTATGAAATATTTTTAAAGCATTTTAATCCTGATAACAACCCTGTAGATACTGATATTATGTCCACTTGACAGATAAGAAGGATGATGTTCAGGGGACTGTGACTTGCCTATGATTGCACAGTTGATAAAATAAGAAGCACACAATCTTTGTCACTTTGTGTTCTTCCTTTCCATATAAGCAAACATTTCTCCATGTCATTATGTTGTGTGTATGTGCTGAAGGAAATACAGTATACATTTGACTTGCATCACTAAGTGCTGTAGATTCTGTTTTTTATTTATTTACTTATTTAACTTTATAAGCTCCTTTTAAGTTTCATTAAAAACACATGATTGATTTGGAGATAAAAATGTCCACTTAGGCATAACCTTTTGCAACAATTTGGCTTTAACAATTCAAATAACAGCACCCCGTGCAAATCACAGATGCTGATTAGCAAGGTTTCAGAGCTGTGCTTGGAATTGCTGGCACCTCTATTACTATTACATCCAGAAAAGAGATGAGGTTAGAGATAAAATGGTCTAATTAACCAGGAGCTGCTTCAGTATCCTCAGTAGCAGCCACAGAGTAATCAGACACAGAATCCTTGCCTTTCGGTTGGTCCAGAGATGATGCTTAGATGTATATCAAGAACAGCCAATTGTGTCTGTAACCTGAAAGAACTAGTTGAAAGATTCTCTCAGGCAAACATTGGCAGTAAAGAGGAGACTGTCTGAATAAACTCTTATCTCAGAGAAAATGCTCTTGTATCTCATGAGTTTGAGAGAATCTGACAGATACAGAAATGCCAACAAAATTAATAATAACATTTATAATTTGAATACTCTTGTTTTCTCATCACTGTCCTATGGGTTTCTTCGCCGTCAGGGATAGGCTATTGATAGACATATAGAAACTGTCCTGGGTTGGACAGAATGTTTCATGTATGTCCTTCATTTTGGTTATTTTTATTTACTTTGATTCCTCAGAACTTCCAGCAACACATATGATTATTGCTAGATACTTGTTTGGTGAATAAATAAGTAAATGGACAACACAAATAGGAATTGAATAATATAATTGATCAATTTCCTATAAACCCATTGCTGAACGCTTTATTAAGTTATAAAGGATTTAACTGTTTTTGTTTTAACTGTATGTTTTTTAAATGAATGTGTACTGAGAGCTTGGTCCTGGACTAAGGGCTTTGCATGTTGTTGCTGTTTAATTACTAAATCATGTCCGACTCTTTCGCCACCCAAGGACTGTAGCCTGCCAATCTCCTCTGTCTGTGGGATTTCCTATGTAAGAATACTGGAGTGGATTGCCATTTCCTTCTCCAGGAGATCTTTCCAATCCAGGAATTGAACCCATGTGTCCTGTGTAGGCAGGCAAATTCTTTACCACTGAGTCACCAGGGAAGCCCAAGGCCTCTGCATACACGGTGAGAGTTATCCTCATCATACTGTTAGGGGAAGCACACTGACTGAAACCGCCCACCCTGGCCAGGCACCATAGTAACCATTTGCATGAGTTGTTTTACAAAAGTCCTGATAAGGAACACCATGGAACTAATAAGCCACCATCAACAGGTTGAGTTCAGGAAAGGTCAAAAAAGTGACACCACCTGTTCAACTACGTCTCAGAATCTTTCTCGATGCATCCATCTTGGCTGAATAAGGCATGGACTTGTTCACCAGGGGATCTTCCCTGGTGGCTCAGACGGTAAAGTGTCTGCCTACAATGTGGGAGACCTAGGTTCAGTCCCTGGGTCGGGAAGATCTCCTGGAGAAGGAAATGGCAACCCACTCCAGTATTCTTACCTGGAAAATCCCATGGATGGAGGAACCTGGTTAGACCTCCATGGGGTCACAAAGAGTTGTACATCACTGAGCGACTTCACTTACTTGTTCACCAGGAAGGACTCTGAGTCAGAATGATTGGTTAAAGACAATCTGGAAACTAATCCCATCACCATAAAACCCAAGACTTCAAGCCATGTGGCAGAGCAGTTCTCCTGAGTTCCCTTACCCTACTGCTCTCCACTCGGGCTCCCCTTCCCAGTAGAATCTCTTTTTTTTTTTTTTTTCTCTAATTTTATTTTATTTTTAAACTTTACATAATTGTATTAGTTTTGCCAAATATCAAAATGAATCCGCCACAGGTATACATGTGTTCCCCATCCCGAACCCTCCTCCCTCCTCCCTCCCCATACCATCCCTCTGGGCCTCCCAGTGCACCAGCCCCAAGCATCCAGCATCATGCATCGAAC
>NW_011495035.1:7524924-7539756 GCF_000754665.1 Bison bison bison | reverse complement strand
CCAGCCCCAAGCATCCAGCATCATGCATCGAACCTGGACTGGCAACTCGTTTCCTACATGATATTTTACATGTTTCATTGCCATTCTCCCAAATCTTCCCACCCTCTCCCTCTCCCACAGAGTCCATAAGACTGTTCTATACATCAGTGTCTCTTTTGCTGTCTCGTACACCGGGTTACATGTGTCTCCTCGGACAATTCATTTCCGAGTGTTAGACGAGCCCACTTTCAGGCCCTGGAAGGGGTCCCCCTTCCTGCAACAAGGGGTCCCCCTTCCTTTGCTCTTTCAATGACAAATACTTATTGCGTGCTTCCTCTGGCCAGTCACTTTTGGAAGCATAGCATACTGCAGAAAACAAAACAAATAAACAAAACCCTTTCTTCTCTGGGGTTTGAAAAGAAGAAAGCAATATAACTATTTGCCTGGAGTCAGAAGTAGTCTACTTCCAGGGTAAACTCAGGTACTTAATTGCAGTGCCATGATTTCTAATAAAAGCCTCTACACCAACCACTACACTAAGGGTTTTCAGCGCCAAATTCCTGTGGTGATCACTACACTAAATAAAGAAAGAAGATACATGTTCTCTAGATGATTGTTCAGGCTGAGCAAATGCCAAATGCTGTTAAGCAATGCCTATTTCTAAAAAGAATTCTTTCTCATTGAAGGAGATAATTCCATAAGCACAGACACATTAATTTGGAGTTTTTCATCAACGATAATGAGAATGGGCAATAAGAATGAACTTAACCTTTCATTCTGTATTTCTGTTTTATGACAGAGAGGACTTTTTCAAGCTGGGAGGAAAAACTTGCTGCTGAGTTTTGTGTGAGCTTTTAGTGCTGCTCATGGGAAAAAAAAAAAAAAAAAGAACTTTAGCTGTTAAAGTAGTGGGCATAGGTTCTTGGGCGGAATATAGGACTTTAAAGTGATAAATCCCCAAGCAACATGGAAATATGATTACACTAAAGATGAGATTAGTAAAATCCAATATACAGTGACTGAGATCAACCAGCTTACAATATAGCTCCAGGGGTTGTCTATAAATATGTACCTGAAAAGATGGGGGAATATCCAGGTTACTCAAGGGATAAAGCAACAAGAGGAAAGTAGGTTGGGTCTAACCAAAGCTATGAGTTTTAATCTGGTAAGTGTTACTATGAATAACTAAAAATCCTCTTAACAACATACAACACGAGAAAAGAAAAACAAAAATAAAAACAAATAAGAATTTGCAAGTTTTTAAATTTCACCTCTCCGTCATCATTGTGGGCCTGGAGGGCGCCTCAGAAGCCCAGGGGTGGCGGGGGTGGTAGGGACATGGAAGGGTGTCGGGGGAGGTTGTGGGGTGTTGGGGGGCATGGTGGGTTGGGTAGGGGTGGGCGTGCTGAAGTGCCGGCTCCTCACGCGGCAGGGAGAAGCTACGGCTCTTTCTCTACCTCCCTGGGCCGACCATGTTAGGAGGAGGCCTAGCGGGCTGTTGGCATCAGCACAGGGGCCCAGCCTCCAGCAGCCACCGAGCTGCACTACACATGCTCAGAGTGCCCCTCCAGTCTGAAAGTGTTTTTAGACTACTCTTTAGGCAGGAGAGATTCTGTATGTCCACAAAAAGAATAAAATATTAATGGTTATGTGCATTTAATGGATATACCATCCAGTGTTGTGTTGCTGTTGTTGTTTAGGCACTAAGCCATGTCCAACTCTTTGTGACCCTCATGGACTGCAGCAAACCAGGCTCTCCTGTCCTTCACTATCCCCATAGTTTGCTCAAATTTATGTTCATTGAGTCTGTGATGCTATTCAACCATCTCATCCTATGTCATCCCCTTCTCTTGCCCTCAAACTTTCCCAGCATTAGGGTCTTTTCCAAAGAGTCAGCTCTTTGCATCAGGTGGCCAAAGTATTGTCAGCAAAGTGATGTCTCAGCTTTTAATACACAGTCTATGTTTGTCATAGCTCTTCTTCCAAGGAGCAAGAGTCATTTAATTTCATAGATGCAGTCACCATCCACAGTGATTTTGGAGCCCAAGAAAATAAAGCCTGTCCCTGTTTCCATTGTTTCCCCATTTGTGCTGATGTGCTCAGTCGTGGCTGTCTCTTTGCCACCCCATGGACTGTAGCCCGCCACGTTCCTCTGTCCATGGAATTTTCCAGGCAAGAATACTGGAGTGGGTTGCCATTTCCTTCTCCAGGGTGTTTCCCCATTTATTTGCCATGAAATGATGGGACTGGATCATCTTTGCTGTTTGAACGTTGAGTTTTAAGCCAGCTTTTTCACTCTCCTCTTTCACCTTCATCAAGAGGCTCTTTAGTTTCGCTTTGCTTTCTGCCATAGGGTTGTATCATCTGCATATCTGAGGTTATTGATATTTCTCCCAGCAATCTTGATTCCAGCTTGCGCTTCATCCAGCCTGACATTTCTTATGATGTAGTCTACATGTAAGTTAACTAAGTAGGGCAACAATATACAGCCTTGATGTACTCCTTTCCCAATTTTAAACCAGTGCATCGGTCCACGTCCAGTTCTAACTATTGCTTCTCAACTTGCATACAGATATCTTAGGAGGCAAGTAAGGTGGTCTGGTATTCTCATCTCTTTAACAATTTTCCAGTTTGTTGTGATCCACACAGTCAAAGCCAATGAAGCAGAAGTAGCTATTTTTCTGGAATTCTCTTGCATTTTCTATGATCCAATGGATGTTAGCAATCTGATCTCTGGTTCCTCTGTTTTTTCTAAATCCAGCTTGTACACCTGGAATTTCTTCATTCACATACTGCTAAAGTCTAGCTTGAAGGATTTTGAGAATAACCTTGCTAGCATATGAAATAAGTGCAATTGTAAGGTAAGTTGAACATTCTTTGGCATTGCCATTCTTTGGGACTGGAATGAATACTGACCTTTTCCAGTCCTGTGGCCACTGCTGAGTTTTTCCAAATTTGCTGGCATATTGAGTGCAGCACTTTAACAGCATCATCTTTTAAGATTTGAAATAGCTCACCTGGAATTCCATCACCTCCACTAGTTTTGTTTGTAGTGATGGTTCCTAAGGCCCACTTGACTTCGCATTCCAGGATGTCTGGCTCTAGGTCAGCGATCACACCATCGTGGTTATCTGGGTCATGAAGATCTTTTTTGTATAGTTCTTCTGTGTATTCTTGCCACCTCATCTTAATATCTTCTGCTTCTGTTAGGTCCATATGATCTCTGTCCTTTATTGTGCTCATCTTTGCATGAAATATTCCCTTGGTATCTCTAATTTTCTTGAAGAGATCTCTAGTCTTTCCCACTCTATTGTTTTTCTCTATTTGCACTGATCACTGAGGAAGGCTTTCTTATCTCTCCTTTCTATTCTTTAGAACTCTACATTCAAATGGGTGTATCTTTCCTTTTCTCCTTTGCCTTTCATGTCTTTTCTTTTCTCAGCTATTTGTAAGGCCTCCTCAGACAGCCATTTTGCCTTTTTGCATTTCGTTTTCTTGGGAATGGTCTTGATCCCTGTCTCCTGTACAATGTCACGAACCTCCATCCATAGTTCTTCAGGCACTCTATCAGATCTAATCTCTTGAATCTATTTGTCACTTTCATTGTATAATCATAAGGGGTTGATTTAGGTCATACTTGAATGGTCTAGTCATTTTCCCTGCTGCTGCTGCTAAGTCATTTCAGTTGTCTCCAACTCTGTGAGACCCCATAGATGGCAGCCCACCAGGCTTCCATGTCCCTGGGATTCTCCAGGGAAGAACACTGGAGTGGGTTGTCATTTCCTTCTCCAATGTATGAAAGTGAAAAGTGAAAGTGATGTTGCTCAGTCGTGTCTGAATCTTAGTGACCCCATGGACTGCAGCCTATCAAGCTCCTCCGTCCATGGGATTTTCCATGCAAGAGTACTGGAATGGGTTTCCAGTGGTTTTCCCTACTTTCTTCAATTTAAGTCTGAATTTGGCAATAAGGAGTTCATGATCTGAGCCTTAGTCAGTTCCCAAGCTTGTTTTTGCTGACTGTTTAGAGCTTCTCCATCTTTGGCTGCAAAGAATATAATCAATCTGATTTTGGTATTGATCATCTGGTGATATCCATGTGTAGAGTCTTGTGTTGTTGGAAGAGGATGTTTACTATGATCAGTGTGTTAAAACTCTGTTAGCCTTTGACCTGCTTCATTTTGTACTCTAAGGCCAAATTTGCCTGTTACTCCAAATATCTCTTGACTTCCTACTTTTGCATTCCAGCCCCCTATAATGAAAAGGACATCTTTTTGGGGTGTTAGTTCTAGAAGGTCTTGTAGTCTTCATAGAAGTGTTCGACTTCAGCTCTTCAGCATTACTGGTCAGGGTATAGACTTGGATTACAGTGATAGTGAATGGTTTACCTTGGAAATGAACAAAGATCATTCTGTCATTTTTGAGGTCGCATCCAAGTACTGCATTTCAGACTCTTTTGTTGACTATGATGGCTACTCCATTTCTTCTGAGGGATTCCTGCCCGCAGTAGTAGATATAATGGTCATCTGAGTTAAAGTCACCCATTCCAGTCCATTTTAGTTCTTTGATTCCTAAAATTTTGATTTCACTCTTGTCATCTCCTGTTTGACCACTTCCAAATGCTTTGATTCATGGACCTAACATTCCAGGTTCCTATGCAGTATTGTTCTTTACAGCATCGGACTTTACTTCCATCACTAGTCACATCCACAACTGGGTGTTGTTTTTGCTTTGGCTTCATCTCTTCATTCTTTCTGAAGTTATTTCTCCACTGATCTCCAGTAGCATATTGGTCACCTACCAACCTGAGGATTTCATCTTTCAGTGTCCTATCTTTTTGTCTTTTCATACTGTTCATGGTGTTCTCAAGGCAAGAATACTGAAGTGGTTTGCCATTCCCTTCTCTGTATATTCATAAGGGATTTGATATAGGTCATACTTGAATTGCCTAGTGGTTTTCCCTACTTTCTTCAATTTAAGTCTGAATTTTGCAATAAGACATTTGTGGTCTGAGCCACAGTCAGCTCCCGGTCTTGTTTCATAGAGCTTCTCCATCTTTGGCTGCAAAGAATATAATTAATCTTATTTCAATATTGACCATCTGGTGAGGTCCATGTGTAGAGTTGTCTCTTGTGTTGTTGGAAGAGGGTGTTTGCTAAGAGCAAATGCCTTCTCTTGGCAAAACTTTGTTAGATTCCTAACCACTAGACTGCCAAGGAATTCCGCTGAGGGTGATATTGGGACAATCTGAATTTGCAGTTAGTATCAGAAGTGAGGGTGATCTTGGCAACTCCTGAACTTTGCAAAGGAAGAAAGAAAGAAAGTGAAGTCTATCAATCGTATCTGACTCTTTGCTACCCCGTGGACTGTAGCCTACCAGGTTGCTCCGTCCATGGGATTTTTCCAGGCAAGAATATTGGAGTGGGTTGCCATTTCCTTGTCCAGGAGGTCAGGAAGACCTTTGCCTGGTTCAAGACCCAGGCATTGAACCCAGGTCTCCTGCATTGTAGGCAGACACTTTACCATTTGAGCCACCAGGGAACTTTGCAAACATGTTATTTATTTCTCAAAGCAAACTCATGTGGTATAAGATCACATAGCTGAGAATAGAACATAAGCAAAATATTCTCTGACATAAATGATTACAATAGTTTCTTAGATCTCTTTCCCAAGGCAAAAGAAATACAAGCAAAATAAACAACTGGGACTAAGTCAAACTTTAAAACTTTTGAACAGCAAAGAAAATGGTAAACAAAGCAAAAGACAACCTATGAATTGGGAGAACATATTACCAAATGATGTTACCAAGAAGGGCTTAATTTTTAAAAGGGCAAATAGCTCATCACATAATGCAATTAAAAAAAAAACAAAAAAACCTGAACATAGGCAGAAGACCTAAACAGACATTTCTCCAAAGAAGACATACAGATGGTTAACAGGCACATGAAAGATGATCAACATTGCTATTTATTAGATAAATGCAAAATAAAATTACAATGAGATACCACCTCACACTGGTCAGAATGGCCATCATTAAAAAATCTACAAACTGTAAATGCTGGAGAGTGTGTGGAGGAAAAAGAACTCTCCTCCACTATTGGTGGGAATGTAAACCAGTGCAGCCATGGTGTTTGGGGACCGTCATTTTTCTAAAAGATTGCATATCCTATCCCTCTAAAATATTGGTAATGTTATAAAGACATCTTATGGAGATTTAAATCTTGAAGTGGCCTGGAGGCTCTATATTCACTCAGAGTTTGTTGATCTTAAATTGACTCAAGAGCATTTCTGGGTTAATTGTTCTTTCTCCTTTTTATAATTTCCCCTGGGTCTGAGAGAATAAGGGAGGAAATCAGAAATGCAATGGGTCATACTCACTTCGGCAAATGAAGTAAAGTTGTCCTGATACAGAGAAGATTACCATAGAGCCTGTATAAGGGTTACATAGATGTTTTGAGACAATCCATTTTTTTCTTCCTTTTTTAATTTAAAAAAGACATGAGAAAATACTTGGGGTAATGGAAATGTTTTATATCTTGTTTTGAGTTGCAGTTTTTATGGTGACTACAAATATTAAAACTCATTACTGAGTACTAGATCATTGTATTTTATTGAACGTTAAATATACTTTAATCTTTAAAATGAGTGCTGTGAGAAGTGCAAATAATGATTTAAACCTGGGGTTTGCAGGGTTGACTGATTCATATATAACTAAGGTTGAACAAATAGAGCACTAACCTTATTGTACTTTATATAACAGACGAAACTCTGTTGGAAAATCACGTATTTATTAATTGAAAAATTCAGAAGAAAATGAATGTCAAGAGACAAAACTGACTTTACAGATATTGCAACTGGAAGAAGAGCAGCGTTAAAGGAAAAATTATCCAAGAACATGCATGGATTGCTTACCATGTGCCTGATACCGTATTGCCATTTCAAATTTGTTATTTCATTGATTGGTTATACCAACCCTATGAAGAACCCACTGCTAAAAAATCTATTTTTACCTTGTCGAGAAACGTAAATCTTGATAGGTTATGCGACCTACCCAAGGTTCCAAGGCTAAAAATGGTAAAGTTAAATCTTGAGGCTCTATTTCTGATGTCAAAAGTCTGTATTCTTGACAACCAAGGCTTATTACTTCCATTCAGTCATTGTTTTGATTAAGTTAGGCTAGTTTAATTATGCATGATGCGTAATTAAATGGAAACTTGAGTCACATTGACCACTCTACTTCTAATATATAAAAATTAGTTATAACAACAACATAGCCAAACCTGAATAATCTTTTTAATTTGGTTAAATGGGAGCATTTTAATGGCTCAATATGGCCAGCAGGTGGCAATGGTGTTCCATTAAGTCAATACAGCAACTTCAGGGGAATTAATGTGCATATCACTTCATGTCAAATAGATGGGAAAGCATGGAAACAGTGACTAATTTTATTTTCTTAGGCTCCAAAATCATTGAAGATGGTAACTGGAGCCACAAAATTAAAAGACACTTGCTCCTTGGAAGAAAAACTATGACCAACCTAGATAGTATATTAAAAAGCAGAGACATCACTTTGCTGACAAAGGTCTGAATAAAGTCAAAGTTATGGCTTTTCCAGTAGTCATGTATGGATGTGAGAGTTGGACCATAAAGAAGGCTGAGTGCTGAAGAATTGATGCTTTTGAACTGTGGTGCTGGACACTCTTGAGAGTCTCTTGGACAGCAAGAAGATCAAACCAGTCAATCCTAAAGGAAATCAACCCTGAATATTCATTGGAAGGGCTGATGCTGAAGCTCCAATACTTTGGCCATCAGATGTGGAGTCGAATCGTTGGAAATTACCTCGATTCTGGGAAAGATTGAAAGCAAGAGGAGAAGAGGGCAACAGAGGTTGAGATAATTGGATGGTATCACCAACTCAGTGGACATCATAAGTTTGAGCAAACTCAGGAAGACAGTGAAGGACAGGAAAGCCTGGTGTGCTGCAGTTCATGGGGGTCATAAAGAGTCGAACACGACTTGGTGACCAAACAACAATGTATATAAAAAATACAAGGCTGCAGAAAAAAGGAGAGGAGCAGCTTTCTGTGATCTCGACCCTAGATATTTATGCACTTGACCCATTAAGGGTACACAATTTTTGAGCCGTTTGCATACCTAGGCTAGTTTAATTGCGTTCTGCATAAGGTAAGCAAAAGAAGCAATAATGAACACACTGAAGAGACAGTGGTTCTAAGCTATCTAAATGAGAAAGAGAAAGAAAAATAAATATTATTTGAGGGAATCTTTGACGCTTCTTTTACAGTTGTTGTGTTTTTGGTGTGTGCACGTGTTTATTTGCATATATATGTACATATGCACATGTACATACGTCATTGCTGTCGTGTTGTTAGTGTTGCTCATGAAACCCAACAACCTCTGTGAGTTGGTGACAAAAAGGAATACTTTTGGATTTAAGCCAAATCTTTCTACCTCTGGAAGAGTAAAGCATCTTCTGAAACTAGTATGCAACAAACAAGGAACATTTGACTACACCATTGCAAATGCTGTATTTTATGATCCAGTTTCCTAAAACCAGCCTGGTGGACAAAGCAAAGATTCCTGGACCGAGATATTTATGTAAGGTTTTGAAAGACAGTAGTAGTTTTCCAGGAGGACAAGGTAAATATGAATATTTTAGGAAGAGGCACTAGCAACTAAAGCGGGTGTAGAAAAGTAAAAAACACGGTGTCTTTGTGAAGTATAAACACTTCGGCAAAGTGAGAATTTGTAATACTTTAAAAGAAAGAATCAGAGAAAGGCTTTTGGTCATGCGAGGAATTTGGATTTTATTCTCTAAGGAACTTTCAGATGAGTTTGCCCATTATGGAAATATGAGACTTCTGAAAAAAGGTAGAGGAGGCCTAATCTGAAAGTATCAAAGAGAGGTGGTAGACTGAAGAATTATTTGGGACACAGACTTTATACTACTACAGAAAACTCCAATAAACTGGAATTCAAAGTGGTGCTCTGTTTATCTGCGGTTGTGATTAAAATATGAATTCTGAAAGACAGTGGTTTTCCAAAAAATCATGATTTAGTGTTAACTTCCTTTCCTCACACTGATAATGCATAATATCAAAAACCATGTCCTGAAATGGTTGAAAATGATGAAGTGAAGGTAATACATATTTTTAAAAATAATAAAAGGAAGATAAGAAAAGTGATGGGTAATGACTTTTGAACTTGTATAATGTGTTCCTACCACCTGTGTCATGAGTTGCATTGGGCAGACTGACCATAGAGTCTGAGTGGTTGGGCAGGAAAAGGGAGTCCCGAGGTAGTTAATCTAGTGCAAAAGGTAACTGGCAACATATGGCTGGAGATGGCATATGGCTGGTCTAGAGCATATATTATATATCATTGCTGTTGTTCAGTCACTAAGCGAGTTCCAACTATCTGCGACCCCATGAACTGCAGCATGTCAGGCTTCTCTGTCCTTCACTATCTCCCTGAGCTTGCTCAAACTCATGTCCATGGAGTGAGTGATGCCATCCAATCATCTCATTCTCTGTAGACCCCTTCTCCTCTTTCCTTCAATTTTTCTCAGCATGAGGGTTTTTTCCAATGCGTCAGCTCTTTGCATCATGTGGCCAAAATATTAGAGCTTCAGTTTCAACATCAGTCCATCCAATGATTATTTAGGGTTGATTTCCTTTAGGATTATCTGGTTTGATCTCCTTGCAGTCCAAGGGACCCTCAAGGGTCTTCTCCAGTGCCACAGTTCAAAAGCATTCGTTTTGGGGGGCCCAGTGTTCTCTATGGTCCAAATCTCACATCTATACGTGACTACTGGAAAAACCATAGTTTTGAGTATATGGACTTTTGTAGGCAAAGTGATGTCTCTGCTTTTTAATACACTGCCTAGGTTTGCCATAGCTTTTTATCCAAGGAACAAGCATCTTTTAATTTTGTGGCTGCAGTCACTGTCTCCTTTGATTTTGGAGCCAAAGAGAATGAAATCTGACACTGTTTCCACATTTTCTCCATCTTACATATAGTTTATGTCAAATCTCCCTCAAGCAGCACTCTCTGAGGAATATTCCTTATGCCATTCTGCTATCTCCTATAGCTTAGATTTTGCTCTACTAGAGCTATAATCAGGAAGTTCCTGAGTCCCTAAAGATTGTTTAAACGTTTCTGTGGAATGCTTCTATTTTGTAAATAGCCACTCTGCCTTTGTTCACGTTGTGATCTAGTTCATCACCTGTCAAACAACTCACCAGTGCATGTTCCTTAAAGCCTGTTTGCAATCCTCCAAGGATAGGGCTTCCCTTGTGGCTCAGCTGTTAAAGAATTTGCCTGCAATGTGGGAGACCTGGGTTCTATCCCTGGGTTGGGAAGATACCCTGGAGAAGGGAAAAACTACCCACTCTAGTACTCTGGCCTAGAGAGTTCTACTGACTATATAGTCTATGGGGTCACAAAGAGGTAGACACGACTTAGCAACTTCCACTTTTCACAAGGATAGGAAAAGCAAGGTAGTCTCAAAGGAAGAGAAGAGACACTGTGATAAAGATGAGTCTGAGTTTGATCATAATTTTGCCACTGATTGTGTGACATGGAATAAAATGTTTTACCACTCTGAAGCTCCATTTGTTTACCTGTCAAGTAATGGGTGGGCTTCCCAGGTGGTGTAGTGGTAAACAACCCACTTGCCATACAGGAGACAAAAGAAATGTGATTCAATCCCTGAGTTGGGAAGATCCCCTAGAGGAGGAAATGTCAACCCTGTCCAATATTCTTGAGGGGAGATTCCCATGAACAGAGGAGCCTGGTGGGCTACAGTCCATGGGGTTGTAAAGAGACAGATATGACTGAGCACGTGCGTGGAAATTGATGGATAGAACATATCCTGAGTGTCAATTTATAGCAAAGTGGCCTTCCTTGTTTTCTGTTGGCTTGCAGACATTATCATTGAATCACAGAATTCTTTTCCAAGGAGTTCAGACATAGACTCAAAAGACTTATTGCAGTTGTTGCTAATAGTAGGTACCTGCAGCTAAATGATTGGAGTTAACATAGAGGAGAGCAATGTACCAACATTTCAGGTTTAGATAATCTGAATTTCCTGGCTCTTGAAACATGAAGTCATATATCCCGTTCAGTTCAGTTCAGTCGCTCAGTCGTGTCCAACTCTTTGCAACCCCATGAATTGCAGCACGCCAGGCCGCCCTGTCCATCACCAACTCCCGAAGTTCACTCAGACTCACATCCATTGAGTCAGTGATGTCATCCAGCCATCTCATCCTCTGTCGTCCCCTTTTCCTCCTGCCCCCAATCCCTCCCAGCATCAGAGTCTTTTCCAATGAGTCAACTCTTTGCATGAGGTGGCCAAAGTACTGGAGTTTCAGCTTCAGCATCATTCCTTCCAAAGAAATCCCAGGGCTGATCTCCTTCAGAATGGACTGGGTGGATCTCCTTGCAGTCCAAGGGACTCTCAAGAGTCTTTTCCAACACCACAGTTCAAAAGCATCAATTCTTCAGCGCTCAGCCTTCTACACAGTCCAACTCTCACATCCATACATGACCACAGGAAAAACCATAGCCTTGACTAGATGAACCTTTGTTGGCAAAGTAATGTCTCTGCTTTTTAAAATGCTATCTAGGTTTGTCATAACTTTCCTTCCAAGGAGTAAGCGTCTTTTAATTTCAGGGCTGCAAGCACCATCTGCAGTGATTTTGGAGCCCCAAAAAATAAAGTCTGACACTGTTTCCACTGTTTCCCCATCTATTTCCCATGAAGTGATGGGACCAGATGCCATGATCTTCATTTTATGAATGTTGAGCTTTAAGCCAACTTTTTCACTGTCCACTTTCACTTTGATCAAGAGGCTTTTGAGTTCCTCTTCACTTTCTGCCATAAGGGTGGTGTAATCTGCATATATCCAATCCTCAAGCAAATACTAAGTGCCAGGATGTACAAATAAGCGTGGCAGGCGCTTCCAAGGATGCAGAAATTAACTGGACACGTCCTGACCTCAAAGAACCTAGAGGTTAACAGATATGATGCTGCTAGATGATGCTTATACATACATTTATACTAAACAAGGTAGACAGTGATAACCTTAGTGAAGGATGTTGAAACAAGATTGTGTGTGTGTGTGTGTGTGTGTGTGTGTATCTTAGGGGAGAGGAAGGAAAGAGTTCATAGGAAACTATGATTCAGATAGTTTGTTTCTTATGGCAAAAATCATATAGGTGAGGCACAAGGCTGTCCTGAAATCATTGGTGGTCATTCATAATAGATTCAGGTGTAATATATCAACGCTAGCTACATCTGTTTCTATGGCATTCATCCCGTGCTGAGTCTTGTCTTTTTCAGCAAATGTGTTTTCAGCCTCTTTCTACTCACCTGTGGACATCTACATGTGAAAGGTGATGGTCCTGCCAGATCTATGATACGATAAATGATTTAACTTATACTTTGGCCACCTGATGCAAAGAGCTGACTCACTGGAAAAGACCCTGAAGCTGGGAAAGATTGAGGGCAGGAGGAGAAGGGGACGACAGAGGATGAAATGGTTGGATGGCATCATCAACTTGATGGACATGGGTTTGGGTGGACTCCGGGAGTTGGTGATGGACAGGGAGGCCTGGCATGCTGAGGTTCATGGGGTCACAAAGAGTCAGACACGACTTAGCTACTGAACTGAACTGAAGACTATTCTAGACAGATGAGCAATCACATGTACAGAAAAACAAACAAGCAAACAAACAAAAAACAGCCTTGTCCTAAGCACCAGGGAATTAGGTCATTAAAGGAAAACTGAATTTGAAGATTTTAAATAGAAAAACAGTGGCAACAATTTCCCATCATATTTCTCAGTGGAGGCTTGGAAGTCCATTGTTCTTTAAGAGATAATTGAATGTTCCCTTTTTCTATATTTAAATTGAGAATTTTTTCACTGTATTTTGGGAAATTATTTATCTTTGTCATTGAGAGAATTCATTGTTCAGATTATGATGTGCAGTCATTTGTCATATTTTTTTGGGGGGGGGTTTGAAATAAGCATTTAAAACATTTTAAATACTTATTTAACAAAAATCTAGGTCTCAGAGACTATAGAAAAACCAAATGGAAAATGGAGTGGGCATTCTGTGTATCTAGAACTGGCATATAGGTGTGTATGTAAACACATTGTGCTTTCTATAAAAGATCAAATGAAAATTGTGCCCATGGAGAAGGACTTCTGTGCAGCAGACATGCATTCTAATTATTTCATCCTTACTGCCTTCTATACAGCTGAAAGGAATGCAAGGTGGGGGTGAAGGTAGGAAAGAAAAAAAAAAGTGTTATGTATAAATGTAACCAATGTTGGTTAGCAAAAAGTGCTTTATTACACATCAGGTACTTTTTTTTTTTTTTTTAAGCTTTCTTCATTCCCAGTGGAAGGCTTTCACTGTAGGGGGCAATCAGCCATAGGAGTTGACCAGTGGGAAGCCTATGAACTGTAAAAACAACAACAAAGGCTTTCACAAATCATTCTATGTGGATAAAATAGGTACAAAACCCTCACCTTCGGGGTGTTTATGAGGACACACTGGCCTTACCTGTTTACCTCCTATTTCCCATAATTGGCTTCACTCCTCAACTTCTCTTTTTCTCTTAGGAAACATGAAATGGACCTTTATAGATGACAAGATTTCTTTCATATTTGTATCTGGGTAGGGAGAATGGGGAGATATCATATCGCAAAGGGCAGCTTATCATACCTCTTTCCTCCCCCCCTGTTTATTAAAAAGAATGAGTGCAACTGAGGGACTTCTGCTGAGAGTAACAAGCACTTTACCACTGCAAAAGGGGCTCCGGCTGTAAAAGGTCTCCAACCAACTAAACTGAGTGGCACTCCTCACCACAGCCACGTTCAAGTTGTCTTTTCCAAGCAGACAGCTAAATTAGGAGTTAAGAGATGCCCGCTTAGCTTTTCATGATGTAAATCAAAGATGAAAGAACCCTAACTCGCAGGAAATGTTAAAGAAAGAAACACCCAAGCGAAAAGCAGAGTAGCTAAATGACTTGCGTTTAGATTTTATTTTGCTGATCAATCCACAGGACTTCATATTTTGGTCATTCTAAATTAAAGATATTTTTGTGAAAATTTCCCAAAACGATCAACATGAAACAGGTCATTTTCTCTCCTAGGTAATTTTTGGAGAGTCGTTGAAATTTGTGAAACCATGTGTGGAAATCAAGTTTATATTCACATGAATATCCCCGGGTATGTAATGTCTTCCTATATAAACATGGATCTACAACTCTTTTTTCAAAGGATAGGTAACCCTTTAGTAACATCAACCATCACTGTGGTTCAGTGCTAACACCCCTCTGGGTGTAATTCAAAATGACATTTTTTACAAATTCATGTAAATAGCTTTTTTTTTTTGAGATTTTACCATCTTGTACTATCTTTCATTTTCTTCAATATACTACTTACGTATATGCAAAATCTTACCTTCTGTGTTAAACAATTGTCATTTCCATCAAAACAGTCCATCCTATTCTCTTTTATAGTTCTCATTATTTAGTTCAGTGTCTTGAATTTGGTACATGAATCAATAAATATTTATTAAATGAAAGCAATCAAACCCTAAAATTTACTGATAGGACTACATCTGTCTCTAGGAACTAAAAAAACAGTAATGATTAAGAAAAAACATTACATAGTTCATAATCTGTGCAAGGCACTGTTTTTATTAATTTATATAGTCATAAAACTTCATGAGATATCATTATTAATATCTCGGTGTTTCAGTTAAGAACAGTGAGATAGATTAAGTAATGTATTCAAGCTGATAGTGGCAGAGCAAGAATTTGAA
>NW_011495035.1:7496453-7524824 GCF_000754665.1 Bison bison bison | reverse complement strand
TTCCTAACAGATTATATTTATTGTGTAGTTGTAAGTGCTTTACATGTACTAATTCATTTGTACCATGAATTCTATTTATAGAAGCTGGCTGTATGCCAGGATGGGATATATTAGCACTTTCACTAGACTTTAGTAAACATAGGCTGAGAATTTCATACTTCCGTGGTTTTATTCTTATGCAGTGATTATCGAAATGTGGATTGGAAAACCAAGGAGTTCCCAACTTCCTTTTTAGAGCACTTACATAGTCAGAGCTCGTCTAGATATCAAAGAAAGTGTTCTATAGTTCTGTTCTTTTTCTCTTCACCTACTTTATAAAAATTTTTTTAAACACATGATATTCATTATGGAAGATATAAGAATCCCTGAGTGTAACAACTACAGCAAATAAATACAAAATTAAAAAAAAATCATAAAGCTGCTTCTTAAATCTGACAATTTTAAGGAGAATGGGTTTTGCTGCACCCATATCCCACTGAACTGGATTGCTGCTGCTAAGTCGCTTCAGTCATGTCCAACTCTGTGCAACTGGATCTAGTAACTACTAAACCATCTGAAATCCCTTATTAGATAAAGATTTAACAAGGATAGATTATTCCATAAATTTCAAGAATGATTTGTTACTCTCTAACTTCTCTTAATGAAATGCTGATACTTTAATTGATATACATTTTATTTTTTTTTACCATCTCCAGTAAAGCTGCTGTTTGCTCTAACCTGTATCAAAGTTATATTAAGGTAATGCTAAAATAAGTACTAGTTGTTCCTAATGCTATAAACATAACCAACAAATTCTTATATAGTGGTTTTAATTTTTACATTCCCATGTGATTCCCTAATTTGAATTTCTAGTGAAAAATACCAGGAATGAAAATATTCTAATAAAAAATACTAATTTCATAAGACTTGCTGTTCACACATATACTTACTTCCTAGGCTATGTAAGTTTCATTCAGTCTGCAGTTAGCTGTTTAACCATTTCCTAGGACCTCTGTGAAAGCCATGACTTTATTTTAAGATGTTCATATAGAGAGGCATCATTATATTCTAGTAAAATCACTACATTATGGTATACTAGGTATATTACGACTAGTTCCAAATATGAGCTCTGGTTTTTTATTTTAACATGAATTTTCTTGTGTCCTTCAAATATGGTATTGCTTTTACATAAACTATATGTAACTGTCCTACACATAAACATCAGAGTTAGTAGATAGATATCCACCATTAAGTTAAAGTGTGGCATCTTTATGATATACACTTATCTCAAACCATATTCTTCTAAAGTAAACATCATTAATTTTTTGGTAACAGTCAAAGCAAATAATTAATAATAGAAGTTTTTAATCTATTGTATAAACATCATCTTCCTGGAAATTTCTGGATTAGACCTAGATTCAGTGATATACACTATCTCTTCTACCACACTTCTCTACTATACCTTCAGCAAAATTATTTGCATTCACAGAATAGGAAAAGTGTGGTGGAAAGACTCTATAAACATGACCCCCAATGACCCTGTCTTCTGGTAGGCACCATTGGATCTCCCCTTGCTCTTGAATGTAGGTTTGACCTATGGCTTGCTTCTAACCAGCAGAGGGAGTGAACTGTCATTTCCATGATTAGGGTCATAAGATTATAACTCAAATTTTTCTAGAAAATTGTCTCAATTGCATAGTCATTTTGCAGATTTTAAACAAAGGAAGTGGCTGTTTGGAGATGCCCATGTGGTAAGGAACTGAGGGCATCCTCTGGTCAATAGCCAGAGAGTGGCTGAAACTCTCAATCTAACAATGTTCAATAAACTGAATTCTGTCAACAATCATATGGCTTTGTAAGCATATTCCTTCCCAGTTGGGTTTTCAGATAAAAACTCAGTCATGGATGATACCTTATTTGCCACTTTCAAATGAGTCCTGGAAGCAAAGAACCCAGATGAGCTGTAGCAAGACTACTGAACCATAGATTTGTAACATAATTGATGTTGTTTTAAGCCTGTAGGTTTATGGTATTATTGTACCATAATATTCTTATACCAGTGTTATAATGCAGCATCAGAAAATTAATGTAGTGAGTCAAACAACTGTTTTCTTTGAACCCAGAAACACAGTTAGGGCTTTGATTTTAAGAGGTACTGATCTTATTACAAATTTAAAAATAAATAAATAATATGAAAATATGGGAGTGAGTCTAGAATGCCTAGAAAGTAAATGACACTGAGGATTACAAAATATGGCATCCAGTTGTATACAGTATATTAAGAATACTGGCCCTTGTGGGACAGGGCCAGTATTAGTTAATTATTTCATACTTAGCTAATGCTGAAGGAAAAAATATAATCATGACCAAGAGCCTGGTTATACCAGCTTTTTAGGAACCCACTTCTTTTTTAATTTAAATTTTTACTTATATATTTTTCATACATTTAAAGCTTCCAATTGACCAATAATAAGTACTAAGTTATTATTTCTCTTTGGATAAGAGAAATTGTCTTCTAATAGAATAATTTGTCACTTTTTATCTTCAGACTCACAGCTACATTACCTCCTTTCATTGATTTTTATTTCACTATATTGTTTTTTCTGATGATAATCTTGATATTAGAATGATTATGTTTTTCTGAGAACTATAAGTTTCAGTATGAGTTTAGCATTATATGTTGAACTTTAAATTCTATCCCTATTTATATAGAATATTTTGTCTTGGTCTTTTACAAAAAAAGAAAAAAATCACAACTTTAGCTCACACATGAAGAGAAAAAAGACACCATACCTGTGAAAATTATAACAATAATTTTCAGCACATTAAGTCAACAATACAATTAAAATAAAATAATTATTTGAGACAATATATTTTATGCATTGGATGTGGACTTCTACAGAGCTGATCTTTAGTTGCATCTTATGAAAAGCTATAGAATGAATTTATCCAAGATTTCTTTTAAAGGAAGAAATTAAATTGCCCATGCAACACCATTACATATGCAACAAAAAATATTCATAGATGCATGATAAACCTTTCAATTGGATTACACTTTTATAGCTAGAACTGAAATATAATTTTATGCCACAAGCATCCAGGCATATTTTATCAATTTTCTGTTCTTTTACCCATATGAAATGTGTGATATATGATATAAATATACACACACTTTGTATATGAGTTACATTTTTGAAGTCTAAAACAAAAAAAGCCAGAGAAAATGGCAATAGAAGATGAGCAAAGGCTTGCCTTTATCTGAATGCTGTGTTTTACACTAAGCGTGAATACTTTCACTATAACCACATATTTGTCATTCTGCTCAGGCTGAATATACTATTTTAAATTAGAAAAAGTTCAACAAGATTTGCCCAAAATGAACTATCTAGCAACTATAGTTCTACAGTGACTTCAGAAAATAGAACAACCTGCCTTTCATGATTCACTTCTCTAAAACTCTAGAAACAAACTATGTGGGAATGTCCATTCACTGAAGCACCTTCTTGAGAATTGGAAAAGGAAGATGGTCATTGCCAGACTAACTGTGATAGGAGAAATATAATTACTAAAAGTTGATACATAGAAATGCTAAATTAGTTTTGTCTCTCTGGAATATTGGGATAAAACAATGAGTTGATTCTTTTACCTTTCCTAAACAAAGGTCTTAGAAATGGTAAATGAGGCATTAGTAGAATGGATGAATATTAAAATGTCTTGAAGTCATTCACTATATACTGAGTGCCTCAAAAGTATAAAGCTCTGAAAAGCAGAGGAAAACAATCTTTGTGAGTGATTGCCATGAAGATAGGAGTGAGATGTTGGTGGCGTTGTCAGGGTTATGGCTCACAGTGGGCAGAGAGGATATATTGCTCTGGAATGTGCAGAAGGATACAAACTCATGGAATAAGTACACATTAAGCATTCTATTCAGTAGTCTTTTGTAAACGTTATTACTGTTTGGATTCTTTATAAAGAATAAGCCTGACTGAGCAGAATAAAATGCTCTCAAATATCAATTTTCGACACCCATGAATAGCCTAGCTGTTTAAGTCATGAGCCATTAAATTGACACAAACAGATCACAAGGACAGAGCACCCAATATGCAAGGCACACACCTAGCAAAAAGTAAGTCACCTTGTAAATGCAAAACTGTATAAATATAATGCCCAGACACACACATACATCAAACCTCAAAGCTATATATATATATATATATATATATGTATGTATGTATATATGTATATAAACACACACACACACACACACACACACACATATATATAAAGCTTCCTAGGTTGCTGAGTGGGTAAAGAATCTGCCTGCCTGCAATGCAGGAGACACCAGAGACATGGGTTCAATCACTGGTTTGGGAAGATCCCCTGAAGGAGGAAATGGCAACTCACTCCAGTATTCTTGCCTGAAGAATTCCACGGACAGAGGAGCTTGGAGGGCTATAGTCCGTACGGTCGCTAAAGAGTCGGACAGGACTGAAGCAACTGAGCATGCACACACACAAATTTTCTGTCTCAAAAAAAATGTAGCCCAAAAGTTTAGATGTTTATATTAACAGAGCACTTTAAAAAAACACAAAAGAAAAATAAACTCTATATTTCTTGTTGTAAAAATTTGTGTTTATATTGATTACTTTTTTTTTTTGTAAAACAAGATGAAGCCTCAAAGAAATGAAGATTTGCAATGATCAATCAGCAGCTTACATGATTTGATGATGCATGTATAATCACAATATTTGAGAAGTTATTTCCTCCTAATATGACCTCTGTATAGGAATTGCAACTCCAAGTTTTTCTCCCCTTCTTTGGATATGGGTAAGTGAGTGTGTGGGGAATGTGTTTTATTCACTGTGCATCTCTGGAGAAAATCAGGTCACCTTCAATGATCTTATCAGTCAAAGAAAATAGGACTGCTTCACAAAGCTATTAAAATGGAAGAGAATTAAAATGTATAAAAAGCTTTCAGATGCCAGGATCAAAGGGAAAAAGGTCACAGACTAGTCAAGGATTGTTGCCTTTGCTGAAATTCATGATTTTGATTAACATGAAGTTGTAAATGGCTATAACATTGTAAGCAGTTGTAATAAAATAAAGTAGGAAACAAAGACCAAGGACATTACAGAATCGTAGAAGAAAGTGTCAAAAGGATACTTCTAACAAGTGGAAAAACTAAACAAGATGAGAATTATGATTATATGCTTTTCAATAATTTACTTGTGATCCACAAAATGCTTTAGCATGTACCAGGCAATTTAATCTTCACAAGTGAGAGAGGTATTGTTCCCCATACTTCAAGAATATGAAGGCAAAGTTTAAGATAGTAATAAATTTCTGCAAATTCAAAGAACTAGTAAGGCAGCAGACTACTGTTTTCTTCTAAGTCTCTAAAACAACAACAGAACACTGTAAAATGTCCATAAATATCATTCAACTAATCAGCCTGCACTTTTCTATTTTTCCCTAATTCCAAATCTAATATTCTTTCCAGTCAGTTGACTCATCCCTTAACAAGTGATTCATCTATGCAAAACCGTTTCTATTTTATTTGAACCATTGCTAACAGAAAAGTAAATAAAACATATAGTAGGAGGCTATTTTAAAAATAGAATAAACAGGAGTGGTATCTTAGGGTTTCAAAGTCAAACTATCAATAGGATTGAAAAAAAACGGATTCATCTATTTTGGATGGGACTAATAAGATTACCAAAATGCTGTTACACAACAGATTACATCTTAATTACACATAAAATAGTTGAGCACTTCTTATGTGTTAACACAGAGAATCAGATCCTTACACCAAATTATTGTGTTTTTTTCTAATCCTTGATTACTATAATTTCCTGTTAATTCTCATTCTTTTTCATCTTTCCATCTATTTACCATGGAGGAGTCAATGTAGTCATATCAGGGTACAAATTTGTTCGTATCTTGGTTGATCCACTTTTCTACCCTATTTCCTTCTTCCAGCTACAAAATCTTAAATGACTACGTTCTTGAGGAACAAAGGAAAATCCTTTAATGATTTATAGAGGAACCTACCAAGTCCTGTTAGTATTGGTCCTTGCCTCTCCTTGTTCCCTCATCGCTCTTCCTCTTGTTATTGTCTGCATTACTCTACTGTTGACCTTAAACTATCACGTTTCCTCCCACCTATTTTCCTTTTTTGTATATCTTTGCTCATGTCACAAATGCCTCTTCTCTACTCTAACTGATGGTCAGTTACTATTCAGATTTTAGAAAGTCAGTTCCTCAAGGTAGTCTTCTTTGGAAGTCTTTGAGCTACCACAGCACCACGAGGTCCTTGGGGAACCCTGAAGGCAGTCTTCTTTGAATTCCCCGAACCAAGTGAGGTTTCCTGTCACAGGTTCTTAAAGTCACATGTCTTTTAGAGCACTAGTCACAAATGTGTGAGTGTGTGTGTATGTGTGTGCACACATGTGTAAGAATAAGCCATCACTGCACTTCAAGCTTTGTAAGGATTGGGCCATGTTAGTTTTGCTCAGTACTTTATTTATAGCACAGAGCTTGGTGTCTTAACTCAGTTTTATTCATTGTCTTCCTCCTATTTGTTCTTCACTGATTTAGGCTTTGGGGATATTGAAATGAGCAGTATAAGATGTGAATGGTAGAAGACATTCAACATAGTTGTTAAAGGGTTGGCTGCAATTTCATGGACTCCAAAGTCCACACAAATAGTTACTAATTATACTTCCTACCACAATGATAATCTGGAAAGAAAAAAAAAGTGAGAGAAGGATTTAGTGGATGCCATTACCATTGCGCAAACTAGAGTCGCATTTATGACAGAAAACCTGACAGGAGAATGTCTGTATCTATGATAGGAAATCTAGAAAGTTTATGCAATACAGCTAAATAATTTAGTTTGGGGTACAGTACATGGGGTTTCAAGGAGTTGGACACGACTGAATGACTGAACTGAACTAAAAGTCCATTCTAATGCATATGGGATTCAATCTGAAAGTGTGTCCTTTATATTTTTGTATTTAAAGAAACAATTCTCATTGTTTCTCAGAGGGCATTCTGCAGGCTCCCATGCCAATTAAAAGACATTTAGTAAAGTGGGTGCCTCTGAAGAGATGTACAAATTTGTTAGCTTTACCTCTGGCGGTAGCTAAATGAACAGGAAATTCTTAGAAAAAAATGAAGCCTTTGCAAAACGGAATGTATTGTTTGGGTACCAGAGAAACGCCTCAAGCTGAGATTTTCAGAGAAGACCCATTTTATAAAGGGCTATATTAAATTAAGTAAGTGTTTAGAATCTCTGGGGAAAGGCACTATGGAGATAGTTGAATGAACACAAAGTTAAGTAGCAGTGAATGTAGAATTTCCTATTACCAGTGTTTTCTCCAGTGGATTTTTGGAAGCCTTTTGAGAGGCAGAAATATTATATGCATCAGAAAATCACAGACTATCATAGAAAGGGATTAAGAATTCATAAGTCAATTCCATCAATTTACAAATAAAGAAACTGAAGTCTAGAAAAGTAACACAATTTTTCTGGTGTTAGAGAGCCAATAGTGGCGTATCTGAGATTAGAATACTGGTCTAATCCATTATTCTAGGTTCCTTCCACAAGGGAAATGTTAGGAAATTGGCACTTCCAGAGATGGTTTTGCTTGTAATCCAATTTCCATGTCTTTGCAGACCCTACCAATGTATTCATTTTGTCAACCAGAAATTAAAATGAAAGTGAAAATATTATAAATTGAGCAGTAAAAGATAATCCCAGCAGAAACTCACATGAAGACAGTGTGATAAAATGGAACAACTTTGGGTTTGGGATAAATCTGGATTCAAATCCCAACTCTGTCACACACTAGCTGTGTGAAATTGGACATCTGTTTACCTTCTCTTCATTAGTTTCCTCTGTCTAACAATGGGGATAATAATACCTATTTCCTTTTAGAGTTTTCTGATAATTAAACGAAATCACTTATGTAAAGCATTTAGCACAATATTGGGCATATGTTTGCAAGCTCAATAAGAGGAGTTATTTTTTACTGGAGCATTCACTTTCAAGTCTATTTGAACTGCCAGATAATATAAGAGCATTTAGCATAAGGGATGGATTTCCAAGTGAAGAAGCCAGAAATTAGACAGTAATAAACAGAACTGGACTGATTAAATCCTACTTCAAAGAAGTAAGATGATAATATAGATATAAATGGCAACCCACTCTAGTATTCTTGCTTGGAAAATTCCATAGACTGATGGTCCTGGCAGAGTATAGATGTGGTTGCAAAGAGTCGGACATGACTGAATACATACAGACATACACATGTGCACACACGCACACACACACACACATAACCACAGCCTTTAAGTATAGTGAGGATGCTAAACTCCTCCAGAATGCAATAGGGTATTTCTTAAAGATGTCCTTTCTTTAAGGTTTCCCTGGAATATGTCACAGCTGGCAGAGAGGCCAGAAGGAAAGCAACATCTCCAGATAGGAAGACAAGTAGGTTAAATGAGCAGTGGTACTGAGTCAGTTCAAGTGTGATATAAATAGTGCTGAGTTCTGTCTCTATTTTGCAAGCAGAGACCTTAGCCTGAACCCATCTGCTTCTGGAGAAAGATCTTCCAGTAGGAAGACATGTACCTTATGTGATATGGGCAGAGATTCCTTTCTCTGATGATGAATAGCCAAGTGAGACACTAACGGACTAGCAGACTGGAGGGCAGATGCCTCTAAATCATTTTTAAAAAGAGACAGCTTGCCTCTTGACAGGTCTGTAGATAGAAACTTGCCTTCTCTCCAAAGTGTATAAGAGTTTCTTATGGAGAAATGTGACTGTTCTTTTTGATCTTTTGGGACAGAGTTCGTTCCATATTTTAGTGTGATGCTTAATATTTCCAAAGTATGGGTTAAGGTGTGAAATACAAATTACACACGTACACACATAAATAAGAGGACTGCAGTCTGTCTCCTCTCTTCACAAGAATTCCCAAACACTGTTGGAAATGGTACACTGAAGTGGGCACAGAGCACTGAATTATGCAGAACAAGCAATAATACCCATTTGTTTGCAGTGTTGAAAGCAACCTACCTAAGCCTCAGTTTCTTCATCTAAAACTTTTACTGTACGGATTACATGAGATACTAAGTAGTCTAGAAGCTGACACATCATAGCTTAATTATTGTTAGTTCCCCTCTTATCTTCCTCATTCCTAACACAGTTTTCAAGTTGAAAACCTCTTTCAATTTTTATTTGTTATTACCAGTAGTATTTGCAGAAGCCAGTATAGCCCTGGTGTGTTTTTTTTTTTTTTTTTTTTTGAGACTCTCAGAAACTAATGGAAGAGTGAATTTGGGTTCAAAAAAGTGAAAAATACTATTTTAGGTACCCCTGAGAAAGAAGGTACGTAGTTCAAAGAGAAAGAAGTATGAAGGTTGTATAGTTACTCTTCCCAGAAGGCGTGAGGGAAGTGAGTTTGATGAGAGAAACCCTGAAGTAGATGTCAGTCTCTATGCAGAGATGATCCAGCAGGAGATGGGTAGGGGTCCCCAGGTCAGAAAACACAACAGCTGTAGTAGGTTTGTTGTGATTAAAGTAGAGGCTTTTCTGGAAAGCAGAGTATAGCTAATAGTTGCTCAACGTCAGGAATGTTCTCAAGAGTATACAAAAGTTACTCCCATTTACAGATACTTGCTCCCCAGTGGGCTCTTTGAGTCTGGAGATATTTTTTGATTGTCCTGACTTGGATGGGTGTTGTAACTGACATCTAGTGGACAGAGGGCAAGAATACTGCTAAATATTCTCTAAGACAGAGGACAGTTCCATACAGCAAAGAATTATCTGCCCCCAAATCTGATTAATTAGTGGGTCAATAGGTTGACGGTGAGAAACTCTGGTTTGCAAAGTTTCTAAATCAGAGGAGATTAAGTTATTTGTAGTCAAAATTTTGAAGAAAAATTTTGGTGCATGGTTCCTCTCATGTCTTTCTGGCACCTATAATTGCTCCTTCATTTAGAGTTTGATCTGTGGTCAAAATAACCCAGTTATTCACTTACTGTAATTGAGATAGAGCAAGACCCCATGTTCATTCTCACTTTGAATATTTGATTCAGTTCAGTTCAGTCACTCAGTCGTGTTCGACTCTTTGCAACCCCATGAACTGCAGCACGCCAGGCCTCCCTGTCCATCACCAACTCCCGATTTGATTCAGAGCAGTAGAAAAAAGCCATCCAAAGCCCAAGGATAAAAGAAAGACAAAGTACACATCCCAGGTAACTGAGTTTTAAGATCTGGTCCTTAGAATTACACCTAAAGATACTATGTAGCAGTGAGTGGTGTTGACTATTGCTGCTACTTCAATTGTTAGCACTGTTAACCCTAAATGTAAATGAAGAAACAATTAACAAGCCAACTCTCAGTACTACTCTTACTGTGATACCCACTAGTTATCATTTATTGAGCACTGTGCTAACCACTTTGCATTTCTGCATATCTCTAAAAATGAATAGTGAAATGTAAAGCTCATTTGATGAACGAAATGTTAAACCTATTGTAAAGTGAAGAGACAGAGCTTGGAAAGGTATGAAAATTACCAGGAGTCATTTGTCTACTTAAAGGGCAGTGATAGGGTTGGTATCCAGGTACGTCCTTCCCCAAAGCCCATGTTTTAGGTGTTAGGAACATAGCCGTATATCTGAGGAAGGACTAAGGAAAAGAGAAAAGCGTTGCAAAAGTTGTAGGAAGTTTTCACACTATTTGATTCTCTGTGTTCCTCGTACTTGAATAATACAAGTGATACAGCAAAGAAATATTTTTAGTTTTAAATAAATATTTTAAGTTTCACTTTGAGTATTTTGATATTCACTAAGATCTCAATCTATATCTTCCTGAGATATCAAATTCTTGAAATCAAGACTCTAGAGATCAAGTGTTTTCACTCCCTAATAAATTTGCAATATAAATACTCATCCTGGGTTTTAGAGTCAGTTCTACTACTTTTGATATTTCTATTGTTAAGACTACTTTATCCTTTTTTATCTACATAATGGAATGAATAACATTTTTCCTTTCGACTTCATAATTCTTTAATGATTAATTGCGATAGAAAAATTGAAGAATGCTCAAACTACCGCACAATTGCACTCATCTCACATGCTAGTAAAGTAATGCTCAAAATTCTTCAAGCCAGGCTTCAGCAATATGTGAACTGTGAACTTCCTGATGTTCAAGCTGGTTTTAGAAAAGGCAGAGGAACCAGACATCAAATTGCCAACATCCATTAGATCATGGAAAAAGCAAGAGAGTTCCAGAAAAACATCTATTTCTGCTTTATTGACTATGCCAAAGCCTTTGACTGTGTGGATCACAATATACCGTGGAAAATTCTGAAAGAGATGGGAATACCAGACCACCTGACCTGCCTCTTGAGAAATGTGTATGCAGGTCAAGAAGGAACAGTTAGAACTGGACATGGAACAACAGACTGGTTCCAAATAGGAAAAGGAGTCCGTCAAGGCTGTATATTGTCACCCTGCTTATTTAACTTATATGCAGAGTACATCATGAGAAATGCTGGACTGAAAGAAACACAAGCTGGAATCAAGATTACCAGGAGAAATATAGATAACCTCAGATATGCAGATGACACCACCCTTATGGCAGAAAGTGAAGAGGAACTCAAAAGCCTCTTGATGAAAGTGAAAGTGGAGAGTGAAAAAGTTGGCTTAAAACTCAACATTCAGAAAACGAAGATCATGGCATCCGGTCCCATCACTTCATGGGAAATAGATGGGCAAACAGTGGAAACAGTGTCAGACTGTATTTTTGGGGGCTCCAAAATCACTTCAGATGGTGACTGCAGCCATGAAATTAAAAGACGCTTACTCCTTGGAAGGAAAGTTATGACCAAACTAGATAGCATATTCAAAAGCAGAGACATTACTTTGCCAACAAAGGTCCATCTAGTCAAGGGCTATGGTTTTTCCTGTTGTCATATATGGATGTGAGAGTTGGACTGTGTAGAAGGCTGAGCGCCAAAGAATTGATGCTTTTGAACTGTGGTGTTGGAGAAGACTCTTGAGAGTCCCTTGGACTGCAAGGAGATCCAACCAGTCCATTCTGAAGGAGATCAGCCCTGGGATTTCTTTGGAAGGAATGATGCTGAAGCTGAAACTCCAGTCCTTTGGCCACCTCATGTGAAGAGTTGACTCATTGGAAAAGACTCTTATGCTGGGAGGGATTGGGGGCAGGAGGAGAAGGGGACGACAGAGGATGAGATGGCTGGATGGCATCACTGATTCGATGGACGTGAGTCTGAGTGAACTCCGGGAGTTGGTGATGGACAGGGAGGCCTGGCGTGCTGCGATTCATGGGGTCGCAAAGAGTCGGACATGACTGAGCAACTGAACTGAACTGAACTGAAAATTGAAGAACTTTGAATAATATACGTGAATAAGAATATTATAAGTACCCTTTTATAATAGAACTTAAGATGACTATAACCTATGCCATGTATATAACTTGAGAGGTCTAAGAAAATACACAAAAGAGTTAAGTATTTGATAATTTATCAAATCAGAATCTTTGGTGATGTTTAGAAATTTAGAATGGTCAAGGTTTATCAAATAAAGTGGAAAGTTTTGGGTCAATTTTCTGACCAGTTTGGAGGGGAAAATGCCTCAGCTTGTCAAGTCATCTATTTAACTAGTAAAACCCTTAAAATCTATTTAAAAACTCCTGAAAATCTATTTATTTAAAAAATAATGTAAACCCACTTGAAAATTTAGAAAGTACAATAAAGAAATAAAATTCACTGAAATTCTACTGCTCAGAATGACTTTTCAAACTCAACTCTGAAACTTGACCATACAGCTCTTTCATATTATTTTTAGCCTCTTTTAAATATGGTCTATGCTAAAGAAATATGAATAATTCTCATCATTATCTGCAACATCCCTGAATAGCTAAATATCCAGTCAAAATCTGGATCATCACATAAGCACTGAGGATTAAAGTTGGACATGGACAGAATATGGTGAGCTGAGAGTGTGAATTCTAAATTCAATCTATGCTAAAATGCAACTTGTTACTTATCTGCCATGTTTCCTTGAGCAAGTCATTTACGATCTACAATTTTTATTTCCTTATCTACGAAATGGGAATAGTAACAATGCATGGGGCTTCTCTGGTGGCTTAGATGGTAAAGAATCGGCCTGCAGTGCAGGAGATTTGGGTTTGATCCCTGGATCAGGAATATCCCTTGGAGATAAGAATGGCATCCCACTTCAGTATCCTTACCTAGAGAATTCCATGGACAGAGGAGCCTGGCATCTAGACAGTGTATGGGGTTGCAAAGAGTTTGACATGACAGAGTAACTGAACATGCATGCAAAGAAGATGTGTGAAAATACCCTATATTCTTCATAGCACAGTATATGTTTCTATTAGAAAGTGACATCTCTGTAGCCTTATTACAGATTGATGCCTTTCCACACCTGTTTGCACTTTTCTTTCTTTGGGTAAAAGCACTAAAAATCATGGTCAAATCAATAATAAGTCAACTCAGAGGCAGAGTGATTTAAAGCTCTTTCAGTCCTTAGTTCCTGCGTGAGAAATAACACATGCCCTCATTTTAAAGCATGGAACTTGAGGAAATAGGGCCAAGGTTAGCTTTGGGGGACAGAGAAAGGTTTAAAAGAAGTTAGGGTAATTAAGAAGGGCTGGAGAGAAAAGCTGCTAGGAGAAAGGATCAGTGCTCTTCCATGGGAGCTGTAAGAATAACAGCCAAGACCCACTCCACTCCCTCCACTGCTTATTTAACTTGTATGTGGAGTACATCATGTAACATGCCAGGCTGGATGAAGCACAAGCTGGAATCAAGATTGCTGGGAGAAATATCAATAACCTCAGATATGCAGATGACACCACCCTTATGGCACAAAGTGAAGAAGAACTAAAGAGCCTCTTGATGAAAGTGAAAGAGGAGAGTGAAAAAGTTGGCTTAAACCTCAACATTGAAAAAACTAAGATCATGGCATCTGGTCCCATCACTTCATGGCAAATAGATGGGGAAACAATGGAAACAGTGACAGACTTTATTTCCTTGGGCACCAAAATCACTGTAGATGGTGACTGCAGCCCTGAAATTAAAAGATGCTTACTCCTTGGAAAAATAGCTATAACCAAACAAGACAGCATATTAAAAAGGAGAGACATTACTTTGCCAATAAAGATCCATTTAGTCAAAGCTATAGTTTTTCCAATGGTTATGTATGGATGTGAGAGTTGGACTATAAAGAAAGCTGAGCTCTGAAATGATGTTTTTGAACTGTCATGTTGGAGAAGACTCTTGAGAGTCCCTTGGACTGCAAGGAGATCCAACCAGTCCATCCTAAAGGAAATCAGTCCTGAATATTCATTAGAAGGATTGATGCTGAAGCTGAAACTCCAATACTTTGGTCACCTGATGCAAAGAACTGATTCATTGGAAAAGACCCTTATGCTGGGCAAGGTTGAAGGTGGGAAGAAAAGGGGATAACATAGGATGAGATGGTTGGATGGCATCACCAACTTGATGGACATGAGTTTGAGCAAGCTCTGGGAGTTGGTGATGGACAGGAAGCCTGGCATGCTGCAGTCCATGGGTTCACAAAGAGTCAGACATGACTGAACTATTTAACTGAACTGAATATGGGCTCAGAAGGTTGATTTTTAGCCCCTAAGTTACTGAACCATCTATACATCTGAGAGTTGGAAAAAACATGAATATTAATGGAATAATTGGCAACCACATTGATGAATGGAGAAAAAAGTTACAACTTTTTTTTTACAATGTATGAGAATTTTTCATGAAGAATTATTTTATTCTTCAGTAAATAGTCAACAAAATGGCTGGAACAAATGTGTAGGGTATAGCAAACACTGAAAAATCATGAAGGATCAGATTTCGTTGATGCTAAAATGTCACGTGTATGAGAAACCCAAGGTTTACTGATGTGGTTAAGGGTTAATCTTTCCAACAGTGAAAATAGAAAGGCTCAGAATGTACTAGATGATATTATTCATTTAAGTCTTTCATCTCACTATTATTTTCATATAAATTTGATAAATTATAGACAGATTTCAAAAGTTAAGGTCAAATCTTTAAAAATCTGATATTAAAAAAATTACTAAGTACCTGATTAGCAAGATAAAAGTGAATCATCTAAATCTTTATATGTATATATTTATATATAAAATGAATTATCCAAATATAGAAATAGCAGAATTTTCAACTCAAGCCTTCATAAAAATTCTGCTGTCAGCCATAATATGGAAGAAGCCTAGATGTCCATCAACAGATGAATGGATAAAAAAGTTTGGCACATATATACAATGGAATATTATTCATGCATAAAAAGGAGCGAATTTAAGCAGTTGAACTGAGGTAGATAAGCCTAGAACCTGTTATATGGAGTGAAGTCAGAAAGAGAAAAACAAAAATCATATACTAATGCATATATACAAAATCTAGAAAAGTGGTACTGATGAATGTATTTGCAGGGCAGGAATAGAGTTGCAGACATAGAGAACAGACTTGTGGGCACATTGTGGGAAGAAGAGGGTGGAATGAATTGAGCAAGTAGCATTGAAATATATATATTACCATAGGTAACACATATAGCTAGTGGGAAGTTGCTATATAAAACAAGGAGCTCATCCTGGTGTTCTGTGAGGACCTAGGGGGTGGGACAGTGGGTGGGTGGGTGGGAGGGCGGCTCAAGAGGGAGGGATTACATGCATACATATGGCTGATTCATTTTGCTGTACAGCAGAAATCAACATAACATTGTAAAGCAATGATCCTCCAATTAAAAAACAACAGCAACTCTGCAGTTCTTAAGAATAGTATCAATGAAAGTCAAATGGCTGGTGTTTTAAACACAAACCAAGTAAGAAATAGCAAACATCACTAGTTATAAGGGATTTTATTACTTATATCATCTTAAGAATTCCTGCCTAATAAATTCTCTTTTAACTTTGTTACTTTAAAAAACATTATCATTTAAATGGTAGTTTTTTAAACAGTCCATTTGTTTCATTAATGTATGTGGCTTTTCTGTGTGCCATTTGTATTTGTCTTCCTATGGCCAGACACTTCTGTTCTTGTCTTACAAAACTATGGACTGAATGTCTATTTGCTTAGTCCTGAAGAAGTATTGCTTATACAGTATTAGATTCAATTTTTTCCAGAGAGAAACTGAATAATTTAAGGAAGTGAACATGAAGGTAGTCACATTTATTGGCAGAGAGCCAGATTAAAGGCCTCCTGTAGGCATTTAACTATTATATTATTGGGGTCTAATGAGCCACTTTCTCCCACTGTATTAATTACTCTTGAGAAATAAACTTGAGACTAAAATTATCAGATACTTTTCCTGTCACTATTTTCACATAATGTCAACTGACAAATGTAGTTATATTATTCTCAAAACTTCTTTCAAAGTAATTGATTCTTAAAACTTGAATCAAGCTATTTCTACAGTTTATTCCAATCAAGGAAAAAAAAAAAAACTGTTTTGTCAGTGTTTTGGCATAACATGCCATTTTATAAATGGAGTAGCCTTAAATTGGATCTGGAGAAAATGTACTGTCCTCCAAATAGTCAGGAGTCTGTGATAAGGGGGACAATGAAAAGTATGTATGATTGCCTGAATTTTACTCAATTTCAAAAACATAATTTCTGCTGAATTGAGAACCAGAGTAATTGAACTACCTGAGAAAGAAAACCACAAGAATGGAATATGCACTGTGACCAAGATTTCCTCAAAGAGGATGATGTATCACACAGCAAATCCATGAAAATTGGCAGGTGTAATGTACCTGCTTTGCTCAAGGATCCCAGAAGCACATAATGGATATTCCTTTGGGTTGGAGTGTGATGAATATTGAGCATATCACAACCCACACTCTGCCTATGGTCCTGTTCAGATTTATTGTTAGCATAATAGCACCTTTAGGAATGAAACACCAGTCTATATTTTTAAGTCAAGTGACATTTTTGCAATTTCTAATAGAGATGGTCCAATTTAGAAATGCTGAAAACCATATTTTTATGCAATGCTTACTGATAAAGGTAGCTGTGTGATTATCAAATCTTTTTCAAAAGTAACTCACCTTCAAACCCTAAGTGAAATTGTGTTCAAAGACTGATAACAATGTAGAAAAACCTTGTTTTGTCAGCATTGGAAGGAAATGATTGTTATGCAGACAAAATATTCTTTGGGCAATGTAGGCCCATACTAGAAAGGAATGTGGGAAATTGTGTTTTTAACTTGAAGTCTTTGAAGAAGAGGCTCAAGTTTTCTATGTAGCTGAGGACTTCATGTAATTTTTCTTTTTGTGTGCTTAGTTGCTCAGTTGTGTCCAACTCTTTGCAACCCCATTCTTCAGGCAAGAATACTGGAATGGGTTGCCATGCCCCCCTCCAGGGGATCTTCTCAACCCGGGGATCAAATCCAGGTCTCTGCATTTGAGATGGACTCTTTACCATCTGAACCACCCTTTTAGGGGGTACTTTAATAGTGACTTTCTAGGTGGTGCTAGTGGTAAAGAACCCGATTTCCAATGCAGGAGACACAAGAGACACAGGTTCAATCCCTGGGCCAGGAAGATCCCCTGGAGGAAAGCATAGCAACCCACTACAGTATACTTGCCTGGAGAATCCCATGGACAGAGGAGCCTGAAGGGCTGTATTCCATGGGATCGCAAAGAGTCGAACACAACTGAAGCAATTCAGCACACATCCACAACTGTTATGCCACAAATGGAAAATAACATAGGGGGATTAATATATAATTTTTTCTACCTAAAACTTTCCTGAGATTTAAAATCAAACTCATTACCATGACCAGCAAGACACTATACAGTCTGACTTTTGTCAATCCCTTTCATCTCAATTTGTCCATTACATGAGAGCCATGATTCTTTCTTAGACTCCCCCAAATATCAAAATTGTCCTTCACTCAGGGCCTCTGCACTTGCTGTTCAGGTGCCCAGCACTTCTCCAAATCTTTCTATGGCTGGCTTTTTCCATTACTTCCACCTCAAATCAGTCACCTCCATGAAAGACCATCCCTTAGGACCCTATAAATGGTGTCAGCACCTAGTCATACCACTGGCCTTACTCTCATCAGTCTTTTTTTTTTTACTATCTTCAATGGATTTTTTACTGTCTGAATTAACATTTATTACTTGTCCACTTTCTTTCTACGTCTAGTAGAATACAGGCTCTATGTAGACTAAGCTATTTCCAGTTGTATATATGACTGCATCTTTCCTACCTAGAACACTGCCTAATGCACAGTAAAGACTCAAAAAATATTTTAAAATAAATGAATAGTTGGCTGACCTCTCAAAGTAAGCCCCTAAGACCACTTAAATGTAACCCAATATTCAAAAATACTTTTAGAATCTTATTGGATATTATTAGAATCTACTTTTAGGCATAAGTGGTTTAATTACAACATGTAATTTGGTCTCAGATAGGTACTTTTTTCTTTTAAGACAAATCATGGAACTTGCCTGGTGATCCTGTGGTTAAGAGGCCACACTTTTACTGAAGGGAGCATGGGTTTGCTTGCTGGTCAGGGAACTAGACCCCACATGCCATGCAGCATGGCCAAAATATTTTTTTAATTTAATAAATAAATAAATCATGATATAAAGTGAACACATGAATCGAATCCTAGTTTGCAAAGCTAACTAATACAGTTTGCTTAGACTGGCAACCCACTCCAGTGTTCTTGCCTGGAGAATCCCAGGGACGGGGGAGCCTGGTGGGCTGCCGTCTATGGGGTTGCACAGAGTCGGACACGACTGAAGTGACTTAGTAGTAGAAGTAGACGCACAATCTACACAGGCATAATTTTAGTACTGTTAGTTGCAGAAGTAGCACATTAAACATACAGCCAATGTTATTTTAATATTATTGGGTAGCAGATACCCAGTGACACTGGGTTATAAATAATCTAAACATTTAAAATCTTTTATGCTGTATTTTACCTCAGGATATATTTGTTCATTCCTTTTCCAGTTTGAGGGTCATCATTCAAGTAAATCTTCGATATCTCTGCTCGATTTTTATAGTGGCCTCCTAAGACTTCTCCCTATTTAAGGGCATCCGCGACATCCTTTCCAAGGCATAGCTTATTGACAGCGACTCCTGTGCAGACAAACGTTCATAAGGCACAGCTGATTTTGTCATTACTCTGTGTCAAGACCTTCACGGATCCCATTTCCTATGAAGTTCAAACTGTCTAATCAAGCATTCAAATTCAATTTCCTTTAACAAATATTGAAAGTTCTCCAATTAATTCCATCTCACCTGTGTCATGAGCCATGTCTTCCTTTACTCTCCTTCATGTATCCTTCATTTAAGTCAGACTGTACTACTAGTGAGACCTCTGCAGTTTTTGTTGTTTTTTTTTAAATCCCCAAGTCTCCCCTCATCTGATTGTTTTCATCTGCATTGTCTTTCTTGAGATTGATTTCCTCTTAAATGAAAGTATATCCAATGTTTCTCAGCTGTTCCTCAATGTTTCTCCAATGTGACCTCCACTCTGAATAAACCTCCAAACAGCCAAAATTCTTTCTCCTTAGCTCTTAAGAGGACTTTTATCATTTCCACACCCTTCACTTAAAAGAGATAATTTTCTCAAATATATAGTTATTCTGAGAAATATACATTTGCCCTTGCTGAAAATAAGATAATAATCATGGAATGCCTAGTTGTAAAGGGAAAAGAAAGACTATCCTTTAATATTTGATTAGTTATACATTATATTTGGTGCTTTCTAGTTTATAAAGAGTTTTATGTGCAGTGTTTCATCTGAGTTTGAAACTACACAAATGAAAGATTATTACCTTTATTCTATCAATGGGGAAATCAGAAATATAGAACTTGTCAAGGACCATGTGACTAGACATGTCAGAGTTTATGATGAGAATCCAATACTCAGATGAAATGTTTGCTTAGCATTTGTTCAAGACTTTCATTCTTGACATAAAGTTAAATTTACGTAACACTTGGCTTTTTCAAATTGCTGTCCATTATGTACAAAGGCTAGCTTCTGCTCAGAGTATAGTATGACTTAGATACTTATGCAAATTTTATGACAAATACAAAAATAGTAGTTGTAAACATATGAACCAATATATCTATATTTATGCTATATGCATTATAAAATGCACATAAAAATTAAAATTAACAAAAGCATTAGACAAAATAGAAGAGTACAGAATTTCTAACATTTTCTTTCCTCAATACCAATAGTTAATTCTGTATACTCTCTATGTACAAACTACCTCATTTCAAAGACTATGCACTTTAAAGATTAAAAAAAAAAAATTCTCCAAAGTGGAAGAGTTGTCAGGGAAACAGAAAACCATCTGTATTTACAGAAATTTTCAATTCACCAGAATAACAGAGGAATTTGAGATAGAAATGTAGTCACATTTGTAAAACCATGAATAATGCAAAAGTTGGTGAACTTGTGAAAACATAGATTAACATATCTTGTTTCATTAAAATATATGCAAGCCTTAAAAACACCTTTGCGATCCTACAGATATTGTTCAAAATTGTACTTATGTATGTATCAACTGCATATAGCTGTGTAACAACCACACCCCTCCAAACTAGTGCTTTAAAACAACTCCCTGTTTTTTTGTGATTCTGCAGTTTGCCTGGATATTTTCTCTGCTGGTTTCACTGAATTAGAATCAGAGAAAACTAGAGCCTGGACAGTGAAGGAGAGGCTAAACTACCCAGGGCTTCCTAAGTCATGATAGGAAGCTAGATTTTGCTCAAATATAACATAATCTTTTTGGACTATATTATAATTTGTTTCATTTCCTTTTGCTTATATCAGTAAATAGCACATTAGAATATTTTAAACTAGTATAATTTGACAGATTAATTAAACGATATGGAAAAATTCTGGTTCTCAAACTTCACATTGGAATCACATGAGGACCTTTCAAAATATTGTGACAAATTGCTGTCCTCAGCAGTTCAGATTTAATCATGTTCAGTTTGATTATTGCAATTGAATATGAACATAAGTTCAATGAATTTGTACAAATTGAACCCACCTAAGGTAACCAGCACTCAAGTCAGGATGCAGACCATGGCTGTCTTTTAAGAAGACCTGCCAATCACAGTTAAGACAGACAAGAATAACCTCTATCTGCCTTCTAATTACATAGATTAGTTTTACATTTTATATGCAAATTATATGTAATACAAAACATGTAGATCATATATATTTATTGATAATGTATTTAGCCAGGGATGTGCTGCAACCAACTTGTGGCAGCTCTTGGGAGCTGAGTGATATCCTTAGGAATTTTGTAAGCAAGTTATTAAGCACAGACATTATTCAAAGTTAAATTATGCCATCTTAAAAGTAAAATAATTATATTAAAAATAATAAATATTCAAAACTCATTACTTCTGATTAGTGCATTTTACTATTATTCATAGTGTTGAAGTGGTTTATATGTATAAGACATATAAAATGTATAGTATCTGTTATGATGCTAATCCTGTATCATGAAGAACTACTGTATCTATCCATATCCACATTCATGGTGATGTCATGTTAGCTTGAAATCAGCCATGAGAATATTTACACACAAAAACTGGCAAACATCACAAACCAGATCTTGATTTAGTGCTGATGCTGAAAGAGCTTTCAGTAAATAAATAATTTGTATGAGGGTGAGAAACTAGGATTATATAACATATCGGACTTAATAACAGTACAATTACCTGGAACAGAGTTGGTGGATTGGAATCCAACTCTGTCAAGTTATGTTGAACTGAAATGAGATTGGCTCAAGGTATATGCATTCAGTACAGTTTCACAAAAGACTTCTGTGAGAATAAAATGACTTTATGGAATTTATATTTAAGAGTACTGTACATTTTATTTTTTTGTTGTTCAGTCACTCAGTCATGTCCAACTCTTTGCAACCCAATGGACTGCAGCATGCCAGTCTTTCCTGTCCTATACCATCTCTTGGGCTTTGCTGAAACTCATATCCATTGAGTCAGTGATGCCATCCAACCATTTCATCCTCTGTCATCCCATTCTCCTGCCTTCAGTTTTTCCCAGCATCAACGGTCTTTTCCAATGAGTCAGTTCTTCTAATCTGGTGGCCAAAGTATTGGAGTTTCAGTTTCAGCATCAGTCCTTCCAATGAATATTCAGACATGATTTCCTTTAGATAGGCTGTCCAAGGGACTCTCAATAGTCTTCTCCACCACTACATTTTGAAAGCATCAATTATTTGGCGATCAGCCTTTTTTATTGTCTAGCTTTCACATTTGTACATGAGTACTGGAAAAACCATAGCTTTGACTACATGGACCTTTGTAGGCAAAGTAATATCTTTGCTTTTTAATACATAAATTTCACAATTTTATTTCAATTCTCTGCTAACATACATTGTATTAATAAAATTGATAATAAACATATATATGTACACATACATGGATGCACGTGTATACATATACAAACACATATATATGTATTAGTCAGTCAGTCACTCAGTCGTGTCCGACTCTTTGAGACCACACGGACTGCAGCACGCCAGGCCTCCCTGTCCATCACCAACTCCTGGAGTTTACTGAAGCTCATGTCCATTGAGTCGGTGATGCTATTTAACCATCTCATCCTCTGTCATTCCCTTTTTCTCCCACCTTCAATCTTTCCCTGCAGCAGGCTCTTTTCAAATGAGTCAGGTTTTCTCATCAGGTGGCCAAAGTATTGGAGTTTCAGCTTCAGCATCAGGTGTTTCAATGAATATTCAGGACTGGTTTCCTTTAGGATGGACTGGTTGGATCTCCTTGCAGTCCAAGGGACTCTTAAGAGTCTTCTCCAACACCACAGTTCAAAAGCATCAGTTCTTCAGCTCTCAACTTTCTTTATAGTCCAACTCTCACATCCATATATGAATACTGGAAAAACCATAGCTTTGACTAGATGGACCTTTGTTGGCAAAGTAATGTCTCTGCTTTGAAATATGCTATCTAGGTTGGTCATAACTTTTCTTCCAAGGAGCAAGCGTCTTTGAATTTCATGACTGCAGTCACCACCTGCAGTGATTTTGGAGCCCAAGGAAATAACGCCTGTCACTGTTTCCATTGCTTCCTCATCTATTTGCCATGAAGTGATGGGACCAGATGCCATGATCTTAGTTTTCTGAATGTTGAGTTTTAAGGTAACATTTTCACTCTCCTCTTTCACTTTCATCAAGAGGCTCTTTAGTTCTTCACTTTGTGCCATAAGGGTGGTGTCATCTGCTTATCTGAGGTTATTGATGTTTTTCCTGGCAATCTTGATTCCAGCTTGTGCTTTATCAGCCCGGTATTTCTCATGATGTACCTTGCATATAAGTTAAATAAGCAAGGTGACAATATACAACCTTGATGTAGTCCTTTCCCGATTTGGAACCAGTCTGTTGTTCCATGTCCAGTTCTAACTGTTGCTTCCTGGCCTCTGACCCTATGGAGGGTAGCCTACCAGGCTCCTCTCTCCATGCGGATACTCCAGGCAAGATACTGGAGTAGATTGCCATTACCTTCTCTAGGGGATCTTCCTGATCCAGGGATCAAACATGGGACTCTGACATTGCAAGCAGACTCTTTACCCTCTGAGCCAACAGGGAAGCCCCTGCATACAGATATGTGTATATATGTGTACACAAACTTTTTTCAGAGAGGGCGTTGTTAAACATCTGCTAGAATGCTGCTTCATTTAACCATTAAAAAAATCAGCCATTTTAAAAATCAACAAATTATTTATTCATTTATTTATTTTTGGCTATGCTGGGTCTCTGTTGCTGTGCGGGCTTTTCTCTAGTTGTGATGACTAGGGGCTACTCTCTAGTTGCATTGTGCAGGCTTTTCTTTGCAGTGGCTTGCTGTGGAGCAAGGCTCTTGGGTGCTCAGACTTCAGTAGTTGTGGTCCCAAGCTCTAGAGCACAGCCTCTATAGTTGTGACACACTAGCTTAGTTGCTCTGCAGCACGTGGGATCTTCCTGCACCAGGTTTTGAACCCAAGTCACCTGCATTGGCCAGTGAATTCTTTACTGCTGAGCCACCAGGGAAATCTTAGCCATTTTTTTAGTGGAAGTATATCATGTTTATAGATTTAATAGAGATCCCGATGATGGTGACCTCAGGAATACACACACACACACACACACACACACACACACACATATATACATGAAAATGAAGGTGCCGTTGATCAGTCATGTCCAACTCTATGACCCATGGACTGTAGCCCACCAGGGCTCCTCTGTCCAAGGAATTCTCTAGGCAAGAATACTGGAGTGGGTTGCCATTCCCTTCTCCAGGGGATCTTCCCAACCCAGGGATTGAACCCAGGCCTTCCACATTGCAGGCAGATTCTTTACCATGTGAGTCACAAAGGAAGCCTACATATATACATATATACATATATATATATGTATATATATATAATATATCCAGAAAAATATATATCATATGTATCAATATATTAAATATCAATTTTCTACATAGAGAAAATTGACATTGTAATTGCTTTTGTTCCTTTTAGCATTAATTTAGATCTTATTTTGTTTACAGAATTAGTGCTGATTTCAGGAACAAAGATAACAGATTTTGACCATGCCAAAAAAATTTCAGTCTGAAAATGTACCTAATAGGTTATCAGAAAAACAGAAAATAGGATTTCTTTCCCTCTTTGCTAACTAAAAAAAAAAAAAATCAAACTTGCATTTTCAAAAACTTGCAGAAGTTGTCTACTCACTTTTCCAGACTCACAATGAAGAAATTTGGTATATACAGAATTAAACCAACATTTGAATAAACAAACAAACTCTACCCAAATGCTCTGACCAGCTCTACAACCAGTTTTCAACCTTGAGCCTGGAAACAATGTCAGTTTATTTCAAAAAAGAGCAGGAAGATTTGTTTGTTTCAGTTTGTGTGTTTTGCCTGTATGTGTATGCATGGGAATTAATAGAAAGCACTTATATTAAAGAACACAGAAGGGTTCCATTTTTGTTAAGAGCTTTACACGGCTGCAATATACAGGTGGAGATGGAGGTGCAACCCCTCATTTTCACACAGAATCACCAACAATTGAGGGAAGAGTGCTTTCTGGGAACAAATTATCAAAATCTACTGGGTGGCCACAGCATCTTTTAATAATTGCTAAATGTCCTTTTACTTTATACTCCTTATGTAGCATTGCTAAACTGAATGGCTTCCCAGGTGACTCAATGGTAAAAAACCCGCTTGCCAATGCAGAAGATGCTAGACAGGCAGGTTTGTTCCCTGGGTGGAGAAGATGCCCCAGAGGAGGAAATGGCAAACCACTCCAATATTCTTGCCCGGAGAATTACCATGGACAGAGAAGCCTGGCGGGCTACAGTCCATGGGGTCACCAAGAGTCAGACCGACTAAATGACTGAGTGTGCACACCAAACTGAATCCAAGGCCAAAGGTATAATTTAATTTATCTAAGTTCGTGGCCACACACTTATTTTACTTATCCAGACTCAGAGTCTCTCTTAAATAGAATTGCCAAATGATTTGCTGTTGTGTGATAAAATATTTGCAGAAGCTGGATCATGCTTTGTGTTTGAGAACACATTTCCAGAGTCCAAAGCATGTGAGGACTGATGATGCAGATGGGCTGTTCAGGGAACTGGTTCCAAAAAAACATCTTCTATTCAACTGCCAGGTTTCTCCGTACCCTTGCACCTGTCCATTGCCTATAGTTTTACAACATTGAAATCACTCCAAATGTAGGTGTAGAAAAAAAAGAAAGAAAAGGGATACTGAAGAAAAATGAGACCAGGAACAATAATCTACACCTGGGGATTAGAGTCTCAGCCTATTTCCGCTTTGGCCCTTGATAACATTAGCATTTATCATCTCTATAACAGTAGACAGCCATAACCCTTTACAGTCCTGATATTCAATGATTTTAAGATGAAAATCATTACACAATTTTACTATTTTTTTCACATAACATAGGAGGACTGTACTGCTTCTTTTAGCTAAAAGGCACCTTGGGACTCATATTTGAATTGATTTATCCATCTCATGCTATCCCCTTGGGTAATTATGAGTGAATTTCTCTGTGCTGTTCTTTTATCAAACATTTTCTGATTGTTATTTTGAAATTATTTTCAAGAGCATCACTGATAGAGTTTAGTCACAGATGGGTAACGGTTTTTAAACTCTACTGCCGTTGTCAAGTTGTTGAATGCTACGATTCTGTGGCTAAGGTTCTGTTATATCCAAATTCCAACTTTCAAAGCTCATTGATTAGTCTGCCTGTCCATCAGTGTGGTCAATTGGTTAACTCAGTGAGATGCTCAGACATTCCAAACAAACTATTAATGTGAAGAGACAGTCTGAAACACATATTTAGCAGCTGATGTGTTAAGAAGGTAAACACTAAGACAATCTATAGTTGTTGGATTCTACTTGATTACACTACTGATTATTTTCATTAGAAAAATGAGTGATAATCAGAAGAAATCCTAATTCAGAGATAAGAGAGAACAATAAAATTAGCTTAGCTAAAACTAAGTTCCCAAATTTCCCTTCCCTATAGAATTCTGGATTTCTGGATTCTGGGGTTGATTTTCTTTTTTAATTGGATGAAATTTGGGAAGAGGAAATGACAAGGTTCTCTGAAAGCCACATGGAAGTAACTGTGGTGAGAGAGAGATTTTGAGAAACTGAGAGAGGGTCCCTGTCTCCTTTCTCGTATCTAGCTTTTGACCCAACTGCTAGCACTGCTGACCAAGAGTGATCCTAAGTCTGCTGTCAGCTTCAGAGATGATAGCGGACATGAAGTTCTCCTCATGTCCTCTCTGGCAGCTGGATCTGCTGCCTTTCCAGATCCACTTGCAATGTCTGACTTACCACCTGCCCCAGTGCCCTGAGGGCTTGTTGATGACATTACATTTGGGCCCTTAGTACTCCAGTTTCCCTCACAACTGTACAAGATCTTCATTCTGAAATAAACCCCCTATACTGTAGTATCCACAGTGAGCTTGCTTTCTGACTAGTTCAGTTCAGATTTATTATAATTGATGGGAGAACACTATCCACATCACAGAACCACCAAGTGTGGTTTTCCCCGTGATGCTTAATGGAATTTGAGGTTCTCAGAGAACCTGGATTTTCCAAGTACAAGGTGACTGCTATAGTGAATAAATACTTTGCAAATAGTATCAAAGCATAATACTCACAATGATGATATTTTTATCTCAGTTTCTATGTATAGAAGCCTATTATTTTCCCATGCCATTTAATTCTCAGGTAGCAGTCCCTATTTAACTACCCTAACCTCTTTTAACCTTTCAGTTCAGTTCAGTCGCTCAGTCGTGTCCAACGTTTGCGACCCCATAGACTGCAGCACACCAGGCCTCTCTATCCATCACCAACTCCCGGAGTTTACTCAAACTCATATCCACCAAGTCAGTGATGCCATCTAACTATCTCATCCTCTGTCGTTCCCTTCTCCTCCCATTTTCAATCTTTCACACCATCAGGGTCTTTTCCAATGAGTCAGGTCTTCACATCAGGTGGCCAAAGTATCGGAGTTTCAGCTTCAGCATCAGTTCTTCCAATGAATATTCAGGACTGATCTCCCTTAGGTTGGACTGGTTGGATCTCCTTGCAGTCCAAGGGACTCTCAAGAGTCTTCAACACCACAGTTCAAAACCATCAATTCTTCGGCGCTCAGCTTTCCTTATAGTCCAGATCTCACATCCATACATGACTACTGGAAAAACTATAGCTTTGATTAGGTGGACCTTTTTCAGCAAAGTAATGTCTCTGTTTTATAACATTCTGTCTAAGCTGATCATAGCTTTCCTTCCAAGAAGCAAGCATCTTTTACTTTCATGGCTGTAGTCACCATCAGCAGTGATTTTGAAGCCCAAGAAAATAAAGTCTCTCACTGTTTCCACTGTTTTCCCATCTATTTGCCATGAAGTGATGGGAACAGATGCCATGATCTTAGTTTTCTGAATGTTGAATTTTAAGCCAACTTTTTCCACTCTCCTCTTTCACTTTCATCAAGAGGCTCTTTAGTTCTTCTTCACTTTCTGCCATAAGGGCTATGTCATCTGCATATCAGAGGTTATTGATATTTCTCCCTGAAATTTTGATTCCAGCTTGTGCTTTACCGAGCCCAGCATTTTGCATGATGTGCTCTGCATATAAGTTAAATAAGCAAGGTGACAATATACAGCCTTGATGTAGTCCTTTCCCTGTTTGGAACCAGTCTGTTGTTCCATGTCCAGTTCTAACTGTTGCTTCTTGACCTGCATATAGGCT
>NW_011495035.1:7488534-7496233 GCF_000754665.1 Bison bison bison | reverse complement strand
TGGTAGTTTGAACATTCTTTGGCATTGCCTTTCTTTGGGATTGGAATGAAAACTGACCTTTTCCAGTCCTGTGGCCACTACTGAGTTTTCCAAATTTGCTGGCATATTGAGTACAACACTTTCACAGCATCATTTGAAATAGCTCAACTAGAATTCCATCATCTCCACTAGCTTTGTTCATAGTGATGCTTCCTAAGGCCCCCTTGACTTCACATTTCAGGATGTCTGACTCTAGGTGAGTGATCACACCTTGTGGTTATCTGGGTCATGAAGATCTTTTCTTTTTGTATAATTCTTCTGTATATTCCCGCCACCACTTCTTAATATCTTCTGCTTCTGTTAGTTCCCTATCATTTCTGTCCTTTATTGAGACCATCTTTGCATGAAATGTTCCCTTGGTAGCTCTGATTTTCTTGAAGAGATCTCTAGTCTTTCCCATTCTATTGTTTTCCTCTATTTCTTTGCACTAATCACCGGGGAAGGATTTGTTATCTCTCCTTGCTATTCTTTGGAACTCTGCATTCAAATGGGTATATCTTTCCTTTTCTCCTTTGCCTTTAGCTTCTCTTCTTTTCTCAGCTACTTGTAAGGCCTCCTCAGACAACCATTTTGCCTTTTTGCATTTCTTTTTCTTGGGAGTGGTCTTGACCACTGCCTCTTGTACAATTTCCATCCATAGTTCATTAGGCACTCTGTCTATCAGATCTAATCCCTTGAATCTATGTTTCACTTTCACTGTATAATCCTAAGGGATTTTATTTAGGTCATACTTGAATGGTCTATTGGTTTTCCCTACATTCTTCAATTTAAGTCTGAATTTGGCAATAAGGAGTTCATGATCTGAGCCACAGTCAGCTCCCAGTCTTGTTTTTGCTAACTGTATAGAGCTTCTCTATCTTTGGCTGCAAAGAATATAATCAGTCTGATTTCGGTATAGACCATCTAGGGATGTCCTTGGGTAGAGTCGTCTCTTGTGTTTTTGGAAGAGAGTTTTGTTATGACTAGTGTGCTGTCTTAGCAAAACTCTGTTAATCTTTGCCCTGCTTCATTCTGTACTCCAAGCCCAAATTTGCCTGTAACTCCAGGTATCTCTTGACTTCCTACTTTTGCATTCCAGTCCCCTATGATGAAAATCATATCTTTTGGGGGTGTTAGTTCTAAATGATCTTGTAGGTCTTCACAGAACTGTTCAACTTCAGGTTCTTTGACATTAGTGGTTGGGGCATAGACTTGGATTACTGTGATATTTGAATGGTTTGCCTTGAGTCCATATAAAGCCTCTTGACTCTTTTTATCCTTCCAGGAAAAAAATTGTGCCTTTTCTTCATCTTCATATTTGCTGTGTTCCTCATGCCCAGCAGGGAGTAGGCATTAATCCCCTAAGAATTTCTATTGCTAATAGAGCTTCACTTATCATCACTAATTTACATTAAAAACAATTTTGACCTTATCAGAGAAGATTCTTTTCATCAAGGGACAGAATTTCAATGGAAATTAGCATAAAATAGGAAAAAGACACCTGGTACTTAAAGTTTCAAAGGTAAAGTGAAGAAATGGTGCCATTATTCCCTTGGTTTGTTCTGTGTCTGTGTTAATTTCATTTCCAGGCCAATTTTTCTGTCAGAGCAGTCCCTGGTACCTCTTTGTACTAACTGTTGTTGCTGCTCAGTTGCTAAGTTGTGTCCAACTCTGTGACCCCAGGACTGTAGCATGCCAGGATTCTCTGTCTTCTACTATAACCCTGAGTTTGCTCAAATTCATATTCATTGTGCCCATGGTGCTATCTAACTGTCTCAGCCTCTGCCACCCTCTTCTTTTACCATCAGTCTTTCCCAGCATCAGGGTCTTTTCCAATGAGCCAACTGCTGCTGCTGCTGCTAAGTCGCTTCAGTCGTATCCGACTCTGTGCGACCCCATAGACGGCAGCCCACCAGGCCCCGCCGTCCACAGCACAAATGTGATGACTTTATGTCGTTTCATTTTAGCAAATGCCCAGGAATTTGTTCAGATATAATATTTCCTGAACCAAATACTATGGTGAAGGACGATGGGATATACCAATTGGCTGATTATGAAGTTATGTCACTCTCCTTTCAACTACAAAGACTGATAGAAAACAGTGGTTTGCTAAGGAAAATCTAATATATTTTTTCAGAGGAAGCAGAAATGGATTGGAGGTTGACAAAAACAGCAGATGTCCTCTTAGAACATTTCCATGTTATATGCTCTCTACTATGATATTCAAATAGCAAGCTATACTTTCTCTATTGAAATTATTGGCTGACTTGCTGAGTTCCATTTTTAGGCTGTACGCTGAAGAATACAGGGACCATGGCCCTCTTACTGTGAAGGTCAACATCTAGTTCAGTGCTCGGCATATCTAAGGTACTAAAACTATCTGTTGAATTTAGTGGAATATTTACAAACCACCTGTTAGGGGATGGAGAAACAGCAGAGAATAGAACATATGGAAATCTTTGCTCTCATGAAGTTCACATTCAAGTAGGGCATAGTTTGAAACTTTCAAATGTTGCTAGAGTTCCATCTCTAAAATTCTATGACAAGACATCAAAACATGGGAAATTCATGACTTAATTTTTTCTACTTGATGATAATCCAAATAGGACCAATAACATTGAATCTAATTCACTCATTTGTTCATTTAACACTATTTACTGAATCCCTACCACATGCCAGGAACATACAGTGCCAGCTCTTCTGGAGCTTAAAGTTTAGTGAGGAAGAAACTTATTGCATTAGTTTCCTATGGGTTCTCTAAAAATTACAACTTGGTGATTTAGAACGACACACATATATTTTCTCACATTTCTGGAAGTCCCAAGTCCAAAATGGATTTCACAGGATGGAAACCAATGTATGTTTTCTTCAAAGGCAAAATACCTCTTTCCTTGTCTTTTCTAGCTTCTTGAGCTTCATTTCTTGGCTCATGGTCCCTTCCTATATATATTTAAGGTTGGTAGCAAAGATCTGATGTCTCTTTCTCCTCTTTCATCATATTGCGTTCTGCTCTGTGCCAAATTTCCTTTGTCACCATCTTACAAGAGCATTTCGATTTCCTATGCAGTTATTCCGGGATAGTCTATCCATCTCAAGATCTTTAACTTAATCCCATCTGCAAAATCCATTTTACTACTTAATGCGAAAGTCACAAGTTCCAGATACTAGGTCCTAGGTAGCCATGGGGACAATTATTTAGTCTACCACACACATTAATGAAGTGATTAAAAACCCTGAAGTCTCAGCTGGTAAGGAATCTGTCTGCAACGTGGAAGACCTGAATTCAATCCCTGGGTTGAGAAGATCTCCTGAAGAGAATGGCTACCGTCTCCAGTATTCTGGCCTGGAGAATCCCATGGATGTATAGTTCATGCAGTTACAGTGAGTCAGATATGACTGAGTGACTTTCACACGTAATTAGCAATCATGTATCTTAATTAAATGGTTGTCTCATAATATTAAAAAAATACTAAAATAGAATACTAGAAATTTTAAATATCCATAATTTCAAAAATATTCCAGAACCATAACATATGCCTGGATAGATTATGGTTCATCATAAAAACTTAAAGGCCAATGTCCATAGTAATAGGGTTAGATACAGTTAATTAACAACAACAACAAATAGGAGATGAGATGGGGTAAAATTTTAAATTTTAATTTAAAGTTTGGAGAGAATTAAAAAGTCATTGTTTTGAAAAGATTGTAACAGTAAAAAATAGGAAGGAAAAGCACATAATTGTGAAAGATTTGTTGGTCTTTCAGAATGAATCAAAATCAATTTTTGGAAAATAAGAAGTTATTATATGTGTATGTTTGTGTGTGTGTGTGTGTGTAGAAATAGCACTGCATCATTAGGGAACTGAGTTTTCTAAACTAACATAGTATATAGTATCTGCAAGTGGGGAGATAGGCCATGAAATCTTAAAACAAAACAAAACAAACAGATTCAAAGCAACGCTCTCCTGTGTATATGATTGTCAGCATTCTTACCTCTGTGGCAATGTTGCTCAGATTATCTTATTTAAATAGCTGTGGTTTTAAAAAAAGATACAATCTGTTCTTGCATAAGAAAATTGTACACCAAGGACACATGATTATTTTTCGCTTTAGGATAAAGCAAAAGGACATGTTGAATCACATCCAACTTGGAAAAATAAGACGTAACAGAACTGGAAGATCTCTCAGATGATACGTGGTCTGAGAATAATAATTTATTTTAATTTAACATAAAAGATCTTCTAGATATACTGTGCTGATTCAGTATAGATATTTAAAGGGCAAAATGTTAACCTAAAATTTTGACAGGAAACTGAAACTGCAGGATAAGAATATAATTTGTATTCACATATGTATAATTTGGGGGCACTTTGATGACTCTGGTTTTGTTTTCATCTATTACAAAAAATATTATTTAACTCTGATTCTTTGTTACAGAGAATTAGAAGTGATATGAATCAAAATAATGTAATAACTTTGAATAAACACAACGATAGCACTTCTAGCCACTGGATTCTCTAGTAGTAAAAATATCTTTATTTACATGTTTTTCTGATTCTAATGGTTATGTTTTGCATATTTTAACCTTTTTATACCTTTTAAAATTAGAAATGTTTCCACTTCTTAGAATTGTTTTTGAATATTTGCCTCTTACAATTACCATGTCTCTGATTCATGTGTTACTGTGTTTGTTCCTATGTTACTCCTAATATATTAGGGCTTTGGTATGAATATGGGAAACTTCGGTAGTACGCACTACCACAGTTGGTGGGAAGCAGTATGTTTTGATAGAAGAGTTGCTCTGACAATTAGATGACTGAGACAGTGTTCATGTTGTGTGGTGACTCACACAGGTAAGCTTGAAATTTCAGAATAGAATTCTGTGTTCTTAGTAGAACTATGGTTGACTATATTCAAAGTTAGTCACTATTATCTGCTTTACTGTTTCCATACCCCTTTACAGTGTAATTTTGTTGTTTTTCTATCAAGAGATGGAGTATATTCTTATATTTCTTGAATCTGATAGTGTGACTGGGAATGGTTAAAAGAATGCCGCAGAAACGGCATTGTGTCAGTTGCAAGTCTTAACATTAAAAAACCTTGCCTACTTCTGATTTCTCTTGGAATTTTGAGCAGACATATATGAAGGACCACAGACTTACAGAGGATAAAAGAACACTTGGTTCGGGGCAGAGACAGCCCAGTGGTCTCTATTACCAGACTAGCCAGGTCCCAGATGACGCAGTAGCTTAACCACAGATGTAAAGCACTCAGGCAAAATCAAAAGAATAGGCCAGTTGAGCCTACTTAAAATTGCCCATCTATATATTTTTCAACTAAATACATGGTTATGTGTTATTTTCATCCCTTCAGATTTGTGATGGTTTGTTGCATGACAAAAGCTATCTGATACACAGACTTCATACTTAGGGTGAATGAAAGAATGTATCATTGACATGGATAGGAAAAAAACTCTAAACTTATTCTACTTCTGATATGACACTCTATATTACTTTATCTTCTATACTAATATAGCTTTAATCCATACCAAATTCCAAATTTGAAGAAAATATATTTTAATTTTTAAAGACCACTCTAAAGGAAACAAAAAAATTATTCTTCATTGTTTTTGATGACAAAATTTACTTAATCACATCCTTTTACTATAAACATTTCATACTTGACAATTTATAACTGAAATCATCTTAGTTCTGTTTAAAAATGGCACTTGATTAATTTTTTTTAAGGATTAAACTCTATATTACCCATAGAGGTTACCTTTAAAATTTTATCATTTAGTTATTTAAATAATGTAAGTATTAGATTGGACAAAAAGTTCTTCTGGGTTTTTCTGTAAGATGTTATGGGAAAACATGAAAGAACTTTTTTGCCAACCCTATATTATGTATTTGAAAATTGCTTCACCTGTAGAAAAAATAAAATGCCAATAGATTATCAATCAGAACTCATAATAATAGAACACTTTACCTGCGGAAATGTTTATGAGTGACATCAGAATTACCAGTTTCCATAGCAACCTCATTTCCACTTTCTAAAGTCAAAATTTCTCCCATACAATCAGCCGGAAAGAAAATGTCTATCTTCCAATCAGTATTTCAAGAGTCTGAAAGAAAAAGAAAATTGTCATGAAATGACAAATGCAAAAATATACATATTCTTACATATATATAAATTGTTGCATACTGGCTCAAGTTCATATTTAAATATTATTAATCTAAATAAGGTAACCTAAAAGTCTACTTTTTACATGCATGTATAATTTGCAAAGTTTTCATAATTTCAGCTCATATTCCCATAATTTAAATTCATACCTTAGATATACATTACATTTGCTATAAAATTTTCTATAGCAGTTAATAGGCTGAAGTGCAGTTCAATTGATTGTATTCTTGTGGAAGAAAACTTTCATGAGTATAATTTTAAATTTGACTTTTTAAAATGTTAGAGAGGTTTAAAGACATATTAAATCAACTCCCACAATTCTGTTGGTGTCTTTTACTTTTTATTTTATACCATTAGGAATAAGGTAAAATTTTGCTTTATCTTTTATATAACAGTGACTTTACACATTTCATGGATTGTTTTTTAATCAATATTATTGAGAATATACTCATTGAGAAGCATTATCTTTACTAGACCTAAAATTAATATTTTGCTAAAACTTCTGTAGAATTCAATTTCTGGAAATATTATGTGTAGAGTGTGAGATAAACTTTTTTTATTCAATAACATCATAATTTTCTTTAATTTATTTTGACATTTAAGCTTTCCGGTGATAAATGAAATCAAGATAATAGTTTGGTTGGCCTTTATTCAAAAAGTGAAATTTAGTAAGCAGCTCATAAAGCTCATAATCTCAAAAAAGTGTAGAATGAACTCATCTAGGTCATATTTTGATAAAATCATTATATATCAAATGATAGGACCCTTTACAACTTTCAACCTAGTGGAAATATATTTTCTTGCAACTTCAAATATCTCTTGGAAGTATGTGGATTTTAAGTGTAAATAATAAAGTTTTGATCATTTTCTGACATATTTTTAAATTTTAAAAATCTTTAATTTATTTCTGTTACTAGTTACTTTGACATAAACACAAACCATTGACTATATTCTAAGCCTTTATAAAATCTAAATTAAATGCTTTCAGATTTAATCAAGGAATAAAAATCAAAAAGAAAATAAGCAGTATTCAGATCAATATGCTATGTCGAGTTGACAATGTCCTTCCAGAAATTTTCTCATATCTTACATCATCTTTCATTCTCTTTAACACCAGAAGTTCCGAACTCTTAACATCTCACATTTAAGTGAAATTATACTCTATATTCTTTGGAAGGAAAGTTATGACCAACCTAGATAGCATATTCAAAAGCAGAGACATTACTTTGCCAACAAAGGTCTGTCTAGTCAAGGCTATGGTTTTTACAGTGGTCATGTATGGATGTGAAAGTTGGACTGTGAAGAAAGCTGAGCGCTGAAGAATTGATGCTTTTGAACTGTGGTGTTGGAGAAGACTCTTGAGAGTCCCTTGGACTGCAAGGAGATCCAACCAGTCCATTCTAAAGGAGATCAGTCCTGGGTGTTCTTTGGAAGGAATGATGCTAAAGCTGAAAGTCCAGTACTTTGGCCACCTCATGCGAAGAGTTGACTCACTGGA
>NW_011495035.1:7479488-7488434 GCF_000754665.1 Bison bison bison | reverse complement strand
TAGGGGGGATTGGGGGCAGGAGGAGAAGGGGACGACAGAGAATGAGATGGCTGGATGGCATCACTGACTCAATGGACGTGAGTCTGAGTGAACTCCGGGAGCTGGTGATGGACAGGGAGGCCTGGCGTGCTGCAATCATGGGGTTGCAAAGAATCGGACATGACTGAGCGACTGAACTGAACTGAACTGATACTCTATATCTATTTATTCATTTCTATTTTTTCAAAAAACATTTATCCATTTATATTTACTCTCTGCCAGACATCAGGTACCTTGGTGTTAGTAATGAATCTAAAACTCTTCATTTCACCCTTGAGATCTTACATTTTATAAGAAAAACAGCAAAATCAAGTGCATACACACTGATAGATGTGGTAAATATGGCAATACTTAGCAGAAGATAAGTGCCATCTATGAGATCTATGAGGTGATGCTCAAGTAGTGTGTTTGAACTGAGACTTGAAAAACGAGAAGCTCTTAGCCAGGCAAGTGCATGCATGCACATGAGGAGGGCATGTAGGAGAGCAGGGATTAAGGTAGGTAAAATGAGGAAGGAGACTACTAGCTGTCTAAGCAAAAGGGAAGGAGTGTGAAAAGTCCTGAAGCAGGACTGAGTGTGCATTTTCAAAGACCTTAAAGAGATTTCGGTGCTATTCAGAAGAACACTGGCATGAGACACGGTTGGAGAAGGACAAAGAGGTTAAACTATTCAAGGCCTATGGACCATGTTGACAAATATGGATGTTGCACTTTCAAATCATAATTGAGGATTTGAAGCAGGACATTTACATGATACTAACATCATTCTGGCTGATATGGAGAATAGAAAGGGTAGAGTAGAAAGTAAAAACTTATAATTACCAACTTATTTGATGGACATCATTAGTTTCTCCAATCAAACAATTCATTCTTCTCTTCTTCTGATAAAAACTCTGTCTTTATGCATGTATTTATTTTATTTATCTATTTATTTCCTTTTTTTTGGAGGAACCACCTTCCTATACATCATCAGTCCATATAATGAAAGTGAGATTTCCTTCATCTCCTAGCTACAGGGATGAAGATATGACCAGGGCTCTGTCAGTGAGGAATCCATTCCCCTGGCTACAGTGTTTTGTAAAAGAAGGGGGATGTAGCCTAAGCCAAACTAATGACAACAAAGCCAATGATTTGTCAATGATATTACAACAACTAAGATGCTAAGACTTAAATCTGTTGATCCAGTGTAATATAACATTTTGCAAGTCATATCTTCACCCAGTTTAGAAGGCATGGCTAAAAGCTATCAATTCCCCTTAGCAGAAAATTTACCGAGTCCCTGCCCCAATTTCTTCCCTTCTCAAGCTCTGACACTTCTGGATTATAGTGTATACAAACCCAATTTTCAGAGATCTCTAGCTACCTAACAATCAAGAATGACCCTTCTTCCTAAGGCTGATGGAATTATTCAAAATAATCCCATGGAAGCCCTCGAAATATAGCTAACCCTATCTCATTTGCTGCTCTTATCTTGTCCACACCTAAGTCCCAGCTTGCTTTTATCCTGTCCCTAGGGACATTTCCCTGCGTATTCCTTCTCTTATTTGGATATGTAGGAAACAAGAGTTTTGCTTCATGTATCTGAGTGTTATTATGTTCTAAAGAACCTATAGTCACACCTGATATCATGAAATGATGAAGTGCCTCACCAAGTTTAAAACCTGGAATTCTCCAATGTGAATGAATAAGACAAAGTTTTGTCTAATCATTTGTGCTGTATTTTTGTCTCTTGCAAACAAAAAACCTGACTAGTATATTCATTTTTTATCCTGAATTAATATAATGTTTTTCCTAAAGACCCCAGAGCAAACTGACGTGATGCATACCCTTTGAGCATTGTATTTATCAAAGACTCCATTATATCGCCAGCATTTTCATACCTTATCTTGAAGATAAAACCAGATACAATACTAGCTCATAATACATGGTTTGGTATGTAATATAGAGCTCATGGGTATTCAGTCAGTATTTGTTTGGTTTGTATTTGACAACTAACCAGTCTAGTATTATAAAGAAAAAGATTAAACTGGAAATCTAAAGACACTGCTTATAGTGTGGTCTTTCTCTTAACCAGCTTAGTAATTTTGGGTGTTTCATATACAGTAACGATGACTGTCAGCTTCCTCTTATGAAAATTGAAGGTTTCGACCTAGAGATCACCCTTAAATGTCTTCTAGCTCTAATAATCTAAGATTGTTTGATTTAACCTGGTGTATAATTTTGTAGCAAATATTGCCCTTTACCATCTGATTGCTTATCAACATCCTGTAATGAGGGCAAAGCCCAGGGGATAGTTTATTTAGCAGTGCTCTATAAAGATAGCCTAAATAGCTAATATTTATGCATCACTTGCCATTTGTAAAAGTTCCATTTGTAAAAGTTTAAATTACCTGAGGAAGGAGAATACACTGGCTCAATCAGAACAATCCAGATAAGAAGGGTCTGGTTATTTACTCACAGCAAAATGGGGTACATATATTCAGTAGAGAAAAATTATGCTGGGCACTGATACACAGAATAGCCACAGGAATTATTTCTAGGTTCTTAGAATCCTAAAGATTGCTCGAGGCAGAATAAAGGAGGCCTGTGTTTAAACTCAAAGGAACTTTCTGAAGTTCTAAAAAAAAAAAAGGTTTCAAAAATGCATTACAAGCACATTGTTTTAGATGAGGTTTATAAACCATGCAATCTTTTAAATATCACTTTGGCCTGGAGAAGTGGGTGTCGTGGTGCCTAACACACCTGCTAAGGTTGTTGTTCTATTATTACTGGCAGACTTATCTCCTCCAGACCATATGTGTTTCTTTTTCCTCCCCTGAGATTCCTTAGGGCAAAAGTAATCATTTCAAACACTTCAACACAAGAGTATGCATCGGTCCACAATCAGTTTTTCAAAATTAAAAAATATATATATATATCTCTGAAAGTTAAAATATCCTTGTAAGTTGAGTGGCAAAACTAAATTTGGTGGTAAAACCTGTACTGAATTAATGTGACATTGTTTAGTCTGTTTCCAAATTAGCATGAATACTTAGGTTTTGCTGCTAAACACGGTGTTGGTGGTTGACAGAGTTGTTGCCCACTGAAGGTATTCTAAATCCACGTAAATTTGCATGACATTGCCTTTCTAAAGACTAGGGGTCACAAAACTGAAGTCAGCTGACCAAATTCAGTCTTCTGTCTGCTTTTGTAAATAAAGTTTCACTGGAATGCAATATACCTATTTATTCATGCACTGTCTATGATTGCTTTTGTGCTACAAAGGCAAATTGAATATGCCAGAAACCATATGGTCTCCAAACCTGAAAATTTTGACTGTCCAACCTTTTATAACTTTAGAATTTCTGGAAGTTCTGTTGCTGATCTTTTATCTAATACATTCTGAACTCTAAAAAACATTTGATTATAAGAATTTCAGGTACAGAAATGTGGAACTCTGTTTCTCTAACTCCATGTATATGTGTTCAGCAAAAATTATACATGTTTAGCAGGAAAAAAAAATAGGTCTTGATTTTGAAGTAACTCTGAACTGTATCTTGCCTTTAGCAGATCTTTAGAAGGATCTCTTCTTACCATGTGTTTCAATCATCATCTGACCTTAGAAAATAGATGAGAGAAGAATTAAGAGATGATTGTTGTGACTGTGAGGTTGTGCCTAAAGATGGTTCTTCTTTTTAAAAAATATTTATTTACTTATTTTATTTTTGGTTGCATCAGGTCTTAGTTGTGGCATGCGGTTTCCTTCTTTGTGGCACTCGGACTTCTCTCTAGTTGTGGGGCACAGGCTTCAGAGCACATGGGCTCTGTAGTTGTGGCTTTGGACTTAGTTGCTCCCTGGCATGTGGAATCTTAGTTCCCTGATCAGGGATTGAATTCACATCCCCTGCATTGGTAGGCAGATTCTTAACTACTAGGCAACCAGGAAAGTCCCCCAAAGACTGTTTTTAACCCACATAACACAAGAAGTTCTTTAGTTTCACTCAGAATAAGTCAATTTTTTAAAAAGTAGAAAGCAATCACTCAATCTATTTCTTGCCATGAAACCATTCAACTGTCTATGAGTGTGATACAAATGCTAGTAAACCAGGATTGACTAGGAAGCATTGGCTAGACTTTAGGCAATAGAGTAATTCTGGGAGGTTGTTGCCATGTTAAACTGTGGTGTGCCCAACAGACATGGGAAGCAATGGGTGTAACCAAAAGAGAGATGGAATGGATCCCTGATCTTTATCTTTTACAAAAGAGCTTTCTGACTTCTCTTTGCACTGAGGACTGGTGACATATGGTTAAATAAAATGGCATGTGTATGTGCACGTACGGTTTGAAACAAGCCTTTGAAAGAGGCTTATGAAGGATTGTGCTTGGAACTCAATGATTAAACTTATAAGCTACAGAGAACGCCCAAGACACATCTCATTGAATGACAAAAGGAAAATATGGGTAGTCATTCTTGTTTAAAAAAATTTGATACTCTTCAATATATGTGGATATATCTATGTGACACCAGTTTGAGTGATTAAGAATTATGTTCATTAGTATATACAGTTTATAGAAATCTTCAGGTCTATTACATATTGTACCTGTACAGTTCTTACCCCTTTTGCATTCAGTTCAGTTGCTCAGTCCTGTCCGACTCTTTGCGACCTCAGTGACTGCAGTCCATGGACGGCAGCACACAAGGCTTCCCTGTCCATCACTAACTTCTGGAGCTTGCTCAAACTCATGCCCATTGAGTTGGTGATGCCATTCAACCATCTCATCCTCTGTCATCCCCTTCTCCTCCTCCCTTTTGCATTAACTGAAATTATTTTCTCACTTTGGTAGTAGGAAAAAGAAGCTACTACTAACTGGCTTTGATGATCACTGTAAATGCAGGGTAATAGAGTGAGCAGTGGAGGAATATTACTTAAAATATTGGCCAGTTTCTCTCTGTGTGTCTCAATTGTGTTGCTTTAGTATAAAAGGAAATCATTGTTGCAAGTGCATTACTCTTAAGGGACTTTATTCTTTCTCTATTTACAGCAGCATTCCTTTGACATTACAGAATTTTGTAGCAGAGATTAAGATCCATTTTCAGTTGGCATGTTCATCATCAAAACAAATGTGCTCAGCACTAATTGCCCTTTTGTTTTTAATTGACCAGTTAATTAACTATATTAGATAAATTAAAAATCCCAAGTCCATTTGCTTCAGGTAGCCCTACTGTTTTATTTCACTGTGATAACAATCTATGGCCAGATAGAAGGGAAGATGCTTAATAATTTTAAAACAGATTTCCAACCTCAGCATTCATGGAGTTATTTACTATCAAGCTAATCAATAATAAATTAAAAATTGAAATATTTATGATCTAAAAATCTGATTTAGACTAGGGAAACTCCAACTCCCATTAAGTCAGGCAAAGTAGCAAGATAAATCATGCCATCAGAGTCTATGTTTTCATAATATAATGCTATCGCTTATGATAATTGTTATGCCGACTCTCAAAATAGGCAATCATAATAGATGATAGATTAGTAGAAAGATATAGCACAGTGTGATTAATGCAATGGGAGAAGAAACATTCCTTCTTTCCTTAGAGGAGACATGATTACATGTTAAGTTGTTAACAGAATGGAATACATGCAAATACATTTGTTATGACAATAGTTGGAATCATTTCTACGTGTTTTCTGATTAGAGCAACCAAGCTGTAGAACTTAACTTAGTCATCAGTACAGTCTATCTCATATGCCTTGTGCTTGCTGAAAGAGATCTGTGTGAAGAAATTAGTTTTCTAACTGATAAGAGACCATACTTCCAATTAATTTCAGAACTGAAAGAACATAGAGATCTTTCATGACTTACAATGAGGTTATGTCCCAATAACCCCAACATAAGTTGAAAAATATGTCAACAATGTGTTCAATACACTTAGCCTACTGAGCAGCACAGCTTTACCAAGCTACCTTAAACATGCTCAGAACACATACATAGCCTATGGTTGGGTAAAATCATCTATCACAAAGCCTCTTTAATAATGAAGTGTTGACTATCTCTTGTAATATGTTGAATACTGTACTAAAAGTGAAAAACATAAAGGTTGTAATTGTATCAGTTGTTTATTTATGTGATGGTGTGACTGACTGGGAGCTATAACTGCCCAGTATCATAAGAGAGGAGCCGGCAGTTTACTGCTAACCTAGAAGATCTAAGTCAAGTAAAGTTGAATTTGAAACATAATACATCAGGGTCCACCTGTATATAGATACCACTTTCATAGGTGAGGAAACTGAGGCCTCAAAGAGGCAAATAGTCCTATAAAGTTTATGACCTAGAATGATACCTGAGAGCAGATCCCTGAGAGAGAGTACTGCCTACCGTACATCCCTCTTGATCTGTGACTCTGGGCATGTCACCTTAGTAAAGGTTCAGCCTCTGTGAATCTGTTTTCCTAACTGAAAATGCAGGTAATCACATCTTATACAAATGCTCTCCATGTTTCTATTGATCAGAATAAGAGGATCTGGGTGGGTAACAATGTAGTTTGGAGGATTTGTAATGTCAACTCTCATGTTCGAAATGGTGACCAGAAATGTTTGTTGTTCAGGCAAAACTAAGTTTACTAGGCTTAGTTTAGAAAAGGAGAGTATAACTTGACATAATATTAGTACTATCTCAGAAGGGAAAGTTATGGGTGATATTTATTGGATTTTATGTCCTGAGCTGAGTGACTTGGAGGTTGATCTTGCAAAAGGAGGAACTGACTAGACATACCCAGAGCACATGGTGTAATAACTATAGATGGATGGGTGCAGTGAGGTAAGACTCTTGTTGTAGGTGTTGATGTTGGCCTTGAAATGAAAGTTTTATCCTATAGAAGTGATTACTTTCTGAAGCAAATAACTAAATTACTTTTGCTTTCAGTATAATTTAACATAGAGATAGGAAATTACGCAAGTTTCAGTTCTCAGTAATGAGTTGAGTAATAAGATGTATTGATTGCTAACCAGCCACCAAAGCAGAAGTTGGGAAACTTTTTCTGTAAGGAATCAAATAGGAAACAGCTTTCACTTTTGCAGATCATTTGGCCTCTGTTGCCACTAGGAAACAGGACTGTTGTAGTGCAAAAGTGGCTATATAGACAAGACATTAACAAATGGGAGTAGCTGTGTTCTAATAAAACTTTATTTATAAAACAGTAATGAAATATAGCATTTAATCCAAGGCCACAGTTTGCCAACCTCTGTCTAAAGAATGGCACAGAGAGAAGTTTCTAGTGGGAAGTTATTAACCCAAGCCTACTGAATATTTGATTAATTTCTTCAATGTCAGGGAGCTGGGAGGGATAGTGAATATATGGATAGTGAATATATAAGGCAGCAAAACTCAGAAACATCTTGATTAAAACAAATGGAGTGTAATCATTTGTTTCATTCTTTTTAATCCAAATATCTCTGAATTTTGCTACCAATAAATATTTACATATATGATATACCATTATGTACAAGCTAGAATCAAAATTTCTGGGAGAAGTATCAATAACCTTCAAGAAAATTAGGGATACCAAGGGAACATTTCATGTAAAGATGGGCTCAATAAAGGACAGAAATGGTATGGACTTAACAGAAGCAGAAGATATTGAGAAGAGGTGGCAAGAATACACAGAAGAACTGTACAAAAAAGATCTTCACGACCAAGATAATTACAATGGTGTGATCACTCACCTAGAGCCAGACATCCTGGAATGTGAAGTCAAGTGGGCCTTAGAAGGCATCACTACTAACAAAGCTAGTGGAGGTGATGGAATTTCAGTTGAGCTATTTCAAATCCTGAAAGATGATGCTGCACTCAATATACCAGCAAATTTGGAAAACTCAGCAGTGGCCACAGGACTGGAAAATGTGTTTTCATTGTTAAAAGTAGAGCATATATATGTATTTCAAATCCTGAAAGATGATGCTGTGAAAGTGCTGCACTCAATCTGCCAGCAAATTTGGAAAACTCAGCAGTGGCCACAGGACTGGAAAAGGTCAGTTTTCATTCCAATCCGAAAGAAAGGCAATGCCAAAGAATGCTCAAACTACCCCACAATTGCACTCATCTCACACGCTAGTAAAGTAATGCTCAAAATTTTCCAAGCCAGGCTTCAGCAGTATGTGAACTATGAACTTCCAGATGTTCAAGCTGGTTTTAGAAAAGGCAGAAGAACCAGAGATCAAATTGCCAGCATCCACTGGATCATGGAAAAAGCAAGAGAGTTCCAGAAAAACATCTATTTCTGCTTTATTGACTATGCCAAAGCCTTTGACTTTGTGGATCACAATAAACTGTGGAAAATTCTGAAAGAGATGGGAATAGCAGACCACCTGACCTGCCTCTTGAGAAACCTATATGCAGGTCAGGAAGCAACAGTTAGAACTGGACATGGAACAACAGACTGGTTCCAAATAGGAAAAGGACTACATCAAGGCTGTATATTGTCACCTTGCTTATTTAACTTCTATGCAGAGTACGTCATGAGAAACGCTGGGCTGGAAGAAGCACGAGCTGGAATCAAGATTGCAGGGAGAAATATCAATAACCTCAGATATGCAGGTGACACCACCCTTATAGCAGAAAGTGAAGAGGAACTCAAAAGCCTCTTGATGAAAGTGAAAGAGGAGAGTTAAAAAGTTGGCTTAAAGCTCAACATTCAGAAAACAAAGATCATGGCATCAGGTCCCATCACCTCATGGGAAATAGATGGGGAAACAGTGGAAACAGTGTCAGACTTTATTCTTTTGGGCTCCAAAATCACTGCAGATGGTGACTGCAGCCATGAAATTAAAAGACACTTACTCCGTGGAAGGAAAGTTATGACCAACCTAGATAGCATATTCAAAAGCAGAGACATTATTTTGCCAACAAAGGTCCATCTAGTCAAAG
>NW_011495035.1:7465504-7479388 GCF_000754665.1 Bison bison bison | reverse complement strand
CCAGTAGTCATGTATGGATGTGAGAGTTGGACTGTGAAGAAAGCTGAGCACCGAAGAATTGATGCTTTTGAACTGTGGTGTTGGAAAAGACTTTTGAGCGTCCCTTGGACTGCAAGGAGATCCAACCAGTCCATCCTAAAGGAGATCAGTCCTGAATATTCATTGCAAGGACTGATGTTGAAGCTGAAACTACAATATTTTGGCCACCTGATGAGAAGACCTGACTCGTTTGAAAAGACCCTGGGAAAGATTGAAGGTGGGAGGAGAAGGGAATGACAGAGGATGAGATTGTTGGATGGCATCACTGATTCAATGAACATGAGTTTGAGTAAACTCTGGGAGGTGGTGATAGAAAGGGAGGCCTGGTGTGCTGCAGTCCATGGGGTTGCAAAGAATCAGACACAACTCAGCAACTGAACTGAACTGATAGGATATCTATGCATAAGTTTATATGCATATGCATAAGTTTAAGAAGAAGCAGGCTTTCTTCTCTTTTTACTCTTTTTGCTCCTTCATATATTTCAAAGTTAAAAAAAAAAGAACTAAACAAAGCAAGAACATTTATAACAAGATACTATTGAAACTACTATGTGCATGAAGTACTTTCTTTTGTTTGAGGGAAATATTAATAAGCTTATTTGGGTGTAGTAATAGAGCATTAGAGGGAAAAAATTATTTCTTTATGTGCTTAATTAAGAAAAACTGGACTGTGGGTAAAGTTTTCTTTTTTCCTGCTTTCCTAAACTAAACTTGTCAAATTAAAGAAAAACAAGCAAAACAGATGGGTATAGTTCAAAACTATATCTAATCTAATAAGATGGTATTTAAGAAAATATATATTAAGTCTTAGGTTTTAAAACTGATATACTTATTCAGAATAGGAATGTGGAGTGGGGAAAAGTGACTTCATAATTTCAAATTAAAAAATAAATGCAGCATGGGGTAATTTTAAGGTCAGCGTTCAGTAGTTTTGACACAGTTGCCAAAATCAGATGTAACTGAGGTTGCATTAATAAAAGCATATTGTTCAAAACAAGGGAGGTGCAACTTCTGCCTTAACCCTCACCTGAACTTGTATAACCACATAGAGGGATTGTATTCTCTCCTGAGCATCATGGTTTAAGAGGAATTTTGACAAATTGAAAGCCTCTCCTAGGGAGCAGGGTGAGGATGATGAAGTGGCTGGGAGCTTGTGAGGGTCAGTGGAGAGAAATGAGTATGTTTAGCCTGGGGAAGAGAGGATTTAGTAGGCAGAGAAGAGCCATCTTCAAATATTTGAAGGGCTGTCTTGTGGAAGAAGGATTAGACTTATTATTTGTGTCTCAGGAGACCAGAACTGGGACCAAAGGGTAGACATTTCAGGGCAGCAAATTTCAGCTTAATATCAGCCCAGAGCATTTTAACAAGTAGAATTGTTTATCCAGTGTTTAAGTGCACTGGCTTTGAAACCTAGACATTCTGGGTTTGTATCTCAAAACCTACAGACACTTAATAGCTTTGTGACTTTAGAGGAAGTGAAATACCCTATCTGAGCCTCAGTTTTATGATAATTACAATGAAAAAAGTACTATCTACTGCATGAGGTTTATATAAGGATTCAATGAGATTGTGCATGTAAAGAGTAAAAGTGCTTTCTCCATGAGATGTCACATTCATCATGACTAGGCGTATAGAAGGAACAGCTAGATGACAAATTCTCTGGGATATTATAGAGGACAATTCGGCATTGAGTAGAAGGTTAAACTAGATGACCTCTTAAGCCCTTCTAAACTTGTAGCTTTTTATTTATATAAAGAGCAAGAAGCTGAAAATCCTCTGTACCAGGAGTCATTAAGTGGTGGTCCAAAAAGCTGGATTCCCCCAGAAGAATATTTGAAAGTTGGGAAACTGAAATAACAATGAACATTCTGGTTTTTCTTTATGTATCTGAAGACTTGGCATCACTGAGTTCACACTTCTACATACAAACAGCATCTTTAAAAAGACATTAACAACAACAAGCATCAGGAGTATTTGACCCTTTAACTGTATTTGCCTTAGTTTAGACAATCAGACCCAGTTTGTCTAAGATCCAAGCCACTACAGTCTTGTATCACCTGCCTAGTCTCTGAAGGCAGCGTATTTGCCATCTGTGTCCTACATCAGCTACGTGAGACCTCTGGAAGCAGTCCTTTTGGACTATATGACAGGACAGAAAAATAGGAGATGGAAGAGAATGACTGGGAGATCAGCAGGCTGTCTGAAAGGGCACGTTAATAGCTATAGTATTAATAATATCAGTTTTTGAATACTGACCAATACCAGGCTCTAGGGCTTCCGCCCTCACACCATGCTCTATGTCAAGGATTGCATGTACACTGTCTCATTTAATCTTCCCAGCAGTCCTATCACATGTGTAAAATGATTGCTCTCATTTTACGGGTGAAGACACTAAAGCTTGGACGTGTAAGAAACTGGATAAAGCGTTGCCAGCTAATAAGTGGCAAAAGTCCCTCATCTGACCACTACCTGTTCTAATCCTAAACCTTGACTTGCCTCCACAATGGCTAATCTTACAGATGTTACAATTTTGCCTAAAGCTGATCCTGGGAGATTTGATTCAAGTTTCTGAGCAAACATATTTCTGATAGGAAAGATTTCTTCCTATCAGAATTGCAAAGGGAAGATTCCACCTTCACTGTGAATAACCTGAACTGTCATGAAGCTATACGGACGGCACTCTGCAAGGTTTGCCAGTGTCATTTTTAGACTTAAGGGGGAAAAAAAGACAGCATGTAGTCAAATACAATGCAAAATGCAAGCTTAAATAAGGTGAACAAGCTCTTCCCTGCAGGATTTCTCAGTGTCTCTATTCTTCTAATGTCCATTATGGAATCTAAGGGGAAGGGTATAGTATATACTGTTCTTAGACTTCTATGATCCTGGGACTCTATTTTCTGCAGTGCTTATCCTACAGTGAATTGATGCTCTATGGAACACAGTCCAGGAAAACCTAGAAGGAAAAGAGCCCTGGACCAGAAATGCAATGATATTAAAATCCCAGCTCTGCCAACAGCTAGCAATGTAATCTAAGACTTGTAACCTCTGATCTTAGGTTGCGAGTATTGGGACCGTAATATCTGTCCTACTGACTCCTCCAAATTTTTATAAGGATCAACTAAATCAAGGATTTAAAAGAGCTCTTTAAATGGAAAGAAACTCACGATACACATAAGGGATTAAATGATTAATGTTTCTCATTCCTGCATAGCTGATCAGGGAAACTGGCTAGATTTTAATCACTTTCATGCCAATCAGTTATTTTCTGATCACACACAATAGCTTATCTTTTTTGAAATGCATGGACTTGTGAATTTTCTGTCCTATCTGGAAAGAATTATGAAAATATACATATTGTTATGAACACATTAAATCTAAGCAATTGTAAGCTCTTTGCTGAGAAGCAACACCCTTTCTTCCAATGCTATCCATTAAGGAAGGAGAGGGAAAAATACAGTGAGCACTCAAAGCAGGATGTACACTGATTCCATTCTGTTCCCTTTGGCTAAGGTTCATGGTCCCCAGCCCCTGGACAATAGGACCTTTTGCCTTCTCTTCCATCAACCTGTCCCCTGATATGTGCTCCCACTGGCAGTCCTGACCTCACAGAAATAGGAGTCAACTCAGGAGGGAAAGGCAGTTGCCTGTCAACACTGTTGCTGTAAAACTCTGGGAAATTCCTCTGCTATTGAGAGGCTAGAATTTGTAAAATAATAAAAATAAAAAGGAGAGAGAAAAAGACAACTCATTTGACAAACAAGGAATGGCATTGCACCTTAGTCTCTTAAGTGCCCATTCCCTGGCTTTTTGAAATTTCAGAAATGTGAATTAAGCTTTTTGTGGAGAGTGTGTTACCCTTGCTAAATACATGGTCCCCAAGAGCAAAGATGCTGTGGCCTGGAACATGGGGGACAGACATTCCCAACCCTTTGCACATTCTTTAGCCTTTGATGATGGCATTTGCAAGCTATATATGTGTGTGTGTATGTACGTGTATATATATGTGTGTGTGTGTGTGTATGTATATATATATATATATGTAAAAATTGCCTGCTGGCCTGATGATACAATCCTCCAAGGGCAGAGTATTACAATATTATCTCAGATTTCCCCCAATCCATGCCTGTCTCCTGCCTTCTTACTAACAGGACTTAAACTACCTTCCAGTACCTGGATCTCATGTTTATGTAAATAGTATCCCACTTTTGTAAATTGGTTTATAGTCTGAAAGGTACTTTCTCAAACAAAATGTCTCATTTTGTTTTTTTAAATCATCAAGAAAAACAAAAAGTGAAGCTCTGACCGATTAACTAACTTTTGGAGCCAGCCAGGCTAAAATGTGCACACTGTTTTAAAAGCATTGTTTTAAATTTTCCACCCTCTAAGTTTGGGTGACTTGGGATGAAACTGTGCTTCTAATTTATATCCAGATCTTGATAAGAGTATTATGAGTTGTAAACAGTGGGGGAGATGTGAAAACCACTCTTAGAGGGAAGAGTAATGTCTTCGGCAGAGCTTCCCAATGGGCAGAGTGGCCCCATGAAAATGTTGCTGGATCAGGCATCCAAAGAGATCAGAGACAGCCCACCACTGCCTGTAACCAGTCACATAATTTTAGTGAATTCAGTCTGAAGGGAAATTGAAAGGACAACACAGTCATTGACCTGGTGGCTCTGTGAGCTTTTTAAGAGGAAACATTGGTAACGGAGAGTCCATGCTGTGTAGCCAAGTTACCTCGTTTCAATCCAGCCTCTGCTTCTCACTCAGCAATTTGATAACAGGTTACCTAACTCCTCTGTGCTTTCATTTCCTCATCAGCAGTGGCGCAGACAGTAAAGCATCTGCCTGCAATGCGGAGACCCAGGTTCAATCCCTAGGTAGAGAAGATCCCCTGGAGAAGGAAATGGCAACCCACTCCAGTACTCTTGCCTGGAAAATCCCATGGACTGAGGAGCCTGGTAGGCTACAGTCCATGGGGTTGCTAAGAGTCGGACACGACTGAGCGACTTCATTCACTAAAATGGGGATAATAACAGTAGCTACTTTCCATGTTTGAGGTGAGGATAAGTTAATTCAAATAAACTGCTTTGAACAGTATTTCACATGAGGCCAGAGCACACTAAATAATAGCTGCTATTATTATTGTCATTATTGACATTATTAACATTATTAAGTACAAAACAACCACACTTAAAAGATCAGTCATTTTCAAGGATGCCTCTGTCTTTGATTATGCTGGTCCATCTTCCTAGAATTCTCTAATTTTAGTATTTGGCCAAGATGCAATGACCCTTATCCCATGAAGATTTTGATCATATCTTCAAATGCTTTCAATTTCAACTTTTAATCAGTTTATATTTAATGAGGAAATGAATAAAAGATTTAAGGTACACCTGCTTTCCCATAATGCATTTTGCACAGTCTATTTTTCAGGATCATGTGTGTGTGTGTGTCCTTATACACAAGAGAAATTAAGTTACACTAATCCACAGAGTGAATGCGTGATTGATCGCTATTTATCAGTTAAATGTATTTCAGGGCTGTAATGAGCAGAGGAGCCTGGTGAGTTACATTCCATGGGGGTGGCAAAAAGTTGGACAGGACTTAGCAACTGAGCACACACACAGGCAAAAAGCCATTCAGAAGTGATGATAAATTTTAGAGATATTATTCTCTTTGTTACCTTATAGAATCTAGTACAATCTCCTTGAAAGGTTATACATTAGACCTTTTAAATAAGAGGAATGAAGAGAATTAGGTAGGCTTACCCTGGACTGCCTTCAAGTAACTATAATTCAAACAGTCTAGAATGAGGAATTAAGTGAAAGAAGAACTCTTTTTCACTAAAGTGACTCCAGGCAAGAATGCTATCACCTCTCCTCCTTTTAACATCTTCTTTAGCTTGTATGTCTAGTATATTATCATTGAAACAACACACCCTTAGGCCTCCAGAAGAGGTGTATATTCAGAAAAACGCAGGGACTGGATTTTGCATCTGAATCCCCGCTGGCTTAAACTTGGCCTCCCAAGTGTAAAGTGGTACATGGTCGCAACACGTTTTTTGTCTTACGGGTTGCAAATAGATTTTAAAATGATATGAAGTTGAAAACATATTGATCATGTTGCAAGATGTTATTCAGAGATTTAAAAGTAAAAGATCTATAAGCACAGCTGCATATTTCAAAAGTTTCAGGCCCAATTTGCTTGTCAATTCCCAGAACACACTAGTTTTTCAAGGGATGTACACATATAAATAAACTAAATGCATACAGAAAATCACATACATCTCTTCTTTCCAAATAGCTTTCCTTCAGTCCACTTGACATAAACTCCCTCATGTCCCCAGTCAGAATGGTATTTTTGGCACAATATTGTTCCTGATTTCTCTATTGCCTCCTGGGCACCTGCCGTTCAAACATCTAATGTGAATTTTCTCATGAATGCCAATGATATATGGCTACATTTTTCCTTCGAACTTTTCATCCCCCAGGCACTCCAAGTACTCTGTGACTACTTCCAAGATATCCATAACTAGATGAATAGCAATTACTTGTAATAGAGGGTGGAAAAGGCAAAGGACATTTTTATTGGTTCTGGGAAGATTTAACTACATTGATACAGCATTTACTGAAAATTCCCATCACCCCAGAGCATGATGAATGGCCACCTCCATCTCAGCTCTGTCTCAGGAGGTTTCCGGGTGCAAAGTGCCCTGAGGTCTTCTTTGCCACACAGAGAAGTTAAGTCTTCATTCATCCTTGCCTGTTAACTTCACTTGAGTTAAGTGAGCAGGCAAGCTTTATTCACTTCCAATTCAAATCAACATAAAGGTTTAATTTGCTTCCCTGTCTTCTGGGGCTAATCTCCCTCATTGAACACTCATACTCCCATTAATTCAAGGAGAACAACCCCCTAAGCAGCCTTTGATTAGACTCTGAAGAACTAATTGTGCCTTTGAAAGCTTGCACACAGCTCCCAGCAGCACCAACAAGAACCTCCTTTTGTGTACCCCATTTCCTAGGGCAGAATTGGGTATGAGACATGACTATCAGCATTTATGTGACTAGTGGCAGATACTTCACACTCCACCTACTTCTGAGTTCAAGTGCTAAATTTCTAGAATGCATATTATAGGGCCCCATCTCTTCTGCAGACCTACCATTCACAGGTAGAATGGCAAGACACAACTGCTAAGTGTCAGGAACTTTTATCACATAGGATATAGCAATGCAGACTTTAACAGAACTTAGCTTTATAGAACATCTCAAGGGTCTGCTTCTAATGTTAAAGGGTCCCTCCCAATTGGAAAAAAAAAAAAAGAGAGTTCTCAATTCCTTTTCTATTCTTTATAGTCTGTGACTTCAATTTATTATTTACATTCAATGAACCTCTTGAGATAAAGTTTTAATAATTAGCTTAATAATAAATTAATTAAGAAAGGATTCATTCCCCCCTCAACTCTAAGCTGAGTTTATAACAGCTCTTGTAAACCAGTTTAGAGAAAGATAAAATGATGGGTATGTTGACGCAGAGAGGCAGAGAGTACCCTGTGGATGCATCTTTTCACAAAGGTGAAGTCATTTATTTATCAACAGTACTTTTTTTTCTGAGTTTCAAGGACTTGAATGCAAAAAGTTTGGTTGGAGAGTGATACTAAGAAATGTGGGATGGAAAGGAGCTTACTCAGAAGAGAATAAACCAGTGAAAGTTTACTATCAGGCCAGCTGTCAGTGTGATCAACTGGATCTCAGTCACTCTGCCATTGCCCTGCTGCTGCTGCTGCAAAGTCGCTTCAGTCATATCCGATTGTGCAACCCCATAGATGGCAGCCCACCAGGCTCCGCCGCCCCTGGGATTCTCCAGGCAAGAACACTGGAGTGGGTTGCCATTCCCTTCTCCAATGCATGAAAGTGAAAAGTGAAAGTGAAGTTGCTCAGTAGTGTCCGACTCTTAGCGACCCCATGGACTGAGGCCCACCAGGCTCCTCCGTCCATGGGATTTTCCAGGCAAGAGTACTGGAGTGGGTTGCTATTGCCTTCTCCAGCCATTGCCCGGGCAGTGTTCAATTATCCCAACTGAGAGGTGCAGAAGAGTATTTACCAATTCCTCAACTGTAATTGATTGAGGGTTTTTAGGAGCCTTAACTCTTGGGCAATGTGAGTTTGGCCTGCATAGAGAAAATCATGTTTCCCAGGCTAGAAAATAGTTGGAGATGGTAAGGTTTTCACAGCATTAGCTATTCATCAGAGTGCTTGTGAATCCTGATGGTGGGTATGAGGGTAGGGGATTCATCTGCTCCAATTATTAAATCTCTGTCATTTATTAGACACTGAATTGTAAATTAGCCTTGAAATAGAATCAGTGACTTTTACAAAAATTGGAATTCAGAAAAGGTTTTTATTACTAGAACACCAAAATTATTGTTACTAATCAATCTTATTTTGCAATTGGCTTTTTCATTAAGTAAAGAGAAGAGAGAGAAGACAGAATATTTAATAGATAAGTCACGCTAAAAATTAAGTTTTGGCCTTTTAAACCAATTTATAAATTCCATATTAAAGAAGTTTTTTTTTCCTGACCAAAGGAATTGACTATTTAATAAAAGCAATGATAAAAAATTAAAGAAAGAAAACAAAGTATATTTTATATAAATGAACATTGCCTGATGTAGAAAGTTTTCAAAAGCATGACCTGGGATTTTAAATCAATAACTATTGGAAATTACTTAGAAACTCATATCTAAAATGAATTCATGTACACTTAAATGTTTGTTACAGTTACATATACCTCCAACAACCATCACTTAGAAAGTGTTGTATGTTTGAACACTGATGCTACAAATTTGCTGGAGTTAAGAAAAGTACCTTATATTTATATAACACTTTTGAATATTAAAATGTATCTCAGTCAGTTCAGTTGCTCAGTTGTGTCCGACTCTTTGTGACCCCATGAATCGTAGCACGCCAGGCCTCCCTGTCCATCACCAACTCCCGGAGTTCACTCAGACTCATGTCCATTGAGTCAGTGATGCCATCCAGCCATCTCATCCTCTGTCGTCCCCTTCTCCTGCCCCTAATCCCTCCCAGCATCAGAGTCTTTTCCAGTCAGTCAACTCTTTGCATGAGGTGGCCAAAGTACTGGAGTTTCAGCTTTAGCATCATTCCTTCCAAAGAAATCCCAGGGCTGATCTCCTTCAGAATGGACTAGTTGGATCTCCTTGCAGTCCAAGGGACTCTCAAGAGTCTTCTCCAGCACCACAGTTCAAAAGCATCCATTCTTCAGCGCTCAGCCTTCTTCACAGTCCAACTCTCACATTCTTACATGACTACTGGAAAAACCATAGCCTTGACTAGACAGACCTTTGTTGGCAAAGTAATGTCTCTGCTTTTGAATATGCTATCTAGGTTGGTCATAACTTTTCTTCCAAGGAGTAAGCATCTTTTAATTTCATGGCTGCCATCACCATCTGCAGTGATTTTTGGAGCCCAAAAAATAAAGTCAGCCACTGTTTCCACTGTTTCCCCATCTATTTCCCATGAGGTGATGGGACCGGATGCCATGATCTTTGTTTTCTGAATGTTGAGCTTTAAGCCAACTTTTTCACTCTCCACTTTCACTTTCATCAAGAGGCTTTTGAGTTCCTCTTCACTTTCTGCCATAAGGGTGGTGTCATCTGCATATCTGAGGTGATTGATATTTCTCCCGGCAATCTTGATTCCAGCTTGTGTTTCTTCCAGCCCAGCGTTTCTCATGATGTACTCTGCATAGAAGTTAAATAAGCAGGGTGACAATATACAGCCTGGACGTACTCCTTTTCCTATTTGGAACCAGTCTGTTGTTCCACGTCCAGTTCTAACTGTTGCTTCCTGACCTGCATATAGGTTTCTCAAGAGGCAGGTCAGGTGGTCTGGTATTCCCATCTCTTCAGAATTTTCCACAGTTTATTGTGATCCACACATATTTGGCATAGTCAATAAAGCAGAAATAGATGTTTTTCTGGAACTCTCTTCCTTTTTCCATACTAAGTCAAATGAAAAAAATACCTATGCAGATTAGCTTTATGGAACTTGATGGTACTCAGAAATCTTGAATTATTAAAAGTTCAGTATCTTTCAGTTTGTAATTTGGATATATTTGGGTTCCTAAAGGGAAAATCAGAAATTCTATCATTGTCATTTGTTTGATCAAAAACTTTAGAAATAAACAGCTCCCACAAGTGTGTTGCTAGATCTATAGAAATATGTGTATATGTAGGTGGCTGTTGAATTTTACAAAGAAAAGTAACTAAGTGAGTAGGTAGTGATTTTATTTCCCTGAAATAAGCACAGCTAAATTCCTCAATGCTGAATTCAGTGATTCCATCCCTGGAGGCTTCTCCAAGACAATCAATCACTGACCCATCTTCATACCTCAGTTTTGGTGTAGGCACTGACTCATCTTCTGTATGATGGTAGGAAAGGACTTAGCTTGTTTTATGCGACAAATTGTGGAGTGGGGAGGCAGTTGGACCAGAGGATCTTCAGATTATCCAGATAATGAATTATAGAAGCTGATCTGATGACAAGGAATATTACAGCTGAAGTAAAGTGAAAGTCACTCAGTTGTGTCTGATTCTTTTCGACCCCATGGAGTATACAGTCCATGGAATTCTCCAGGCCAGAAAACTGGAGTTGGTAGTCTTTCCCTTCTCCAGGGGATCTTCCCAACCCAGGGATCAAACCCAGGTCTCCCACGTTGCAGGTGGATTCTTTACCAGTGAGCCACAAGATTAATGGAGATACACAGGATGAAGGTGTTGCCCACCCTGTGTCTTGGCTTCACATGTGATCCTGGCCACTTTAGGGTGTCATGGTGTAGGGACTAATGCACCAAAGGAATCATATGTAACAGAATGTTGAAAACATTCATGATGGACAAGTAACATTGAATGTTGTGGTCTGAAAAGTTATATTGAGATAAAAGAAAGATAATAATTTCAAAAGAGTAAGGTGACTGATTCAGGTAGGACTGAGTCTCTATAATCCAACCAATAAATAAGTTAAACTAACTTAAGGCAGAATCTATAAGTAGCTAAAGGGAAGCCAATTATGTAAATCTGGTTGGTACCCACTTAATTTAGGATATATTTTGTAGACAGCCATTCCCTGCTACAAAACTTTTGAACCACTAGGCCCTGCAGTGTCTGCTCACTTTAATTTCAAAGACATATCCTTTGCTTTCTATTGCTCACAGCTGTTTTTTTTTTTTTTTAAAAAAAAACAATCTGTGTTAAATAAATAATTAATTAAAAAATATTTATATGTATGTATACAAACCCACACAAAACTGAGTGGCCGCATCAAATATTGAAGTTTTAGATATTGAGACTATCCCTTCGACCATTGCTTTAGCATAACAGAAGACCCTAAAAATTCTGAAAACATAAAAAAGATGCTCTAGTTATATGTTACACTGTCTTTGCCCAGTGGGCAAGAATTCAATCAACAAAGTATATTTAATGCTGAAAATACTTGATATCAAAGTAACAGATTAAAAAGTGAAAATTCAATCAACCTATTGCTTTTGTATACAAGATATCAAAGTAGTTCATTGACTTACAGATTTCCTCTGATTGTGTCAGCTGAATCATATTATTGATTAGTGTTATTTAGCCATAGCCCTGATTAAGTCTCATGATTATAGAGAAATAAAATATAGTCATTTAGAGAGGTCTGTGGCTCATTGGTAAAGAATCTGCCTACCAATGAAGGAGATGTGGGTTTGATCCTCAGGTCAAGAAGATCCCCTGGAGGAAGAAATGGCAACCTACTCCAGTATTCTAGCCTGGATAATTCCTTGAATAGAGGAGTTGCAAAGAGTTAGACAGCACTTGGTGACTAAACAACAACATACATGTGCTTGCATATATATCTGATAGTAGATATAAATACGGATAAACTTTACTTGTAACTTGAACTCAAAGAATTCATGTAATAGGAAATAGATTTGGCTTACAAAATGCAAAGTATCAATCCTTTCAAATTTTCCTTCTTGGGTTCGTTATATAATAATATGGGTAAATTATAATAGAAGTATTTATGTAAAGTAGTAACATCAAGAGAAATTTTTGTTGTGTGGTTGTTGGATAGTTATTATAGAACTGTGCTAGGAGGCTATGTCCTTTAACAAGTAATATTGCTGTATCACTTAGCAGAAGCATTTTTAACTTTTCCACTTAAAAGAAGCATTTTTTAATTTTTCCACTTTAATTGAAAACAGATAAATACTTTAGAAAAGTAAATATTTACAAACTATGTAGTACATAAAAGTACATGAAATATATATACTTCTGATCATTTATATATTATATGTATGTATGTATGTTTATATATGTATAATTTAACATAGTTATGGCACCATGTATATGGTGATGATCTATCCAATAATTAATAGATAAGAGAATTCGGAACCCATGAGAAAGGTATAACTTTTCAGATGACTTTCCCTCCCTCCTTCCTCTGGTTATGTGGGAAGTTCCTAGTTGGTGATGAGAAGAAGAGGCGTGTGGAAGAGACAAAGGAAGAAGCTCTAAATGTAAAGATTATGCAGTCTTTTTGAAAGTCTTTCTCTTCTCTTCTGGATTGACCCAGGACATTGATTGCAGTCCATAAAATTTAGTTTCTGCAACCAAAAAAATCTCATTTAACAAATACTGACTGATGACTTACTACAAGCTCTTCATGTCAGTAATAAAAAGTTGAACAAGACAAATGGCCTGTGCCCTCCTGGAGCTTTTTTTCTAAAGGTGGTGGTGCCAGAGACAATATGAAAATAGGCAGAGCTGTAATAAATAAAGATTGTGATAAGTATGAAAAAAGAATAAAACAGAATACTTAGACAGTAACCTGAGGTGTAATGAGATGAGGAGTCATTCTGCTACTTCAGATAAACTGATTGCTGCTGCTGCTAAGTCGCTTCAGTCGTGTCCGACTCTGTGCGACACCATAGACGGCAGCCTACCAGGCTCCCCCGTCCCTAGGATTCTCCAGGCAAGAACACCGGAGTGGGTTGCCATTTCCTTCTCCAATGCATGAAAGTGAAAAGTGAAAGTGAAGTTGCTCAGTGTTGTCCGACTCTTAGCGACCCCATGGACTGCAGCCTACCAGGCTCCTCTGTCCATGCAATTTTCCAGGCAAGAGTACTGGAGTGGGTTGCCATTGCCTTCCCCGAGATAAACTGATTAGGGAAGGTCAAATCACAGAAAAATTTCCAGTTATGTGAACTCTCACCTTCTACATAATAAACCCAAAGCAGCGAATGAGGCTGAGAACCAGATTTATCTTAACCTGCAGAATCAGATTTATCTTAACAAGAATCTACAAGTAGCATACATTCATATGCATGTATTGTTTGTTTTTTCTTTTAATATTAAGTACTGATTTAACTTTCTTGACATTTCTCCATATTGGATATGAGGAAATGGAGGCTCAGAAAGCCAGCAAGCAAAATAAGCTTATGAAAACTAAAACTTTTCCAAACAATTACCAATCTATTTTTTAAATTAATTTATTAAAAAAAATTTTTTTTCACTTTACATTATTGTATTGGTTTTGCCATACATCAACATGCATCTGCCACAGGTGTACACGTATTCCCCATCCTGAACCCCCCCTCCCACCTCCCTCCTCATACCATCCCTCTGGGTAATCCCAGTGCACAAGCCCCAAGCTTCCTGTATCCTGCATCAAACCTGGACTGGCGATTTGTTTCTTATATGATATTATACATGTTTTAATGCCATTCTCCCAAATTATCCCCCGTCCCTCTTCCACAGAGTCCAAAAGCTGTTATATACATCTGTATCTC
>NW_011495035.1:7460505-7465404 GCF_000754665.1 Bison bison bison | reverse complement strand
CCCTCTTCCACAGAGTCCAAAAGACTGTTATATACATCTGTATCTCTTTTGCTGTCTTGCATACAGGGTTGTCGTTACCATCTTTCTAAATTCCATATATATGCGTTAGTATACTGTATTGGTGTTTTCTTTATGGCTTACTTCACTCTGTATAATAGGCTCCAGTTTCATCCACCTCATTAGAACTGATTCAAATGTATTCTTTTATTTACAAAAACACAAAAGGAAGACAAAACTATACTGAGGAACATTTCATTGGTTTGGAAGATTATTAAACTCTCAAGAATTTCTGATTCCAGTGCTTATGAATTGTACCTAATGGTAAAAAAAGATGTTAGAATTTTTTAAAATGCCCTGAAATATAAAAGCAAACAAACTGAAGATCACAAACCCCATAAGGCAGAACACATCTACCTCACTGTAGAAATACGGTGTTGCCTTTTGCCTTAAATCTTTTCTCTTAAGATGTTACCATCTCAGTGTATTGGGGCTTGTCAAATAGCCATTAGGATGTAGTATCAGTGCCTTGATTAGATTAAGTGGGAAAGTAGGTTTTGATTTACAGAAATTCACATCACAGCCAACTCTTCCTTGAAACACTTCTAGTCCATAAAGCAGCACTGAAACTTGAAGCATTTTGCTGACACCATGACTTATTTTTTAATATTTGTAAAGGGCAATAAGTATCAATGAGTTCTTATATCATTTTACAAGCTGGATGGCTGGTTAGTAGCCATTTTTATTCTGACCTGGTTTGAACTTGCACAGTACTCATACTGCCTCTGGCATTTGACTGTGCAGACTGCATTTTCTTTCTTTCTCCAGAAGTTGGACTCTGCCTAGGGAAGCCAGAAATTATTAGAAAATCATGCTCCAAGACTACTGATTTAAAAGGCAGGAATAAACCGTTTTCTTTTGCTGTTCCATTTTCAAATCTTGCTCGCATATCTCAAAATTTATTCAAGAAATATTCCTATGAATTTGTGCTCTCAGTCTTTGCACAGATAATGAATCAGCAATTTGATCATTTAAAGTGATCAGATAGATCAATATTAGCAGTCATTTATGTTTATTTCCTTGAAAGGAAAGTTATGACCAACCTAGATAGCATATTAAAAAGCAGAGACAATACTTTGCCAACAAAGGTTCATCTAGTCAAGGCTATGGTTTTTCCAGTAGTCATGTATTGATGTGAGAGTTGGACTGTGAAGAAAGCTGAGCGCCAAAGAATTGATGCTTTTGAACTGTGGTGTTGGAGAGGACTCTTGAGAGTCCCTTGGACTGCAAGGAGATCCAACCAGTCCATCCTAAAGGAGATCAGTCCTGGGTGTTCTTTGGAAGGAATGATGCTAAAGCTGAAACTCCAGTACTTTGGCCACCTCATGCAAAGAGTTGACTCATTGGAAAAGACCCTGATGCTGGGAGGGACTGGGGGCAGGAGGAGAAGGGGACAACAGAGGATGCAATGGCTGGATGGCATCACCGACTCGATGGACATGAGTTTGAGTGAACTCTGGGAGTTGGTGATGGACAGGGAGGCCTGGCGTGCTACGGTTCATTGGGTTGCAAAGAGTCGGACACGACTGAGCGACTGAACTGAACTGAACTAATGTATAACGCAGCTCAGTCGGTAAAGAATTTGCCTGCAGTGCAGGAGACCCGGGTTCGATCCCTGGGTTGGGAAGATCCCCTGGAGAAGGAAATGACAACCCACTCCAGTATCCTTGCCTGGAAAATCTCATGGACAGAGGAGCCTGGTGGGCGGCAGTCCATGGGGTCGCAAAGAGTCGGGCAGGACTGAGTGACTAACACTAACACTAATGTATAAGGCGGAGTAATAAAGATTTAGGTAAGTGGATAAAAATATTTTAATTGGTTATTTTTGTTTCACAAAGAGATCTGAAGTGTATGCATACAAAATATTAACTTACATTTCTCCAGTGCTATATTTCCTGAATGTTACAGATAAAGAAAAATAAATCTAGACTGAGTCATTCAGTTATTCTTGGGCTTATTCTGTAACTTAAATACAAACAAACAATGCATGGAAAACTACTGCATAAATGGCAAAGGCTCATCTCTTAAAGATACCAAATTGAAGAGATAAGATTGGGTGTAAACTTTATAGAAATTAAAATGTAATTTTAATAAACTGATAAACACTATGATATAAGCAATGTTGTTACTGGAGGGAGGCAATACTACAAAATTACTTCTCTTGGTCTAAGAAAGATCAGAAAAGCTTCCTGGAAGAAATAACTGAGAACTAGAGAGTAAGTGAAATTAAAACAGATCTATGGTTTGGGAGGTGAGGAAGGGGAAAGGATATTCATTTCAGAAGGAAGGAAAGGTATGGCAGAAGAGAGCAAAAGATAACTTGATTGATAGAAGAAACTAAGCGAGGTTCAGGATGGCTACATCATTGACAGAAGGAGGGTGGGGTTATTAGAGGAGGCTAAGGGGAAAGAGACAAGTTAAAGAGAGAAAGAGGAGTGTTAGCAGGGTTGATGTACATTGGAGTTTCCCAGCCTGGGCAATATCAACACCCTGGGATGGTTAGTGGTGTGTTATTGGGGGAAGGGCAGCTGCCCTGTCCATTGTGGTCAGTTTAGCACTATCCTGACCTCATACACCAGATGCTGGTACTGCCCTTCTCCAGTGTGGTAATCAGCGCTACCTTGATATTGTCAAATGGCTATTTAAGAGGCAAAAACACTGGTGGTCCCCCGGCACATACAGTTCAGTTCAGTCACTCAGTTGTGTCTGACTCTTTGTGATCCCATGGACTGCAGCATGCCAGGCCTCCATGTCCATCACCCACTCCCGGAGTTTACTCAAACCATGTCCATTGACTCTGGGATGCCTTCCAACAATCTCATCTTCTGTCATCCCCTTCTCCTCCTGCCTTCTGTCTTTCCTAGCATCAGGGTGTTTTCCAATGAGTCAATTCTTTGCATCAGTAGGCCAAAGTATTGGAGTTTCCGCTTTAACATCAGCCCTTCCAATGAATATTCAGGACTGATCTCCTTTACAATGGACCGGTTGGATCTCCTTGCAGTCCAAGGGATTCTCAAGAGTCTTCTCCAACACCACAGTTCAAAAGCAACAATTCTTCCATGCTAAACTTTCTTTATAGTCCAACTCTCACATCCATACCTGACCACTGGAAAAACCATAGCCTTCACTAGACGGATCTTTGTTGGCAAAGTAATGTCTCTGCTTTTCAATACGCTGTCTAGGTTGGTCATAACTTTCCTTCCAAGGAGTAAGCGTCTTTTAATTTCATGGCTGCAATCACCATCTGCAGTGATTTTGAAGCCCCTCAAAATAAACTCTGACACTGTTTCCACTGTTTCCCTATCTATTTGCCATGACATGATGAAATCGGATGCCATGATCTTAGTGTTCTAAAAGTTGAGCTTTAAGCCAACTTTTTCACTTTCCTCTTTCACTTTCATCAAAAGGCTCTTTAGTTCTTTTTCACTTTCTGCCATAATGGTAGTGTCATCTTCATATCTGAGGTTATTGATATTTCTCCTGGCAATCTTGATTCCAGCTTGTGCTTCTTTCAGCCCAGCGTTTCTCATGATGTACTCTGCATATAAGTTAAATAAGCAGGGTGAAAATATACAGCCTTGATGTACTCCTTTTCCTATTTGGAACCGGTCTGTTGTTCCAAGTCCAGTTCTAACTGTTGTTCCCTGACCTGCATACACATTTCTTAAGAGGCAGGTCAGGTGGTCTGGTATTCCCATCTCTTGAAGAATTTTCCACAGTTTGTTGTGATCCACACAGTCAAAGGCTTTGGCATAGTCAAGAAAGCAGAAATAGATGTTTTTCTGGAACTCTCTTGCTTTTTCAATGATCCAGCAGATGTTGGCAATTTGATCTCTGGTTCCTCTGCCTTTTCTAAAACCAGCTTGAACATCTGGAAGTTCACAGTTCATGTACTGTTGAAGCCTAGCTTGGAGAATTTTGAGCATTACTTTACTATCGTGTGAGATGAGTGCAACTGTGAAGTAGTTTGAGCATTTTTTGGCATTGCCTTTCTTTGGGGTTAGAATGAAAACTGACCTTTTCCAATCCTGTGGCCACTGATGAGTTCCAAATTTGCTGGCAGATTGAGTGCAGCACTTTCACAGCATCATCTTTTAGGATTTGAATAGCTCAACTGGAATTCCATTACCTGCACTAGCTTTGTTTGTAGTGATGCTTCCTAAGGCCCACTTGACTTCGAATTCCAGGATGTCTGGGTCTAGGTGAGTGATCATACCATCATGATTATCTGGGTCATGAAGATCTTTTTGTGTGTGTAGTGCTTCTGTATATTCTTGCCATCTCTTCTTAATATCTTCTGCTTCTGTTAGGTCCATACCATTTCTGTCCTTTATTGTGCCCATCTTTGCATGAAATGTGGAGAAGGGAATGGCAACCCACTCCAGTATTCCTGCCTGGAAAGTCCCATGTAATGGAGGAGCCTGGTAGGCTACAGTCCATAGGGTCACAAAGAGTTGGACGTGACTGAGGGACTTCACTTCACTTCACTTGCATGAAATGTTCCCTTGGTATCTCTAATTTTCTTGAAGAGATCTCTAATCTTTCCCATTCTATTGTTTTCTTCTATTTCTTTGCACTGATCACCGAGGAAGGCTTTCTTATCTCTCCTTGCTATTCTTCGGAACTCTGCATTCAGATGGGTGTATCTTTCCTTTTCTCCTTTGCTTTTTGCTTCTCTTCTTTTCACAGCTATTTGTAAGGTGTCCTCAGACAAGCATTTTGCTTTTTTGCATTTCTTTTTTGGGGGATGGTCTTGATCCTTGTCTCCTGTACAATGTCATGAACCTCCAGCCATAGTTCATCAGGCACTCTATCTAATGCCTTGAATCTATTTCTCACTTC
>NW_011495035.1:7460041-7460164 GCF_000754665.1 Bison bison bison | reverse complement strand
CATCGAACCTGGACTGGCAACTCGTTCCCATTCTATTGTTTTCCTCTATTTCTTTGCACTGATCACCGAGGAAGGCTTTCTTATCTCTCCTTGCTATTCTTTGGAACTCTGCATTCAGATGGG
>NW_011495035.1:7441523-7459464 GCF_000754665.1 Bison bison bison | reverse complement strand
GATTTCTTTGGAAGGAATGATGCTAAAGCTGCAACTCCAGTACTTTGGCCACCTCATGCGAAGAGTTGACTCATTGGAAAAGACTCTGATGCTGGGAGGGATTGGGGGCAGGAGGAGAAGGGGACATCAGAGGATGAGATGGCTGGATGGCATCACTGACTCGATGGACGTGAGTCTGAGTGAACTCCGGGAGCTGGTGATGGACAGGGAGGCCTGGCGTGCTGCGATTCATGGGGTCGCAAAGAGTTGGACACGACTGAGCGACTGAACTGACTGACTGACTGACTGAATGGTCTAGTGGTTTTCCATACTTTCTTCAATTTAAGCCTGAATTTGGCAATAAGGAGTTTATGATTTGAGCCACAGCCAGCTCCCAGTCTTGTTTCATCTGACTATATAGAGCTTCTCCATCTTTGGCTGCAAAGAATATAATCAATCTGATTTCGTTATTGATCATCTGGTGATGTCCATGTGTACAGTCTTCTCATGTGTTGTTGGAAGAGGGTGTTTGCTGTGACCAGTGCGTTCTCTTGGCACAACTCTATTTCCTTTGCCCTGTTTCATTCTATACTCCAAAGCCAAATTTGCCTGTTACTCCAGGTGTTTCTTGACTTCCTACTTTTGCATTCCAGTCCCCTGTAATGAAAAGGACATCTTTTTTGGGTGTTAGTTCTAGAAGGTCTTGTAGGTCTTCATAGAACCATTCAACTTCAGCTTCTTCAGCATTACTGGTCGGGTCATAGAGTTTAATTACCATGATATTGAATGGTTTCCCTTGGAAACAAACAGATCATTCCATCATTTTTGAGATTGCATCCAAAAACTGCATTTCAGACTCTTACGTTGACTGTGATGGCTACTCCATTTCTCCTAATGGATTCTTACCTACAGTTGTAGATATACTGGTCATCTGAGTTAAATTCACCCATTTCAGTCCATTTTAGTTCACTGATTCCTAAAATGTCAATGTTCACTCTTGCCATCTCCTGTTTCACCACTTCCAATTTGCCTTAGTTCATGGACCTAACATTCCAGATTCCTATTCAATCCTGCTCTTACAGCATTGGACTTTGCTTGTATCACCTGTCACATCCACAACTGGGTATCGTTTCTTTGGCTCCGTCTCTTCATTCTTTCTGGAGTTAGTTCTCCACTGATTTCCAGTAGCATATTGGCCACCTACCGACCTGGGAGTTCCTCTTTCAGTGTCCTATCTTTTTGCCTTTTCATGCTGTTCATGGGGTCCTCAAGGCAGGAATACTGAAGTGCTTTGCCTTTCCCTTCCCCAGTGGACCACATTTCGTCAGAATTGTCCACCATGACCCGTCCGTTTTGGGTGGCCCTACACAACATGGCTCATAGTTTAATTGAATTAGAGAAGACTGTGGTCCATGTGATCAGATTGGTTAGTTGTCTGTGACTGTGGTTTTCAGTCTGTCTGCCCTCTAATGGAGTGACAGCTGTGTGGCGCTGGAGCAGTGGCTATGCAGCACTGGAGCAGCCATGAGGAGATACCCCACACTGAAGGGCAAAGGAGCAGCCCCAGCAAGATGGTTGGAGGGGTGAATTCACGTTTAGAATCAAACCTCATTCCTGCCAGAGATGCTCAGAGGGCTCAAACAAAGCTTTTTACGCACCAAGACCCAGGGATGCCACAAAGACTGAGACAGAACTGTGTTTGAGCATCTCCTGTAGAGGTACAGGCCAGCAATGGACTGCCACAGGGACAGGGGCTCTGGGTGCAGCTGACTTGGTTATGGCATAAGCCCTCTTGGGGGAGGTCACCATTAACCCCACCATAGAGCTGCCAGAATTTACACAAGACTGGGAAATAGACTCTTGGAGGGCACAAACAGAATCTTGTGTGCACCAGGACCCAGGAGAAAGGAGCAGTGACCCCACAAGAGACTGACCCAGACTTGCCCAGGAGTGTCCTGGAGTATCCAGCAGAGGCATGGGTCTGTGGTGCCCTGCTGCAGGGTTGGGGGCAGTGAGTATAGCAGCACATTAGATGGCTTATATATCATTATCAGGGCTTCCCTGGTAGCTCAGCTGGTAAAGAATCTACCTGCAATGCAGGAGACCCCAATTTAATCCCTGGGTTGGGAAGATCCCCTGAAGAAGGGATAGACTACCGACTCCAGTATTCTTAGGCTTCCCTGGTGGCTCAGATGGTAAAGAATCTGCCTACAGAATGAGACCTGGGTTCAATCTCTGGGGTGGGAAGATCCCCTGGAGGAAGGCATGGCAACTCACTCCAGTATTCTTGCCTGGAAAATCCCCATGGACAGAGGAGCCTGGCTGGCTACATTCCATGGGGTTGCAAAAAGTCAGATACGACAGAACAACTAAGAACAGCACAGCACATATCACTGTCAATGAGAATTATCTCAGAGATGCAAGGACAGTTTGACATAAGAAAAATTAAGCAATGGGAATACACCACATTAGTAAAATGAAGGAGGAAAAGAAAGAGAGAAAAAAAAAATTATCTTAACCATTGCAGAAAAAGAGGATTTGACAACGTCCATTACCGTGGTTAACACCATACTCAACAGTGAAAGACTGAAAGCTTTCCCTCTATGATCAGAAATAAGATATAAATGTCTTTCTTCATCATTGCTACTTAGTATTGTCCTGAAAGTTCTAGCTTGCTTTGTGTTTCTAAACACCATCAACGAATGATCTGAAAAGCAAATTAAAAAAAAAAAAAAAACACACAGAGGCAAAACAACTCTAATCTGTAGTGATCAAAATCAGATCAGTGGGTATGGATAGATGTGGTAGTATTGACTTCTAAAAGCATAAAAAACTTTTGTCAGTAATAAAAAATATTCTGTATCCAGATGCAGGGGATGGACATTTTTAGGGACATACATTTTTCAAACTCATTGAACTTAAAATGTGTATGTTTATTATATGTGAATTATATGTCAATAAAGTTAACTGTAAACGTATTCTGGAGGGAAGTAAGATGGAGTGAAGGAAAATGTACAAATGAAGGAAAGAGTAGAAAAATACATGTATCTAACACTTGAAATTTGTGTGTTTATGCACATGTGCAATCATTTTTAGCTGTAGGGTGGCTTTTGTTCTTTTGATACTAGCTCAACCTTTTCTTCTATTGATACTCCTTTTCACAGTTCCTATGAACCTGGTAATAAGACAACTCAGTTTGAGTTTTTCTCAGAAGTTTTGGTAAATAGCACAAGTAGTTGGACGTGTAAAAATAAATACTGTGATCTTGGGATTTTTAGGTTGAAAGTGTTCTAAGAGTTAAGCTGGAACAAGGGAACACTGTCCTTGGATTTCGCTCTTCTCTCTTTCTCACACACATGCATACACACACAGCATTTCTAATGCTGTTACTCCCTTTTTTTCAAGTGTGCCTGCCAGTAATATTTGAAAGCCCAAAATCATACCATCACCAAATAAAATGACAGTCATATTATGATCTACATCTACTGATGTAAAAAGCAGTGAAATGATCACTTTACTAATAGTTCAGCTTCAGAATGCTATTACAGTTATTTGGAAGAGGGAATCTAAAACAGCCTGTGATACATTTGCCAACAGCTCCCTCCTCCATTTCTGCCACATTGACTTCTTTTCAAAATTCTTCCAAAAGTGGTTGGAAATATTTGAAATGGATCAGTGAATTAGACCCTTTCTGTATGATTATATGAAAAGCTAGCCACTAACCATTTTCATCTTAATAATTTATGGATCAGAGATTACACTTGTAAATAAAAGAAAAAGGAGAGCAGAAAATGATATTTTCTATAGAGGAATTGAAAAGCAGCCATCTTATTAACACGAAGGTCATCAATCTGGCAGAAAACATTCACAAAACATGTGCTAAACTTAACTCTCACATGTCTCTCGGAATTGCCAAAATCATTTGCATTAAATTACGAATTAGAGAGACACGACTGCATGAAACACCAAGTAACTAGTACTTGAATTGAGGAAAATGACATGAATTGGATTGGTTTGTTGAATGGACAAATATTCACTCTTTTAGCAATTATGTTACCCATATTCACCACCTGTCCATCAATTATTACCTCAAGAAGAGACGAGAATAATAAAGAAGAATGAGTGCAAAAAAAAAAAAAAAGATGGAAAACATACATTATTAAAGACCTAAGAACTTTGGGATCAATGACTTGTGAAAGTGTGGGCAACTCATTTACCCAGAAGGTCTTACTTTTTGCATTTATAAAAGTGGAGCTTTAAAGTCCCTGCTCTCTTGGTTTTAGAATCAGTGTTGACATCCAATTTTTGGCCAAATCTCATTTTTATTCACTTCCTCTATCAATTAAATATTTTAATATCTCTAGAATATTCTTCTCAGTATATTTCACACCTAGAGATTTTTTTGATATTTTGTTTTACATTATTTTCACCTCCACTTTTTTCTTTATTCTTGTCTATGTTTTAGAAGTTCCCTAGAATATTATACTTTATAAATTAATTCTCTAACATTTTTATCTTTTTGCTACTACTATCAACTTATTTTTAATCTTTTGTTTTCTGGATAATTCCCTTAACTTTACCTTACAAATTTGTGCTGATTGTAATTTTGATTTGTTTTCATTTTTGTTTTGATATTTAGTTATCATAATGTAAACGTCCAAAAACTATTTCTAATTCCTGTCTTGCTTTCTTCCTTTTATATTCTAACCTCCTTTTCGTTAAAAAGTTTTTTATGATTTTTTTTTGTAAAATCATTAAATTTTTCTTTTTTTAATTATTAGTGTGTTTCCCTGGTATCTCAGCTGGTAAAAAATCTGCCTGAAATGTAGGTGACCTGGGTTTGATCCCTAAGTTGGGAAGATCCCCTGGAGAAGAACACGGCAACCCACTCCAGTATTCTTATCTGGAGAATCCCAATGGACAAAGAAGCCTGGTGGGCTACAGTCCATGGGGTCAGGTCGCAAAGAGTCAGACAGGACTGAGCGACTAAGTACACATAGTCGATTAACAGTGTTGTGTTAAGTTTCAGGTTACAGCAGAGTGGTTCTGTTTTACATACATATTTATCTATTCTTTTTCAAATTCCTTTTCCATTTAGATATTACAAAGTATTGGGTAGAGTTCCCTGTGTTGTACAGTTGGTCCTTCTTGGTTATCTATTTTAAATGTAATTGTGTATGGGCTTCTCTAGTGACTCAGCCATAAAGAACCTGTCTGCCAAAGCAGGAGGCATGAGATATGGGTTCGACCCCTGGGTCAGAAAGATACTCCAGTATTCTTGCCTGTAGAATCCCATGGGCAGAGATGCCTGGTAACTACAGTCCATGGTGTCACAAATAGTTGGCCACAACTGAAGCAACTTAGCATGCACACACGCAATGCTATTTTAATGTTTATTATTTAGTTTGAGGCCTTACTCATATATACTGATGACTTTCTCAAATGGTTGGTAACACCAGTTCTTCATTCATATATCTGTATTCATGAATGTGGTATGTTGGCAGATGGTCATCATTATTAGACTATTAAGGCTGACAACTTTTTATTGAAAAATTGTAAACATGGATATTTGTGAGTCCATATTTTGAGTCTTTCAATTTCTACATGGAAGGATCATCTAAAATCTGTTTTCTTTCTCAGGACTTATGTTATTTTCTTTTCTATCTTAAGACTTGAAGTTTGACACCCTGTAGCTCCATTTCTTGCAGATAATCTCCAATCTCCCATTGGTTTGGTCTATCTGTGAGAAATAGTGGGGGAGTGGTCTACTGATTGGAGAAGGTGATGCTTTGGGAGCCCAAGTGAAAGCTTTTCAAATAAGCCTTCTGTTTCAGTTTTAGCATCCCTTCCATTTCTTTTCAAGCTACAAGATGGCTCCAGCTCCTAATCCTTCTGGGGGAATCCACAAAGTATTTCCTTTACTTCTTATCTTCCTTTGAGAGTATTTTGGTATAACTTTTTTCCTTTCTGCATTTATCCTTCAACTTTGTGTTCTTGTAGTTTTTGACGTTATATCTCATCTCTGTGTTTCACTGACAATGAAATATTGCTTTCCGTTTCTTCTTGTTCTCATTATTTGTGAATCATTTTAAGAGAAGGTACAGGTAAAGAAATGTCTTTACAGGCATCTTGAGACTAAAAATAGCACCTTTGTGAAGTCTTCTTCTTTTACCTCTTCTGAGCTACCATTTTACCTTGTCTATATTTTTGTTCTTTTATGTTTTACATTTACTGTGAGTCCTTACAGATTCTTGTGTGCCTATAGACATGCGAGACAAGAAATTTGTCTTTTACTGAATTAATATCTACATAATTTCACATAGAACCTAGCACATACAAGGTGTTTGATAACCACTTGCTGAATTGTATTAATAAAGGAGGGAGGAAGAGGATGTTATTCTCTGTCATTACTTCCATTCCGTTCTTATTGCTCCTCCTTCCTGCCACACACAGAAACTCAGCTTTCAACATTTCCAAAGTTTAATTCATTGGATGAAAAAAGCTGCAGCTAAAACAACCTAGATTCAAGTTAGATGACTGCTAAATTGGAAAGAGACACACTAGTGAATGAACATGGATAAAGAGCTCTTAATGCTACCAGTCATTTTGCTTTTGCAATCATTTCTTTCCTCTGTCTCTCTTTTAATTCTACCATCCTCTTCTGGTGAAGTCCAGCTGGAATTGGAGATACTCATGCAACCATACTCAATGGACTGTCTATTCCCTACTACATGACTTGTATGCCACCATCTTCCTGAAGACATCCCTAGTTTCCCAGATAGAAATCATCTCTTTCTCTTTTGAGTTTTGTAATACTTCTACTATCACAATGACTGGCTGTGAGCATGCAAATCTCTATTAAAATGACAAATAAATGAATAGTGACCATATGTGAGAACAGGATTGTTCTAGCTGTGTACCCATACCAGAATCATGGAGATATTTTAGGAAGATAATTCCCCTAACCCATTGGGTAGTTGAAGGCTTTTGACTAATATGTTTTAGTAAGAGGATACCATTGTGAGTAATTATACATGAATTGCTATGTTCAACTTGAGACAGTCTGCAGCTTGAGACAGTCAACTTGAGACAGAGATCTCCAGTTAACACGAGAGTGCTATCTAGGATTAATGAGATGATACAAGAGAGTTATTACTGCATCTTAACCGAGTCAATCCCCTAGGAAAGACAGGGTTATACAGATCCAGTAGTCTCATCATGATAGTGTCACTGAATTTGTTTACCAAATTTGAATACTACATCCTGCAAATGTTTTTAATTATCTCTTAATTTAATTCTTAAGATTTTAGATGTTATTATCTTTCTTCAGAAATCAGTCCTTTTCCTAGAATTTATAATGAAGTTGTTCACATATTGAACAATCTATTTTATTGAATTAATTACTTCCCACCTCACATTTTTCATATGATAATTTGTTATTTACTTATCTTCTCAACCAATAATTAGACCATAAACTGAATAAGTCATGATTCTGGAAAAATATACAGATGCCTCTCATTTATTCACCAGGAGGGTATTAAAATCCAACATCTTTTTCTGTAAAATGAAGCAGCTTGGAATAGTACCAATATTTGTGAATGCACTTGAAGTAATTAAGCCAAGGTAATTAGACTGTACACTTATAATTCTAAAAATTCCTTGCCTCTTTAAGGGTTAAAAGTAAAAGTGAAAGTAGCTCAGTCATGTCTGACTCTTTGTGAACACATGGACTATACAGTCCATGGAATTCTCCAGGCCAGAATATTGGAGTGGGTAGCCTTTCCTTTCTCTAGGGGATCTTCCCAATCCAGGGGTTGAACCCAGGTCTCCTGCAGTGCAGGCAGATTCTTTACCAGCTGAGCCACAAGGGAAGTCCAAGAATACTGGAGTGGTCAGCCTATCCCTTCTTCAAGGAATCTTCCCGACCCAGAAATTGAACCAGGGTCTCCTGCATTGCAGGCAGATTCTTTACCAACTGAGCTATAAGGGAAGACCCAAAGGCAATATATTATTTCCACCCCTTTTTTTCTCTTCTTTCTACCACTCTCCTGAACTTGTCAGCAACCCCAAGAGGTATCAGAACCTGAGGAAAGGCACTCTAAATATCACCTTCATAACCATGTGTCTATTGTATTGCCTAAGACCTAGCAAGTATTTAATAAGTGACAATGTGATTAGTGAATGCTCCGTTGTTATCATGCCCATTATTCTATGAGCACTACACATTTTGACCTCTCTCGTTCATTCATCTCTTCTTGGAAATTTTTTCTGGTCACTTTTCCACCTAGTAAAATTCCCTTCCACTACTCAATTTCATGGACTTTCTGGGTATTTATGTCACCTATGTGGAGGATCTGAATCCTCCAACACTTAATATCACACTCCCCTTTTAATCTTGGTGTCTAATTTTCCTGTATTGCTGTGAGCTCTTTGAGAAAGGAATTTATAAGTACCTGAGAAATTATAGGAAAATTAAGGTTTAATTAAACTCATAGAGCTTTCCCTGAGCTGCTGAACAATACAATGCAAAGGTTCCGCAATTTTTTCTGATCCTGTTGTTCTCAGTGTCACAGTAATTTCCTCATGGCATCCCTGTTGTTCAGTCGCTAAGTCACGTCTGCCTCTTTACAACCCCATGGACTGCAGCATGCCAGGCTCTTCAGTCCTCCACTATCTCCTGGAGTTTATTCAAATTCATGACCACTGAGTTAGTGATGCTATATACTCATCTTGTCCTCTGTCACCCCCTTCTCCTCCTGCCTTCAATCTTTCCCAGCATCAAGGTCTTTTGCTGGCCCAAGTGTTGGAACTTTGGCTCCAGCATCAGTCCTGCCAATGAATATTCAGGGTTGATTTCCTTTAGGATTGACTGGTTTGATCTCCTTGCTCTCCAAGGGATTTTCAAGAGTCTTCTCCAGCACCACAATTTAAAAGCATCAATTCTTCAGCCCTCAGCCTTCTTTATGGTCCAACTTTCACATCTGTACATGACTACTGGAAAAACCATAGCTTTAATTAGATGGACCTCTGTTGGCAAAGTGATACTTCTGCTTTTTAATATGCTCTCCAGTTTTGTCATAGCTTTCCTTCCAAGGAGCAAGCATCTTTTCATTTCATGGCTGCAGTCACCATCCACAGTGGTTTTGGAGCCCAAGAAAATAAAATCTGTCACTGCTAGGCCAAAGTAAACACTGAACAATTGCCTGTATAAAGTAGGTTGGTTCAAAAAACTTATGTTTTAACAACCTAGGGGTTGTTTGAGTAATAGCATTCATATACAGGCATACCTTGTTTTATTGCTCTGTGCTTTATTGCACTTCACAAAGTTTTTTTACAAACTGAAGTTTGTGACAGCCTTGACTCAAGCGAGTCTTTGGTGCCATTTTTCCAACAGCATTTGTTCACTTCATGTCTCTGTGTCACACTTTGGTAGTTCTTGCAATATTTCAAAAATTTTAATGATTATTACACTTGTTGTGGCCATCTGTGATCAATAATCTTTGACATTACTACCATGACTCACTGAAGGCTCAGATGATGGTTAGCATTTTTTAGTAATAAGATATCTTTAATTAAAGTTTATACATTTTTAAATATAATGCTATTGTGCATTTAATAGGCTAAAGTAGAGTGTAAACATCACTTTATATGTGTTGGGAAACCAAAAAGTTTATGTGACTCATTTTATTGCCATATTTGCTTTATTGTGGTAGTCTGGAACTGATGTTGCAGTATCTCTAAGATATGCCTGCAATGATAGAAAAAGATGCTATTTTATTTCCTTCTTAAATAACCACTTTTACTTATGGCAAATATGCTTCTGTTAGGCAGAGCACAACTTCTCAAATCTTAGAATAAATGTGCCCAGCCTGATTTCCTGCTCCACACTGATATTTCATATAGTATTTAATTTTAATAAACAACAACCACTGGAAACTCAACTTTAACAATCATAAGATAGCAAAAGCAAGTAATGCAATATAATGTTGGGATAAAACTACCTCAAAGTAGTATTCCAGTCAGTAGCTGACAGATGTTGAGCCTCACTGTGCTTCTCTGGAATATTTAATTGCATCCCATGAAGCCTCTATGAATTCACTGTGGGGCCTTGATTTTCAGTTTGGGAATGGAGAGTATGGTTGTAAAACATACTGATTTTGGCTAAAAACTGCCTGGTTTTGAATTCTGGTTCCACTATTGAATGACTGGGTTGAGTTTGAACAACTTACCTTTGTGGGTCTTAATTTACTTATCTGTAAAATGTGGAGTATATCACTCCTTCTCAGGTTTTTTATGGGAAAAAAATGTATTAGCCTAAGTAAAGAACAAGGAAAATGCCTGGGACTATATAAAGTGGGTATCTTTCTGCTGTTATTAATGCTGCTGCTGCTGCTAAGTCGCTTCAGTCGTATCTGACTCTGTGTGACCCCATAGACAGCAGCCCACCAGGCTCCCCCGCCCCTGGGATACTCCAGGCAAGAACACTGGAGTGGGTTGCCATTTCCTTCTCCAATGCCATGAAAGTGAAAAGTGAAAGTGAAGTCACTCAGTCCTGTCCGACTCCTAGCGACCCCATGGACTGCAGCCTACCAGGCCCCTCCATCCATGGGATTTTCCAGGCAAGAGTACTGGAGTGGGTTGCCATTGCCTTCTCGGGTTATTAATGCTAGTTTGATCTAAACGTCTTGCACTTGTAATTGGTATCAGCCAAATACCTATGGGGTTATTATACATCCTCAGGGGGTGACACTTTTCCTATGCCATCTATGGTATTTCTGTATTCATAATGAATCTAATGATACTATACCACTAGAAACTCACCGTATGATTACTCTATGTCAGGCATTGTGTTAAGACTTTTAGATTCATTAATATCAATTAATTCTCCAAACAATCATGAGAGATATTATTTCCCCATTTTACAAGTGAGAAAACTGAAACTGAGAGATGTTAAAATGTATATCCCAGTTCAACCAGCTAGTAAGTCTTTCAGCTGACCAGTATTAAAACGCAGATGGGCCAGACTCCCAACCTGAAATCTTCACTAGTACCCCTTCTGATGGAAATGGCAACTCACTCCAGTATTGCATGGAGAATCCCATGGACAGAGGAGCCTCATGGGCTACAGTCCACGGGGTCACAAGAGTCGGACACGACTTAGCAACTAAACCAAACCGACCCTTTCTGATAGACCAAAAGAAAAGGAAGTTTCTGTCACTGGACTAAGAATCTCAGGTCTTCTTATGACTGACAAATGAAGCAGAGGTTGTGAAACCAGATACATGATGGGTCAGGACCTAGGAGGACTTGTATTCCACATTGCTCATAATTGCAGCTTCGTCTCAATCACAATCCTGACAACACTGTCAGTCTGCTCATCATATTTTCCTGAAGTACTGACTTAGAGGAGAAGATAGAAATATTCAGGTCAGGGTAGTTGAATATTAAATGAAAATCGTAAGGGGTTCATTATAAGATACATCACCTATAAAATGATTCATCTATAAAAGGAATTTATTTTTTCCAAATTTGCCAGCTTTGAGGGAGACTGTTTTAGAAATGTTCAGAGTTTAGAGCATGAGCAAAGTCCACCATCCAAGGAACAATGGATGATATTGATTTCTTCCAGCCACTCAAACCTCTATATGCATTTACGGTGTCCTAAATCAGGAAGCAATTTTTGGTTTTTGACAAGGATATAGAAAGTACCTACTTTCCCCATGATGTTATATCTGCTTTATGTGGTGTCTTTTCTTTCTTTTTTTTTTTTAAGTTTCTTCTATGTTTTTTCTATTGTTTAGCAGGATTAGACATGTTTTAAAGTCAGTGTTTCAAGAAGAGTGAATATTTACATATCCTAAATCAAAAAGCAATTCTGTTTTTCTGACATCAATATTTTAAATAATGATCCTTCTATCTCTTTCATAAGACTTGGTTCACTGTTTTTTGAATGTGTCTGATGTAAATGTCAGATGCAGAAAACATAAAGCACTTTTCTTTAAGAAAGACACTGGTCTAGCACAATTTTCGCCATGAGAAATGTTCAAATGTAACACAACAGCTAACAAAGAAGTGCTCAATACTAGACAACAGTTTAAAAATAGCATCCATAGATAGATTAAAATTGATCTAACCTGTGAAAACAGTTATAAGACACATTTATGAAGAAGAAATATATGAAAATAATTAAACACTTAAAAATTACAATAAAAACACAGAGCAAGAGAAGGCATTGAAAAAATGGAATCTGCAATTTGTTTTTCAAAAATCTGTATTCAAAGTATGTATGTACATATAAATAGAAATAGGAGTCTATTTGTTTTGCACTTAGATTTACCTCAGAGGATCATCATCAAAACTGTTAAAAAGAGGAGAATAAAAAGCATGATATCATTTTAAAAGATATTGCTCAGATCCTTTTTTCAAATCTGTTCAGAGGCAATAATGATGTAAAATGAATTATTATGTATCCTAAATAAGAATACAGTGTAAATATAGACTCAAAATAACTATACTGTTTTAAAAAGTCAACAACAGCAGAACAACTGTTGTTTAGAGTTAAAAATCAGCCACAAAGATGAACTTGTTTTTTAAAATGGGGAGAGATGAAAAAATGATGATACATTATGCCTTACTTACATTATTTTGACTACTTAGAAATATAGTATAGGTTCTATTTTCTTTTGGTTTTGGTAGGTTTTAAACCAGAAAATTAGTAATAAAAGATACAGAGTATTTCAGAGCATTACACTATTTTACTCCAAAATTTTGCACAAATCTACAAACAGCTAAGTTTCCCCTTAGAGAGTGAATAGAGAAACCACTGTCACTGGATTTTGTGTTAGAATCTGAGTCTCAGTGTTTGCTCTGCAGTCTTGGGCAAGTCGCTTCATCTCCATAGAATTCAGAAGCTCAGCATTCACTGGAGATTATAGAATAATACCCAGCTTATTAGAGTTTTAAATGTAAATGTTGTTTTTCTCTTAAAATCATAGGCTTAATTTGTATGACTTATAAATTTATACATAATCTTAGTAAAATAAGAAAAGTTTTTACTTTTGCCATGATTCATTTTCAATTATTTCAAGTTGAGTAGATTAAACATACTTAAACAATCAAGACCATTGACAACTGAGTTTATTGCAGTGTTCTCAAATATTTTAAATAGCATTTATAAAATTAAATATTTTGTTCCCTTAAGTGTTTCAAAGTCCTAACCAATCAACTTGAGGACCCTAACAAAGAAAATCATTTCAAGTATTTACATGTTGTATATTACCCTCATAAAATAGTAAATCTTAACTTTCTTTTAAACATTTCAAAATGTTTTAAATTAGTTAATTTTCATTTATTTTCAACTTACACTGATCTGTCTAAAATCAGATATTTGATTACAAACTTAAAAGTGCCACCATAAGTCTTAATTGTGCAGGGATTCCTCAGAGTCTGAAGTATTGTAGGCCCTTTATACATCAGCACACAGTAGTACTAATGAGCATAAAGTTACCTTAAACTAAACTCCAAGGTATTAATACCTTGGGTTTGATTTATGTCATTATCTCTATGCTGCGGCTGCTTAGTCACTCAGTCGTGTCTAACTCTCTGTGGCCCCATAGACCGTAGCCTGCTAGGCGCCCATGGAATTTTCCAGGCAAGAACACTGGATAGGGTTGCCATTTCTTACTCAAGGGGCTCTTCCTGGCCCAGGGATTGAACCCGCATCTCTTGCATCTCCTGCATTGCCTGGGGATGGTTCTTTACCACTAGTGCCACTTGGGAAGCCCCATTATCTCTATATTTCATTCTAAAACATCTTCGTGTTAAAAGACATTTAATCTCTAAGGAGTTTAACCACCTCAAATGAATGAAAACTTTTGGAGGGCAGAAAATTGAGAACAGGAAATAAGTGCTAGGCACTATGTCTCGGGTAGTTTTCTGCATAATGCACATAAGAGACATGATATTGTAATTGTACTGTTATAATTGTAATTAAATTTACTAAAATAACTGAAGACTGTAAGCTTAAACCCTTCAGATAGAGGTAGATTTTTGCTAGTACTAGTTACACTCTTAAATAGTCTTGAATGATTCATTTTGCAATCCTTCACCCAGGTTACAGTTAACTCCTTTCAGTGAACTCTTTGCAGTTCAACTAATTCCTTATCCATTTCACATTATTCTCATATGGCTGGACCAAAACTTTTATAGAGATGTCTGTCTTTGGGGGTGTCACAGCTCTGAAATCCTGCTGTTTACACACATTAGCACTTAACATAAAAACTGAAAGGTGATAGAATAGAGAATCATCTTCAGAAATTCTCCAGTACATCTGAAAGTATGGTCAAATATTGCTAACTCACTCGGCATTTATCACTCTGGAAAATATAAAATTCTGGACCATTTCATTTTGATATTTTGGTGCCTAAAAGATGATTAATAATACATTTAAAAAGCAATCTAATTTTAAGCAGGAAAAGTTATTTATTTTGCCCTCTCACAATATACACAACAAAAAGTGGCATTTTTGACATCCACATGAATGGCAACTGCAAATGAATGTTCTTGAGTTTGATGTGAATAAACATGAACTCATCTCACAATCATAGACAGAACTGAACCAATGTAACATTTAGTCTTCAAATGAACAATGCACCTTTTAGGGAAATGGATACGCAAAAAGTATCATTTTAAACCATATAACATATTTGATGGTCAGTTCTCTGGCTTTCATGGGAAAGGTACTTGTTTATCAACATGATCAATTGAGTTTCTTTATCTACTAATATTATGACACTTGAGAATTTCAATGTTGTTTTATTATTATTATTATTGACCAGAAATATATATGCTCACAAGAAAATAATTATGCTACAAAGCAAAAATTCATATGGCAACATTCATTATAACTATTGTGCTTAAATATATATATATATATATATATATAATTTGTCCTAGTTATGTATTTGTCACTGAACTGTTTTGGTTAACCATGAGACAGGAGAAATATATGACATCCCTTGGACGGATTTCTAATCAACAATATTTATAACTTGATATATAATAACACTTAAGTCCACGGTGTATTAGAAAAATGACTTAAGAAATTTATAAAGGTTTACAAGAATGAAGAGAAGTCATATATATTCTTGACTCTAAGTATATGGGTATCTGTGAACCTGTTTTACACTATTTTATTCCCATCAAAGGCCAAAATCAGCACATAAGTCTTATAGTTTCATCTTGGTTGAGATTTTAATAAATTCTGTGCATATAATACACTCTGAGGTGAAATGAATATAACAAAGATATTTTTGCCTAAATTTTTATTTCCCTGCTTTGACATCAATTTATAATTTTAAGGACTTTATTCAAAATTAACCAAACACAACTTTTAGAGATAGGCTTGTGCCATGTGAGTCTTGGTATATTTTTCACAAGGTTGCATAAATTAAGGGTTTGCAATGTGCAATGTACAAACTAAAGAGCCTCTTAATGAAAGTGAAAGAAGAGAGTGAAAATGTTGGCTTAAAACTCAACATTCAGAAAACTAAGATCATTGCATCCAGTCCCATCACTTCATGGCAAATAGATGGGGAAACAATGGAAATAGTGACAGACTTTATTTAGGGGGGCTCCAAAATAACTGCCTGTGGTGACTGCAGCCATAAAATTAAAAGATGCTTACTCCTCGGAAGAAAAGCTATGACCAACCTAGACAGCATATTAAAAAGCAGAGACATTACTTTGTCAACAAAGGTCCATCTAGTCAAAGCTATGGCTTTTCCAGTAGTCATGTATGGATGTGAGAGTTGGACTATAAAGAAAGCTGAGTGCCAAAGAATTGATGCTTTTGAACTGTGGTGTTGGAAAAGACTCTTGAGAGTCCTTACTGCAAGGAGATCCAATCAGTCCATCCTAAAGGAAATCAGTCTTGAATACTCATTGGAAGGACTGATGCTGAAGTTGAAACTCCAATAGTTTAGACACCTGATACAAAGAATCAACTCATTGAAAAAGACCCTGATGCTGGGAAAGATTGAATACAGGAGGAAAAGGGAACGACAGAGAATGAGATGATTGGATGGCATCACCAACTCGATGGACATGAGTTTGAGTAAGTTCTGGGGTTGATGATGGACAGGGAAGCCTGGCATGCTGCAGTCCATGGGGTCTGCAAAGAGTCAGACATGACTGAGCAACTGAACTGAACTGAACTGAATGTGCAAAATGGGACTTGGAGGCACTTCATAGCACTTTTTCTTTTAAAAACTAACCAAGTAATTTTGCCTGTTTCAATTCTTGAACGCTAACAAACCACCTCAAAAATTGGTAGTTAAAACAACAATTTATTGTTTCTCAAAACCTTATGAGTTCACTGGATAGTTCCTTGGCTCTATCATATCGCAAATGGACTAGAAGATCCAAGAAACCTTCTTTCCTACTTGGTACAGACTCCAACCTGACTAGCCTGCGTTTCCTCCAAGCAGCCTCTCTCTTTGTGTGGTGTGTCTACAGGGACTCAGTAGACCTCTTCCTTTCACAGATACAAGAACTTAATACATGGTATTTAGGTTCTAAGAAAATCAAAGTATTACTAGAAACTGCATGGCCCCTTAGGGACCAAGAATTGGCATAGTTTCACTTCCACTTTTGGTGCAGACAAGTTTTGAGTCCAGAACAGAATTAAAGGGAAAGAAACAAACATCATTTCTTAAGGGCAGGGTGGGTACATATATATAGGAAGTGATGTGGTTATTGGTGACATTTTACATCTCTGTATATTTTGAATATAATTTTAGCTTAGAATGGATATATTAGAAATCTTGTTATCCTTAAAACATAAAAATTTAGGGAAATATTTAGGAGTATTTTTTGGAAGAATATATTATTTTTTATTTTAGTTTTCTGTATTAATATTTTATATACTTTCCACTTTGGACTTACTTATACTTTAAAAATTAGTAAACTGTTCTTTTACTTTTTCCCCCCAAACGTTTCAAATGACTATTGCATGGAAAAGTCAACATAAGGAACAAACAACAAAATTTTAGGGTTTGTGAAGTTTAAAACAGATTTTGCTTCGTCATCAAAGGAGAGGAAACTCTGAATAGGTGGTTAATTTCTCTGTTGCCTATGCCATTTTTTTTTTTAAATTTCTGTATTGTCCTGATGCTAAATATTTGAATAGTGAAAGAGAAAGTTTCCCACATGGTACTGAAAATTACTTCAATGCCCAAGTCTGGTGGTATTATTTCATTAATAATCCTCAATAGCTCCTCTATCTTCTAAGGAAGAAAATCCAAAGCCTTAACATGAACTGTAAAACCCTAGGTCAGGTTCTCATCTACTTCTCTAGCCTCTTCTGGCACCTAGACCTCTGGTCCCTCTGGATCTGAAGCTTGCCTTCTTCAGTTTCTCATTCTTGCTGTGCCTCATCTCCTCATCTACTCTTCCTTCTATATAAACGTCTTCCCTCACATCCAACAAATCAAGCACCTAGTCAGAATGCCCCATGAAAGTCTTCACTGGCTTTTCCTTTTTTTTTTTTTTTTAACTTCTTTATTAAGGTGGATACACATTCTCATATTAACAATTCTTGTGAACAAAAGCAACCAAAATAAGACGATAGTAAGATGTGCTTCACATAAAAACAATCAAGTGGCTAAGAGGAGATCTGGCCCTGTACAACAGAAAGATTAGGAAGCAAAACGTGAATAAGTCCTATATTCCAGAAGCTACCCATATGTATGAGCAAAGACAGCATACCCATAATATAGCTCACTTAGGTTCCTTCTTTATGACGCATAATTCCTTAATTATCCATTTGTGAAATAAGAACAAACATTAAGAAATGTGAAATCCAAATTGCATTCATTTTCACAATATCAATACTAAACTCAAGACAGCAACTTCATCAAATATAAATGTTTCAAAAGTAAAAGGCAATCTTAATTTTTTTTAT
>NW_011495035.1:7407489-7441423 GCF_000754665.1 Bison bison bison | reverse complement strand
TCTGTACAAACTTACAGTAGTGTAAGACTGTTCTATACATCAGTGTCTCTTTTGCTATCTCGTATACAGGGTTATCGTTACCATCTTTCTAAATTCCATATACATGCGTTAGTATACTGTATTTATGTTTTTCCTTCTGGCTTACTTCACTCTGTATAATAGTCTCCAGTTTCATCCACCTCATTAGAACTGATTCAAATGTATTCTTTTTAATGGCTGAGTAATACTCCATTGTGTATATGTACCACAGCTTTCTTATCCATTCATCTGCTGATGGACATCTAGGTTGCTTCCATGTCCTGGCTATTATAAACAGTGCTGCGATGAACATTGGGGTACACGTATCTCTTTCGCTTCTGGTTTCCTCAGTGTGTATGCCCAGCAGTGGGATTGCTGGATCATAAGACAGTTCTATTTCCAGTCTTTTCCTATTTTGTCATATCATCTTCTTATAGCACCACGGGGCTCTTCTCCTGGGCATTTAGCACAAGGGCTACTTTAAGTGACAATTTAATTCAAATATATCTTCTGCAAATGCTCTAAGATTCATGAGTACAAGGAACGTTTCTCCAAGCCCTAAAACTACAAGCAGAGTCTTGCATATGGGGAATTGATGACAAATAATTACTGAATGAATGAATCAATGAATGAAAATGCAGTAAATGAGGTGACTACTTCATGCACAGCAGATAAAAATGTTGATAGGTATTACTTTTTAATAGGTACAAAGAGTGAAAATGAATCTCTAATAAAAGAAAAAAGTTATCTAAGGTATTGAGACCAGTTGAAACAACTGAAGTGAAGTGAATTTATTCATTAGCAAAATGGCGAAGTAAAATGGTTTTTGTTTGCAAACTCACAGTGGTGGGTAGTGTTGTCTGTCACTCAGCAATATTTCTCATCCTCCTCTTGTCAGGTACATAAGCAATTTCACTTTTTCACTCTCCTGGGTGATCTGCTTTAGTCAGTGAAGTGATATGTATCACTTCTGGGTAGAAGCACTTAAATGTAACTGCAAGACTCTAGAATTCTCTTTTCTGAAAGCAAAGTGCTTGTGGAAGCACATGTTCACGTGAAATTTTAGCACTTAGTTTTCTCATGGAGGATAGTTTCCTCAGAGATGGATACACAGAAATCTTAGCGAGTTAGAGGTCGTTTCCCTTCTGTGGGCGTCCCTGGCGGCTCAGATGGTAAATAATTTGCCTGCGATGCAGGAAGCCTGGGTTTGATACCTGGGTCAGGTAGATCCCCTGAAGAAGGGAATGGCTACCCACTCTGGTATTCTTGCTTGGGAAAACCCCATGGACAGAGGAGTCTGGCAGGCTACAGTCCATGGGGTCACAGAGAGTCAGACACAACTGACTATTTTACTTTCATTTCCCTTGTGCACTGTTGGTGAGATTATACATTGTTACAATCATTATTCCTGGAGAAGGAAATGGCAATCCACTCCAGTACTATTGCCTGGAAAATCCCATGGACAGAGGAGCCTGGTAGGCTACAGTCCATGGGGTCACAGAGAGTCGGACACAACTGAGCGACTTCACTCACTCACAATCATTATTGAGAACAGTATGGAGGTTTCTCAAAAAATTAAAAACAGAGCTTCTATATGATCCAGGCAGTCATTCTGGGTATATATCTGAAAGAAATGAAATCATTGTCTTGAGGATATGTGTGTGTGCTAAGTCACTTGAGCTGTGTGTGACTCTTTGTGACCCTATGGACCCTGTTTTGGATGTGAATGGTGGTGCTAGTGGGTCGGAAAGAGCCGGACACAACTGAGCAACTGAACTGAACTGAACTGGTGGCACTAATGGTAAAGAATCCACTTATCAATGCAGGAGATGCCAGAAATGCAAATGTGATCCCTGGGCCTGGAGAATCTCATGGACAGAGGAGCCTGGTGGGCTACAGTCCATGCAGTCGCAGAATCAGACATGACTGAGCATGCACACACCGCATCGAGCATATTTTTTATCCATAAAAAAGAAAGAAATCCTCCAATTTATGACAACATGGATGAACTTTGAGGGCATTATGCTAAGCAAACTGAGCCAGAGAGAGGAAGACAAATACTATATAATCTTACTTACATGTAGAATCTAGAAAAACCAAATCCATAGAAACAGAACAGACTGGTAGTTGCCTGAGGTGAGTAAATATGGGGGAAGCAGGTAAAGGTAGTCCAAGGGTACAAACTTCCAGATATAAAATGAATAAGTTCTTGGAATGTAATGCATGCATAGTGAACATAATTTATTGTATTGTATTGTATAATTGTATTGTATAATTGAAAGTTGCTAAGAGAGTAGATCTCACAAGTTCTCACCATAAAAAAAGGTGACTGTGTAAGGTGATGAGTATGTTAACTAACCTTACTGCAGTAATCGTTGTGCAATATAAAGACCTTGCTCAATTTCCAGTGGGGTTACATCCTGATAAATCCAACATAAGTTGAAAATATAAGTCAAAATACATTTTATATACCTAACCTAACGAACTTCATGTAATTTATTGAATACTATACTAAAAGTAGAAATACAGAGTGGTAGTTTGTGTATCAGCTGTTTATCCTTGTAATTGCCTGGCAGACAGGGAATTGCAGCTGACTGCTGCCCAGCATCAAGAGAGATCATACTGCATACATTAGCCTGAGGAAAAGATAAAAATTCATAATTCCAAGTACAATTTCTACTGAATGTGTATCACTTTCTCAACATCATAGAGTCAGAAAATTGTAAGTTGAGCCATTGCACATTGAGGATTGTCAGTATACATACATCCAAACCTGATGTTATATACCTTAAACTTGCATAATGTATCAATTATATCTGAAAAAAGCTAGAAAACAAACAAAAAACAAGTGAAGAGAGGATTCAGTAATAGGCATACGATAATACTTGACTTCTTGTTTGTATCTATATTGCTCTATTCAAAGTAGACTGCTTTGACATTTACTGAATATACATCATTGAATAAAATGAGCTTTTGTTAAAAAAAATGATTTAGGGATTGTTTGTTACTGCAGCATATCTTGATTTATGAATACTATGATTCTGGACTAGAAGTAAAACATGCTTGTTTGATGGCTTTTATCTTTTTCATTCAATATACCAAACAGAGTATGAATATTTTCGGGTCTAAATCACACACAAAAACTATGCCCAAAGTGCTGTTTGGCAAAGCCAAACACTTCATTATTTTCCTCCAAATTAAGATAGAATCATACTAAGTTAAATGCAGGTTAACAGAAAAATAAGAAATTCTTCTACTGAGCACCTAGAGAAAAAAATTATATATCTCATAATATTTTTAGATAACTGAAGATCAAGAAATTATTACATTCCTCACACATAACTCTTTCTCTGTAATTTATAAATTGTTTATGAATCTAAAGGTTTTTACAATTACACATTTTACCCTGAAATCTATTTCCTATTACCTGTATGCACTTTTGAGTCACCATTTCATTTCAAATCCCCATAAAAATCATGACATACATCAACTCCAAAGACAGAGCAAACACAGTTTGTAGTGATGTAATAATGGTTTAAATTTCCCGATTGCTTCATCATGGAGTGGATTACTGTGGTTGCCAAGGGCAGAGATATAAATTAAAGTTTAACATTAATTATCATTTTAATATGTACTATTTTTTACACCATTAGATTTAGATGACATTCTAATAGCATACTTGGAATGAGCACAGATGTATTTGAATTTATGTTTCTTTGGTATATTTAGAATCTACATTTATTAAACAAGCATTTATTGAGCACCCACAACATGGCAAATACTGTGCTAGGTATTAGAACTAAGAAGTTGAAGGCATAGTTCCTATCCTTAAGAGACTTCAAACTTACTGATTTAGACTTGTTTGTGATCTGATGAATAATCTAGGTCAAATAGTGATTTCATTTTATAAGACGGAACAATAATTTTGTATCACGTATGAGAGTGAAAGTGAAAGTGAAGTAGCTCAGTCGTGTCCAACTCTTAGCGACCCCATGGACTGCAGCTTACCAAGCTCCTCCGTCCATGGGATTTTTTAGGCAAGAGTACTGGAGTGGGTACATTTGGAAGCATTAACTCAATTCAGTTCCTCCAAATTTGTGAAATCCAATCCAGGTATCACTGTGAACATATAGAAACTGAGGTTTAGAGAGTATTTCATACATTTTACAAGGTTTCACACTTAAAATGAAATGAGGCAAACATATTATAAACTTTGAAAAAAGCTTGAAGTATATGTATGAAAATTCAGAGTTATTTCCTTGTATGATGAATTTCTAGAGCATAGGAAAAAAAAATCCCAATGGAAAAAATTGACCAAGAATATAGGCTGACCTTAACAATAGGCATAGATACAACTGGGTCAAACACCATGAAATATTTGCCTGCATTTATGAAAAGAGGTGAGTTAGAGAAATATTGAAATAAAATTTATTTGTGTGGTGGCTTTGCCACTGGATAGAGAGCATTTACAATTAATAACATGTATGGCACCCCACTCCAGTACTCTTGCCTGGAAAATCGCATGGACGGAGGAGCCTGGTAGGCTGCAGTCCATGGGGCCGCTAAGAGTTGGACCCGACTGAGCGACTTCACTTTCACTTTTCACTTTCATGCACTGGAGAAGGAAATGGCAACCCACTCCAGTGTTCTTGCCTGGAGAATCCCAGGGACAGGGGAGCCTGGTGGGCTGCCATCTATGGGGTCACACAGAGTCGGACACGACTGAGGTGACTTAGCAGCAGCAGCAGCATTGTTTATAAATATGCAGGCAATGGGAATTCATCTGCCTGGAAGTACCAAGGAAACTGTCTTCCTAAAGCACAATTTAGTAGTAAACACAGTGACATCTTCAAAATAGTGTACTTTGGCGTATCATTTGACATTGACATTATAATACTAGAAATTTATTTTTAAGGAATCATCAGACATGTGAAAGATCCGAGTACAAGGATATACACACCACAGCATTTTTATAAGTAGTAAATAGATAGAAAAAGCTAAATATCTAATGACAGTTTGTTGTTTTGAGTAAACTTACGGCATACCCATGTGGTGGGATATCCTTCAAATTAGGAGAATATTTATGATACTCAAAATGTACACACTATGTTGATGAATGAAAACCAGTTAAAGACAGAACACATAGATCCATCCCAGTGTTGTATCTTACACACACATATACACATGCATACAAGATAACTGAAAATATGCAGGATAATGAATAATACATATTATTCTGCATTTCCAAATTTTGTATAATAAATATGTATAATTCTCATTATCAGTAAAAAAAAAGGGGGGGGTTAAAAAGTGGTATTCTGTTTGTTTTCAGTTTCCTCCATTGCTATATAGACTAATTTACTAAAGTTTTAAGAATTTAATGTAGTTTGCAAATTTTGAACATATTTCATCATCATAGTGAGTCCACAAGTACCATTTACTTGATGAAAATGAGCAACATTCAGGTAAAGAAGTTGACATGTGATTAAAAAATTATGTGAACATGTATATAAAATGCGATGCTATTTGTTGTTAATCGACAATTTTCAGATTCAACTTATGAATCAACTGGATAGCCTAGAATAAATCACTATATATGATAATAGAGGGAGAATCATTATTCCAAACAAATATGCATTCTTTTTTATATAGTTTTTTTCTGTGTTTCTCACTGCATAAGGTTATTATTTCCTTAAAAATTATCTTGGAATTAAATATTTTATTAAAATTCTAATGTTTATTTCTCAAGTAAGATATAAAATTAATCATGTTAACTCCTCCCAACAGGTAGAGATGAGTATTTAATCAAATTCAAAAACACATATTAGAATTTTAATTCCACAATAGCAGGACTCTTCTCTGTCCTGTTCATAGTTGTACTCCAGTACCTGAAATAGCATCAATCACATAGTAAGGATTCAGTCAGTATTTGTGGGATTAACATATTAGTAAAAATTATTGTAAATGAACCAGGCAGTGAATATACATAGAGGAACAAGTCAGGGCCCAGGCTTTTAGGAACTTAGACACTGGGGAGAGCAAAACCATAATAAATCATAAAAAAATTAAAATATGATCCAAACTTCCATGAAAACAAAGTGACTGTGTCTATAAGACAATAATTGTAAATTCATCCATCACATGTTTTCAATAATTTGTAAAGAAAATATTGAAACATTTTAGTGTTCTGAAATGTTATTTAATTAAACTTGAAAACTCCTTTTACTATTGCTTTATTATCAGTACATTTTATTGAATTATAATGTAGACAGTATTATAATTATTTTAAATGATTGATCTAGATTAACCAGAATTTTTGGATAAATTGAAATAATATCATGTACAAATAAAGGCATGAAAGAAAAGAAGCTAAAACTCTTTAAAAATATACTTTAGGACATCCAAAGATATAGTTATAAGTCTTGAAACGTCAGTGGCATATAATTATTTTTCTGTTGTTCCTCGTTTCTTTGTGGAAAATGACTTTTACCTTTTAAGTGAAGAAACCACTAATGGTAACAGAAATTGTCTCAAGTATTGTGCAGATGATGGACGTGTATTTGTAAATGTATGAAAACTTCTCTCTGGTTCTCTATGTTGAGCCACACAGGACAAATAGATTATTATTTTTTTTAAATACATTATCTCTTTCTATAAGAAAACTGCTTCTGTCACTCTGAACATCTTATAACAATAGATGAAACTGGAGTACAGTCAGCTAAGACAGAGCTTTCCCATCAAAGTGCTCTCCCTATAGCTTGACAGGAAGCAATCTGTATAGACATCATTGGCATAAAATAATGATGTTAGCATCTCTGAAAAAACTGTATTATTTTAAGAGAATTTAATTTTAATATGACTCTTAAATACACATTTTTTGATTTATATATATATGGCAATGTCAGAATTAACATATCTGTGAGCACCACAGATTCACAATTAGGCATGTTTAAGAAGCCCACCAGGGGCTTCCCTGGTGGCTCAGATGGTGAAGCGTCTGCCTGCAATGCAGGAGACCCGGGTTCAATCCCTGGGTGGGGAAAATCCCCTGGAGAAGGAAATGGCAACCCACTCCAGTACTCTTGCCTGGAAAATTCCATGGACAGGGGAGCCTTGTAGGCTACAGTCCATGCGGTCTCAAAGAGTCAGACACGACTGAGCGACTTCACTTCTACTTCTAAGAATTTGCTAACAAGATTAAAAGCCTAGAAAACATCTTAATGTTACATGTTTGGGGGAAAATTACCTCCATCAATCTTTGAGTAGTTGTAAGCTTTTCATCTCAATAAAACTTTAAGGAATTTCTTAATTTACTTTTATAATAGTCAATAGAAAAGTAGCAGCATATCTGGTTTCTGACTTCTTTCATTTGCTGCTCTTTACTGATTGGAGGAATGTGACAGATGCCAGAGAGGAAAATTATGTTCTTTGGGTAAGAGCTCCATTCCAACAACTATAATACACTCCTGATACTTGTAAAGATACTATAAAAACCTCTATACAGTTTCTTACACAGCCCTGTTAGTCATGCAAATGTAAAAGAAGCCAAATAAATTGAATTTTGAATAAGCAAATAAAAGTTTTGAAAGTAAAGTGTCCATAATGACTTTTTATACACAAGACTGAGAAATTACTAGAAACTTTGAAAGACATAATATTTTAGTTTCTTCTTGCTGCTTTAAAAGGAGACTTTAAAAAAACTTTTAAAATCCATTCAATCCAGTATCTTCACTTCCAATCAGCAGAACTCACCTAAAAGAATGATCTGTTTAGCACTCAGATTTACTGTGTCATTAGAAATTGCTCTGCTAAAAACCATTTTGAATAATTGCTTCTACATTTTAAACTGAGCAACTGAACTGAATTGAACACTTTAAGAATTTGCTTATCATTAAACTTAAAGAATTAATATAACAACTACTCTCAAAGACTACACAAACTTTCACATATTCTAACTAAATTCTAGAGTGTCGCTTAGCATATTTTCTCATTGAATGAACTGTCCTTTTGGACAGAATCAAACATTTCAGTAAGTTAAAGTAATGTCAGTGGAACCAGTGGAAACACGGATACAGTCAATTTTCTGTGCTGTGCTTAGTTGTTCAGTTGTGTCTCACTCTGTGGCCCCATGGACTGTAGCCCACCATGCTCCTCTGTCCATGGGTTCTCCAGGGAAGAATACTGCAGTGGGTTGCCATGCCCTTTTCCAGGGGATCTTTCCAACCCAGGGATTGAACCCAGGTCTCCCACATTTCAGGCAGATTCTTTTTAGCATTATCCATTCCTTATGAGATAATGTGAGCATCTAGGAATTACTGAAAACTTAAGGAAAATAATCTTTCATTTCTGTTAAAAATATCTGTTTTTAAATTTCAGAATCAACTTTCAGATTAATATTTTGGAATGAGTGTTTGCCTCCATTCCTAACATACCATAGAATTGATCCAAAACATAGTAAAAGATACAGATGAGATAATAAGTATCAGAAAAAAACTACCAGCAAGCCAGAAAATTTGATGACTTTCTAAAAGACGGAAAATATGAGGAAAAGTCCAGCCAACATGAAAGTATATGATATTATGCAGTATAATGAGAATGGTATCATTTCTACCACAGGCACATAAAATGTTCTCTAAGTATAATATACCTTTAAAACAAATACATATATGTTATGCTAAGTCACTTCAGTCATGTCCGACTCTGTGCGACCCCATAGACGGCAGCCCACCAGGCTCCCCTGTCCCTGGGATTCTCCAGGCAAGCACACTGGAGTGGATTGCCATTTCCTTCTCCAATGCATGAAAGTGAAAAGTGAAAGTGAAGTCGCTCAGTCGTGTCCGACTCTTAGCAACCCCATGGACTGCAGCCTACCAGGCTCTTCCGTCCATGGGATTTTCCAGGCAAGAGTTCTGGAGTGGGGTGTGTGTATACACATATATATATATATATGTATGTATGCATACATATAATAAAACTAAAGTTGTCAATGAAAAATGCTCAGGGGACCAAAAATGAAGAGAAAATTCAAATGTAGACTGGTGAGGAAGTGGTAAAGCCAAAATAACCCAAGGTAAAATGGATCCTGCATGAAATAGGGAATCTTGAAAGACTGTGTTTGTCTGGTAGAAAAAGATTCTCTCATAGATAGCCAGAGCACCAAGTTTATGACACACTTGGTGGTAAGGCTCAAATTTATCCCATCTGCATGACGAGGTAAAATTTTAGGCCAAAAAGTTAACACAGAAAGTAATCTAAAATAGGAAGAAATTATAGAGCCACTCTAGAGGCAAAAGTGAAGCAATGTTACAGAGAAGCGTCTTCAACTCATATAATGCTGGCCTCTTAGATGGAAAGCAACATCTGCTGAAAGTGAATTTGTCCTAAAAGGAAATCATAAACAGATAATGAATGAGCCACCATGAGGGAGGTCCAGCAGACACCAGTAATGGAATAATTCACCTCTAAAAATTAAAACTAGTCAAACAAACAAAATTCAATTTTGAAATAAGCTTAGTTAAATTTTTGGAGAGCTAAAGGATGGAAGAGAAACTGTTAGTCACAAACAGAATTCAGTTCAGTTCAGTCGTTCAGTTGTGTCTGACTCATTGCAACCCTGTGAACTGCAGCACGCCAGGCCTCCCTGTCCATCACCAATTCCCAGAGTCCACCCAAACCCATGTCCATCGAGTCGATGATGCCATCCAAGAGAATTAAAAAAAAAAAAGAAATAATAGAAATCTAAAAATACTTTCTCAGTGTTTCCCGGCTGGTTCAGTGATGAAGAATCTTCCTACCAATGCAGGAGACATGGGTTCAACCCCTGAGTTGGGAAGATCTCACATGCCACGGAGCAACTACGCCTGTGCACCACAACTGCTCAGCCTGTGTGCCTCAGATCCCTACTGAGTCCATGTGCCGCAGCTACTGAAGCCCACACGCCTGGAGTCTGTGCTCTGCAATAAGAGAAGCCACTGCAATGAGGAGCCCACACACCATAACTAGAGAGTGTCCTTTACTCACCACAACTAAAGAAAAAGCCCACACAGCAATGAAGACCCAGCACAGCCAAAAATAAGTTAATGAATTAAAATTTCTTTTGCTGAAAAGAAAAATAAATACATGAAGTATAGATCTGAGGAAATCACAAAGAATACAACACAAAAAAGGAAAATATAAAAATATATAAAGTAAGACACAGAAGAATAGAAGAATCAAATAATTAATGAGCATCCTGAAGGAAAAAATAAAGAGGTGAGGGGAAGAAATATTAAATATAGAGTAGCTGAGAATTTTTCAGAATTGAGAAAAAACAGAATTAGGAGCTGGTGGAGTCCTAACTGAGATATATTTTTAAAAAATCACACCTACCTACACTACTGTGGTAAACCCAAAGACATTGATGCAAGGAAAATTTCCTAAAATCTACAAGAGTTAAAGACATATATCTTCAGAGTCATAATTAGACTAGGAACAGTCTTTCCATGAGCAAAAAATTATATTCCAGAAAGTCATCAGACAGAATATGCAAAATTGGTTGAGAGAAAAATATCAGATATCCGTCATTATCAAGTTCTGTAACCAGCTATACAATTATTGTAGATATAAGAAAAATAAGTAATTTTCTCAGACATAAATTTTAAGAGAGTTTAATACTGTTTCTAGAATCACCTGCAAGTGATCTTTAGTACACAGGAAATGAATCCATGAAATGCATGTATGTAGCTAGAAGATGTAGTAAATAAATGTCAGAAAAACATGTCATGTATCTCAGTAAACAGTGACAAAAATACTGGAAACAGTTTAAAAATAAACTGAAAATAAAATAGAAAGGTAGACACTAGGTAAAATATCTTGGGGAAAATTTAAACAAGTCATTATCCTGTTGGTGAGAGGACAGATATATTATCTTCAGCTATTTTAGAAAATATAAAGTTCTGTATTACGTTAGGGTATTAATTTTTACTGAAATTCAATAAAGAGAGTATCCAATTTTTAAGACAGTAAAAATGTATACAGAATAATTGATCAGTAAAAGGCAGTAAACAATAAATACAATGAACTGTTGAAATCATCTCTGGGAAGTAGGACTGGAAGGGTAAACAGAGGTATTTTTTAGCCTAGAATGTTTCCTGTGGTTTCAGATTTCATTAATGTTGTTTCCAGGTGTATGTGTTACTTTTTTAGAACATTAAAATTTTAATGTTTTTTAAATATAGAAGAAAATTCTTAGTAACAGGAAAGAAATGCATAAGCATCTTGCCATGGCTTTCTTTGGTGAAAGGAATTATGGCTTTGTGTGTGTGTGTGTGTGTGTGTGTGTGTGTTTTGCTTAAAGTGCTTTTTTAAAAAGTGTATTGCATTTATAATCAGAAAATGAAATAAATTCTTAGTCTAGATCAGGTCTGATTGTTTGGTGTATGCAGAAATATCACTTCTGTTTTTAAGCTATATGGACCTGAGGGCCAGCATCTCTAAAGCTTCTTTCAATGCTCCTTAACCTCCATTTTTGTATCTAACTGTGATTTACATCTCCAAATTTAACTTTCTACTAAATAACCAATATAATTGATTAGATGATAATTGTAATTTCATTATTTTCATTGTTTTATATTATTGCTTCTCAATCCTGAAGCTTTTTAGACAAATGTTATAGTAGTGATACTAAGATAAACATGATTAAAAAACTACTACAATGAGTGCCTATTGATTCCAAAGCTTTCTTTCAAGGTGTTTTCACATATTAACCCATTTAATCCTCTTGCTAATACTATGAAGTATTTTTCTTTCCATTAGAGATGGGGAAACCAAGGTATAGGGAGGCTAAGTAACTCACCTAAGACCACAAGGCTACTCTGCTGGATGTAGAAAAGAGCAGATATATAGGTGACGGATGGCCCTTCAGCTTGAGTGGCCTGCCATCAGGATCCTGCTTATCACTTTAGACCCATGCAGAGAATGTGACTTAATTAGAACATATTTTACCAGTAAGAACATTCATTTTGTTACTTCATAGAATACATGATTCTTTTATTGCTTCTTTAAAAATATCAATATCTAAATAATTTCATTCATTTATTCGTGTAATTGGAAACCGATTATGCTTCACTTTTATATCCACTCTACTGCCATTAAATATTTGAGAGAGCTAATTTTGATTCATGTTACTAGGACCCAAATTCACTGTAAATTATGTTAGGATTCATTGCAAGATAAGTAAGTAGGCCATAGACTCCCTCATGAAAGACTAATAGAAGATCATAAGAATGGCCTTGACTTTGTTTTTTTTTTTTCTTCCTCTAGTTTGTTCTGTGTTAGGCCTTGACTATAATAAGTATTTAATACTAGAATACACAGTGCACAAAAACTTAATTTTAACTAAAACAGCTCTTGTCAATATGAATAATGAGAATAATTTAATTTTCTAATGAAATTTCCATTTAAAAGAATTTTTCCAAACTGAAAGATTTTTACTTAAAGCTTATTAAAGAGATTTCTATGCCTCTCTTATTTTACAGAAACAACAAAGAGGAAAGAAAAATACAGTGGTGATGGTAGGATCGAAAACAAAGCAAAAACCCCCCTGTCTTCAATGAAACGTGTGAGTAGACATGATCCCAAAACAGACTCTGAAGCACATTTTCATCACTCCTTAAAAAAAAAAAAAAAAAAAAAAAATAGACTTAAAGGAAGGTGCATCAGGATAAAGTGATAATTACCTTCTCCTTCTCTTACTTTTAGGAGGATGCAGTTTGCCTCTAAACCTGATACCTTGTACTCCCTGCCCCCACACACTTGAACAGCCTGCCCTACAAGCAAAATATGCTACCATAGTTGTATGTGGTTCTACAGTTTGTTGCAATTGTTTAATTGTTAACTTACACTGTTGCATTACTATCATTCAAAATTCATAGTTCATATTAGGGTTAATTCTTGTTATACATTCTTAAGATTATGACAAATATATAATGATATGTATCTGCCAGTATAGTATCATACAGAATCGTTCAGTGCCTGAATTATCCTCTCTACTCTGCCTATGCCTCCACCTCTGCCTATTTTAAAAGAAAAAGAAGATCAAAGGGGTGAAGAAAGGGGAAGTGCAGATAAAAAATGTCAATCTCAAGAAGAAGCAGCCCCAGTTTGGAGGAAGTGCTTAGACAGTTATTCTTACATAGAGTTAGTATCTTCTGCATATATTTTTAAAAAGAAAATCAAACAAAGTGAACTGAAAATGTATAAAATTAAAAATAATTTGGATAATATAATAGATGTTGAAGACAGACACATGAGACCCAACATGCCCATAATTGGTGTTCCTAAAGAAAAAGAAGAAGTAATATAAAAACTATCTCCACAATTCTCTGGGGGAAAAACATCAAATACATAGTATAACAATAAAAAATTGAAATGAAATAATCTCAAATCAGTGCGGTACATCATCCTCAAGCCAAGTTGATGAAGACTGATCAACTTCAGAACATATTCTGGCAAAAACAAACAACCAAACAAATGAGAATCATGTGGCCATCCATCACAATAAAAGAAAATAATATACAAGGATGAAAACTTCAAATATATCTAAAAACTATTGGACAGCAACATTCAATACAGGAAGTGTCCTCAGCATTGTTTATAAATAGTTACAAACCTCTGAAGGATAGTTACAAACCTCTGAAGGGAAAAAAATATATTTGATTCAAGAAAGATAACTTGTCTTCCATGTTTAAAGCAAATGGAAGAAACATTCTATGTAAGCGCACAGAAAATACAGCATCTATGACAGTTTCTTTGATGGAGGGCTAAAAATGAACTCCAGCAACCCAAGAAATGAAGATTCAAAGTAAAGAATACAGGAATGGTAAATTGAGCAATTGGTAAGGACTGAATCTTTTCAAACTTGAAATAAGTCCAAATGAAGACTGTAGGAATTAAGCCAAGATAAAAATACTGTAAATCTCAGTAATATAAAACTGATACTATAATTAAAAATCAGGTGATATGTGTAAGAGAAATAAAGTCCATGTGCTAATTTCTTTATCACAACAAGGACTTATAAGAGATAGTTTAATATTTAAACATTCATTCTAAAAATGACTTCAAACTATTAATAATTTTATAATTATTCTTAACTCTCAGGCAATTTTTTCTGGAGCTAATCTTTCTCTTGGAAAGAAATGAATGCCTGTAATTTTTTTTTTCAGTTTTATATCAGCTTTCTTTTTTCCCTGCTTAGTCCAAATGTTAAATTCAATACCTTTGTCAGAGTAGGATAAGATCATGTCTTTTTAACAGAATGTCTGTCTATGGATCTATCTGTCATCTATCTATCTATCTACCATCATCATTGATCATATTATGTAAATACTTATTTGTAAAAATATAAAAAATAAATATATGGTAAGAAGTCATTCTTTTTTTTTTTGAAGACGACACAGGAACCCAACAATGCCAGCCGCGTCTCAAGAAGTCATTCTTACTAAAGTCTTTCTTACTCAATGAATAGCATTGGGTATCTCCAATGATAGTCTTCAAATTTATAATTGTTATTATGGGTGTTGGGAGTTCTTTTTCAAACTTTTAGGTTTAGTTTGAGTTATTTTTAATGAATATACTATATGCTACTGTATTCTAATATGATGTTAAAATAAATACATAAGTGAATAATAAGCAAATATTATTTGCTTAAAAGTCATAACCTTCCTCCTTCACTAAGTTTGGACCAAATACATAACAATTTGCTAAATGACAATTTAAATTTGTCATTAAGAAAAGTTACATGGAGAATTAAAAAAAAATAAGTATTCTGGAACTTCACTAGAAATGCTCAAAGGAAGTCATGCACTGTAGTTGATGAGATTTTTTTTATAAGATGTGATAAGTTATGCATTTATATAACCTCATATAAGGGGCCTTATATAAAAGTTTGCAGATTTATATTTTTATAATCTTTGGACTGCATAGCCATGATATTGCTTTTAAAAAATCACTGACGCATCAAAGATGAAATAGCTCTGTATTTTTGTTTGTTATACAAATCAGGTCAGTATTTTTGTATGTGTCTGTTTGTTTTGTGAATTTGTATAGGTTTACATGTATGAGAGAAGGGAGAGGTAAGGGAGAGTGTGCTTAAATATATTTTTTTCCCATAAAATACAATACACATAAATTGGAAAAGCCTTTTAAAAACAAGAATAAAGAAGATGATAAACAAACCCATCAGACAAATGAAAATTGTTCAAAACAAGCAATTCAGTATTCAACATATGGCTTCTTTTTTTTGCAAAGATCTCTGAAAAACATTGCCACTGTAGATAAGATTATGAATACCTCATTTTCCGAATTGATTCTGTGTAATTCTACTGTTCTCCCTATTTTTCCTCTTGGTATAACTTCTATTTAGTCATTCTGTGAATGTTTCTCAGAGGACATAGTCAGGATGCTGATTATTTAAACATAAGTAGTTTACAATTGGAGAAGCAAAACTATGAATTCCAATTTTCCCCCAAACTCCCAATTTTGACAGTATTCCATTAACATAACGGGTTATATGTGGCTAATCTCAGAGCTCTTAAAAGTTTTGTTCCCAAGTCATCAACTTTTGAAACTTTCCATAAAGTATTATACATACCTTAATACTGACAAGCTTAACTATTATAAATGGCAACTTCAGAAACTATTGTCTAGAAGCTACATAAATGGCAAAATATCAGATGAATTTTGCAAGCTCATGTGACCTCCAGTCTTACTTTGCTTCCCTAACCAAAACCCTCCCCAAGGAAACTTTTCCTAAACATTCCTTTAAACCATCCGTTGGACACTGTAAACCCCACCCCTTTACCCTTTGATGAAAAAATTTAGCAATCACATCTTCCATTTGCCGGTACAGAAAGGGCGTAAAGCCATCTGAAAGTACTAGAATTAGCACTGTCATCCCGTCTTGCCCATTAGTTTTACTGCAGCAAAGACTAATGCAACACTGAAAAATATACCTGTAGTCTCTTTCCCTGGTTTGATCCTAAGCTCTTCCGAATACAGATTCAATACATTTTCTTTCACAGGAATAAATGCATTTTAAGCATCAGCATCATGGAAACATAGCATAAATAAAGCAGTGACTTCTCCCCCAACCCAAGCTTTTACCTGTTATGCTAATACAAAGACATTGAAAGGAAGAAAAGCTGCAGCTTGCCCAGCAATATTCTCATTGCAGCAGACAGCACAATTTTGTACTTACAGATCTTACCAGGGAAACGTCTCGGGATCTTTACAATTTTTTCTGCAGAACTCTGTTTCAAGCTCTCAGCCAGGCATGCTGTGCATCCAGGCAGAACCAAGCCGTATGGAACGTCTATGCAGCTGGGAGATAATGGGACTCTTTTTCCCAGCTGGGACTGCAAGCCTTTTATCCACTGAGTACTGCGTGGCTCCTCTCTGGTCTTAAGCATAAAATACACTCCTCTACTGCTGCATTCCTGACGGAACCTAGACAATTAGTTCTTGAGGCACATGTGCAAATCTCCCGTTTGGAATATTCAAAAGGAAAATTCTCCCTACATTGAAAAGCCAGCTCTATCTTTGTCATCCTTCACAGAATCAGAGAATACTAAGAGCAGCTGCCATTCCAGTGGCATGAAAGATTAAATTCACCCTCCCCTTTTTTTTGACTAGAGATAGTCACTCCTGTTGGGTCATCAGAAAATTTCTTATTGAAAACTGGGTCAGGCTAACTACTTATTAGGCTTCCAAAAGGAAAATAAGTAATTTTTTTTTCTTCCTCTGGTTTCACTGCATTGTCGTTTGCAAGTAAAGATTAAGCCGGTCAAGGGTCTGCCCTGATTTATACTGTATTCAAACGTAAGCTTTCTGAAGCATGCCTGTAACTTCTGCCACTAGTTAGGGAGAAGAGAAAAGGGAAATAAAACCAAAGGATCTTATGCACTGTCACTGAAACCTTTCTAAACCTTTTTTTTTTTTTTTAACTTGTGCATGAGGCTTCTAAAAGATAGGTAAACACATAAAGAAAGTGACATCCAAAAGAGTAGAGCTGCTCCCCCAGGTAACACACATGTAATCTTTGAGCAGCTCCCAGGTAACACACATGTAATCTTTGAGGCCAAGAGCCACTGTGTATGTGTTTGCAAAACAGCTCTGTAAGGAAAAGAATGCTATTTGTGTTTTGTGACCAACTTTTCAGTGAAACTTTTTAATATGTTAGGGTTTTGCCATTGGTTTTGAAGGGAGTAACAGCTTGTTGAATGAAAATAAAAAATAGAGAGACCACCTGAATGCAGAGATACCAACACATACACACATGGCTACAACACGAGAGCAAAAAACTTGCCTGCACTTATTTTCATGTTGCAATAAAAAGAAATTCACTTCTAACATCTTCAAGTATATGGATTCTGGGAAAACAAAATCCACAAATCGAATATGGGTATCTTTCAGACTCAGTTTGCCTTTATCCGATAAGCCAGAAGGTTTCTGTGACTGCATGTTATGACTACATTCTATGGATTTCTGTGATCACATTCTTCTGTAAAAAATGTCAGTCATATACCTCATTTCTACATGGGGTCTAACTACCATCCTGGGAGGTGTAAGAGAGGAGTTAATGCTTCATAACACTAGATTAATCAAAATGGGCTGTACTATTCTTCCAATTCTTGAAGAAGCAAAATGGAAGAAGTATTTTATAGGGATGATAATTGCCTTACCTGAACCTCTACCTTTTTTTTAATTTAGAGGCATCTCTCTTTTGAAATCAACATATTATTTACTTATAAAAATGCCAATATGCTGAATTTTTCTGAGGATGTGTGAGAAAAATAGTCATAACGTAGCGGGTTTTTCCATGAAGATTTCATTTAATTTAAAAGATGCCCTTTGACCTAAATCTTTAATACCTCTGCCCCATATTCAAAGATAGCTAATTGCTTTGCTTTCTATTTCCCTGAGAAGGGAGTAACAAGCAGAAGACAGCTCTAGGAGTTCCTCCTACTGCTTCCAGTCACACATGTGCCCCTGTGTCCATGGACTCTGCCTTCACTCCTGCGTCCCTGAGTGAACCATGCTCCTTACCCAAGCCAGGTCCTCCACTGTGCTCTAGTTAATGTGCTGTCTTATGTATTCAAGACGTTGTTCCAGCTACTTGTGTCGCTCTTCAGAATCACCAGTTCTCCCCTTCTTGTGTGTCATTACAGCATGGAGGTTAAAAATCAACAATCTTGCAGATGTCACATTGTCTTCCACCTACTTCTGTCATTTTCCTGCCTCTTCTTACAGTAAAGTACCTTGAAAGACTTGTCTATATTCATGGTCTTCAAGTCAACCTTTTACTTTCTATCTCGAATACAGTTTAATTGGCTTTTTCTCCCTACTGCTCCATATCTCACTAGCTGCTCCTTCTTAGAAACATTTGCTGGGATCTTCTCATATTCTTGTGGCTTAGCTGGTAAAGAATCCGCCTGCAATGCAGGAGACCTGGGTTCGATCCCTGGGTTGGGAAGATCACCTGGAGAAAGGAAAGGCTACCTACTCCAGTATTCTGGCCTGGAGAATTGCATGGACAGTTCACGGAGTCGCGAAGAGTCAGACATGACTGAGCAACTTTCACTTCACTTCTCATATTCTTATTCTTTAGTCAATGGGGGCATCAAAGCTTTAAACTAAGGTCTGTACACTAAAAACTACAGTGAAGTACTGAGAGAAATAAATTAAGACTTAAATAAAGAAAGAAATATACCATGTTCATGGATGAGAAAATTTAATATTTTTAAGAAGTCAATTATCTATAAATAGGTCTTTAGATTTGAAATAATTCTAATCAAAATCTCAGCCGGTTTTCTTGTGGCAGTTGTCATGACAATTAAATTTAATAGAATGCAAATAGCTATTAAAAGTAAAATCAAAATGATAAAGAGCAAAATGGAAGGTGTTTTTTCTGATTTTAACACTTACTACTCTCCTAAAGTGATCACGGCAGTGTAGTTTTGGCAGAACACTTCAATAGAACGTAAAAGAGCTTTTAAAAATAGAACTATACTTACACGATTAATCAATTTTAGACAAACATTCCAAGATAATTATGATTAAAATGTCATATTTAAGAAACAGTGTTTAAACAAATGGATATTTTTGGAATTTGGAATAAATTAATTTTAACTCACTATACATACACCAGGAAAATGAATCACAAACCTAAACATGAAATTTGAAGTGGATCACAAACCTAACAGTGAACGTAACTTCTAGAAGAAAATATACAAGTTGTTGGGGTAGGAAAATTTTTCTTAGGACACACATACATACACATTTAAATGCGATAACACAAAACATGGAGAAAAATAAAATATTGGCCTTCATCAAAATGGAAAATGACCTTTGAAAGATATCATTAAGGAAATTGAATTTTGATTTCAAGAACTCAATAATAAGAAGAACGCCAACTAAAACAATTTAAAAATATATAAACAGACATTTCACCAAAGATATGTGGATAACCTTTAAGCACATAAAAAAAGGTGCTCAGCATCATTATTCATCAGGAAAATGCAAATTAAAATGATAGTGAAATACCAGTACAGAGGGCTTCCCTGGTAGCTCAGCTGGTGAAGAATCTGCCTGCAATGCAGGAGACCCCAATTAGATTCTTGGGTTGGGAAGATCCTCTAGAATACTCCAGTATTCTGGCCTGGAGAATTCCACAGACTGAATAGTACATGGGGTCACAAAGAGTCAGACACAACTGAGCGACTTTCACTTTCACTTTTCACCAATTAGAAAGGCTAAAATGCAGAACAGTGAAAATACCAAAGCGTTTTTGAGGATGTGAGTCAACTGAAATTCTTACACCTGGGTTGCTAAGAGTTTAAAGAGTTAAAACTACTTTGAAAAACAATTTGGCCGTTTCTTAAAATACTATTACCAAGAAACTCTACTCCTGTGTATTTTCTCAAAAGAAAAAAAAAAGCATATGTCCACACAAAGGTGTGCAATGAAGATTCAGAGCAATTATTTCTAACAGGCAAAAGTTGGAAACCACACAAATGTTTATCAGAAGATTAATGGATTAAAACATTGTGCTACTTTCACAAATGTAATACTTGTTAGAACTAAAAAGACAAAATTTGCTAATAGTTATTACTTAGATTAATCTAGAAAATGGTATGCTATTAAGAAAGATATTCAAGGAAAGCCAAAGCAATTTGATAGTGACAGAAAACAAAGAATGTTTGCTTTAGGCTGAGGTGGAGAGAGATTAATTGCAATTGTGCATCAGGGAATTTTTCAAGTGATGAAAATATTGGTTTTGGTTGTGACTGAAGTTACCAAGATATGCACATTTGACAGATGCTTTCATACTCTGTAAGTGAGTATGTTTCACTTCATGTAAAGTTTCTTACAAAGTTGAGATATAATAAATTAAATGATGATTATGTTATGTAGTAGCTTTTCTTAAAGTTTTGAAAAAATAAATATTGACAAGCCTATCATTCAAACCAAATATTATCATTTTTGCTATTGTCAGAATTACTGAATTTAGTGGGCTATGAAAATCGTCTTCTCCAATTTCTCTTATGTTAGTAGTTTCAATTCTTTTTCAATCTGTGTCAATTTAATGTGTTTATATAAATGTTTTATATTATTTATTTAATCTTCACAATAACCTGATTAGTGTTATCATTTTCCACATGTAGCAGACAAGGAAATTGAAGCACCTAGAGGTAATCTAAATTGTCTTAGAGCATCTAGTTAGGAGATAATAAGGGGGAATCAAACCCAGGCAGTCTGGTATTAGAATTCAGTATTAACATTGATTTTATTACTCAGAATTTTATATTCCTTTTTATATTTTGTCCTCTTGGCATGTCAAATTCTATGAAAAGCATATGAAATTTTCCCCACAAATATTTTTTAAATCAAATAATCCTTATTTTTCAAGATTTTGCACTGCATATTCTGCTGTTGAATTGCTTAGTGGCTAAATGTTATATAAATATACATATATATGTGTGTGGGTATACGTATATATACATATTATTAGTATCTCATTACAGTGAGATATGTAGTATATACAGTATCTATTTATCTTACTGCCTATGTATACCGTGAATTGCATCTCTCTAAGTGTATACATATATCTATATGTATATGATTGCATCTTTATGATATAGCATTGTTAGGAATCCTTTTAAATTGTTTACATCTCTTGCATCTGAATTCTGTTTGGCATCCCCATTTTCTAGTTTGCATTTTCCTGTATATATTGCACATTAACACAATTTTTTGCCACTTTGTTTGAACTTTCTCATAATCATCATGCAGTTGGATTTTTTAATCCAATGTGACTCTGCTTTTTGATAGGGTAGCCTAGTACACTGCATTTAACGTGGTATCTAGCATTCCTATTGGAATCTCTTTCTTTATTCTATCATTTTTTGCTGAGGCATGGGGACGGGAGTCTCTATATGCACAGGTATTTGGCGCATGCCCACGTGGTCTGGGAGACATTGAGACCAACAGTTCAGGTTCTACCCAATGCAGTGGGACAATATCATTCAACAGGACCCCCATTAGGCACAGGCTGAGGTGTAACACCTCTCTCAGGTCTGCCACAGAATTCCTTCAGCAGTGAAATCAACTTCAGGGAACTGTGGAGCATGACTTTTTTCCGCCTCACAGCCCCAAGGAGAATTCCTCATTCATGACTGCTATTTCCTCTGCTCTCTTTTTGAAAGTGAAAATAAAAGTGTTAGTTGCTCAGTCATATCCAACTGTGCGACCCCATGGAGTGTAGCCAGCCAGGCTCTTCTGTCCACGGAATTCTCCAGGCAATACTGGAGTGGGTTGCCATTCCCTTCTCCAGGGGATCTTCCCAACCCAGAGATCTAACCCAGGTCTCCTGCTCTCTTGATACTAAAGGCAAAAAAGAAACTGTCCATCTTCCTAACGTTTTCCAGTCCAATACATATGGTCCCCTCACCTGCCAATTCTTTAAGTGTGTCCCCCAAATTTTATAAGCTTCAGGCAACACACATTTTGATCTATTTCTTCCTTTTCCAGGAAAAGCATGCCTATTAACTATAACTTGTGTATGTTCATGTGTGTGTGTGTCTACTCAGTTGCTCGGTGTGTCCGATTCTTTGCGACCCTTTGAATTCTATCCCGCCAGGCTCCTCTGTCCATGGGATCCTCCAGGCAAGCATACTAGAGTGACTTGCTATTTCCTCCTACAGAAGATCTTTCCAACCCAGGGATCAAAGCTGCTTTTCTTGTGTCCCCTGTATTGCAGGCAGATTCTTTACCTGCTGAACCATCAGAGAAGCCCTTAACTTGTATTCAATTGCTTTATTATGAAAAAACATCTAATGACATTCTTTCTCTAAAGGAGAGATTTTCTTTCTCTAAAGGAAAGATTATTGAACTAATGCAATTATTTAAAGATATAAGATAAACAAACATAGAGGTGTTGTCATCTTGATATTACTGTTTTGCTCGTTTCCTTTATTTTTTATTCAGATACTTTGGCATGTGCAACTGTTCTAAATAACTTTTGTTTAGAAATATATATATTTAATAAGACATTTTCCCCTGCCCATGATAGACATTTCTCCTAATATTATCAAAATGTAAACACTTTTGTATAACTTCCTAAGGGCTTCCTCTGGGTCAGACACTAACTCTAAAGTCTTGCCTAACCCTTACAATGACCCCGTGATGTAGTTTTTATCACCTTTGCTTTACTGGCAAAGAGATTTGAAAATATTAAATACCATGCCAAGATCATACAAGCTGTAAAAGGTCAAACAGGGATTTGAACTCAGGTCCATTACCCTTAGGAGAAGGCAATGGCACCTCAGTCCAGTGCTCTTGCCTGGAAAATTCCATGGACAGAGGAGCCTGGTGGGCTGCAGTCCATGGGGTCGTGAAGAGTCGGACATGACTGAGTGACTTAACTTTCACTTTTCACTTTCATGCATTGGAGAAGGAAATGGCAACCCACTGCAGTGTTCTTGCCTGGAGAATCCCAGGGACGGGGGAGCCTGGTGGGCTGCCGTCTATGGGGTCGCACAGAGTTGGACACAACTGAAGTGACTTAGCAGCAGCAGCAGCCATTACCCTTAACATGTGTCTTCTGAACCTCTCTGCCAAAAGCTCTTTGCTGTACACAATGGCATATCTAATGAAAGATAAAATATCTGCTGTAATTTTATGTGTATTTCACTCTTAAAGACATAAAAGTTTCTCTCGAACACAATCATTTAAGCTATAACTGCATAGACTTTGACAATTAACTAGATGGTTAAGCCCTATATTATTTATAGAACTGCTTATTTTTCATAAAGATACTACAAATCTAAATATTTGGCTCAGCTCTTCACTGTGCTTTGAAAAGGATAGAAGTGTTAAATCATTCCAAGAAATGTAGACTGTATTTTTTTCTTTTCCATTTTGGTGAGGGAGAGGTAGGAATTGGAGTGCCATGGAGGGAAATTCAGTACACATATCACATTTACTTTCTGTCAGGAAAAGCACATTGAAGGAAGTACAACAGTTTTCTTAGTCTCTTACTCCAACACAAAATTGTTTTTTCACTTTATACTACATATGTATATTTCCCAGATACTCAGAAATGCACTTCCCTCTGGGAATAAAAAAAAAAAAAGGAATACCCTTTTGCCTGCAAATGTATTGCTTTTCAAAAGGAGAATAGGGAAATGAATGTATTTTTCTTCTACAACATAGTAAGAAACAGTATATTTTAGCAGAACTATATTCCAATAATTCAGTTCAAATCTCTTGAATATATTCATATAAATATAGAAGAAGTTTTACACAATGATAACTTACAACAGGGAGTAGGTAGCACCTAGTATCTTGTGACATAAATTGTTTTGCTTCAGGAATAGGACACTGAGAAATTGTTCCATGGAACTGCCCGCCACCTGCTGCTTCCAACACTGAATTTTAATGAGCACCAATTGCTCTGCAAGGCTCACTATTTTAGGAGTATTATTTACCATGAGGCCCACTATGATCTTTCTAAATTATAGGGTAAATTGCTTAGGCCCAGTGAAAATAAATGTATTTCATTAATGCAGCTCCTCTTCTAGTCTAATCTTTTTAACCCTGAAGATTGAGATATTTTCTATGCATAATAATTATGATAGTATCCTATTTCCTAGACACAATGAAGAGGTCACAGCACATAAACTCTAAAATCTGGAGTTTAGCTGCTTAAACAACTGTTCTGACTTCTCCAGTATTGTCCTTCATTTATGAAATGTACAAACTATTACATGGAGTTTCAATGGTGATTTTAAGTGGAAGTGTTTGTCATTCAGTCGTGTCTGACTTTTTGCGACCCCAGGGACTGTAGCCCACCAGGCTTCTCTGTCCATCAAATTCCTCAGGAGAGAATACTGAATTGGGTTGCCATTTCCTTCTCCAGGGAATCTTTCTGACCCGGGGATGGAACCTGGGTCCTCCCGCATTGCAGGAAGATACTTTACCTCCTGAGCCACCAGGGAAGCCCCAAATTAAATATAGCAAATACAAGTTTCGTCAGAGTTTCCAGCAAGTAGAATTTACTTACTGGAAAATTGTCATCATTACCAGAAATACTGCACAGTGTTTTCTTTCACTGACAATGAGCTGGTACTTCTTTCATAATCATATGGTACATGGGTTTATTACCTTCACTCCTTTACTCTTCCCATCCATGTGTATATACAACTGCTCCTGCTTCATTGCAGGTGGAGTATACTTCCCTGCCCCTTGATTTTGGACTTGACATGTAACTTGCTTAACCAATAGCATGTGAATATATTATAAGTCACAGTGTGCTGGCTATAGCCCTAGGTTTTAAATAAATCCATATATTTCTGTTCACCTTCTTGCTCCTTGGGTACTGCCATAGAAAGCCATGCCTTGGTTAGCCTGTAGTCCAAGGAGAATGAAAGATTCTGTGAGCACAATTAACTTTAGCTGATTCTCAGACTTGGGTAACGAGCAAGCTGCCTGGCTAAGTATAGCCCAGAGGAGCTGAACCTCAGCTGTGCTGTAAACAAGAGCAATAAAATCAATTTTTATTATTTTAAGCCACTAAATTTTGGGGTGATTTGTCACACAGCAATGATCAGCCAACAGAGATATTATCACTCATTGAACCCAAGTCAACATAGTCTAGATTCTCCTTGGAGCAGAACCTGAGATAAGGACTTTGTATCTTTTGTCATATATGGGTTTGAAATTTATTTGAAAATGTTTTCTCAGAGGAGTAAGGGACAATGAGAGTTAAAAAGGGAGCAAGAAAAGCCAATACAGAAAGTATCACTGAGTTTTCCAACACTAAGTATGAATGCTTATTCAATAATATGGGACATCTAAGAAGTTTTTCATATTCAGTGTCTCTCTGGGCCATCCACCTAGACTGAGCATGAGAGAAGCATTTATCTATCAGCTCCTATGCCCAGTAGTAATGCAACCATATACTTCATTATGTAAAACAGGGCAATTGTAACAGTGAGAGGAGAAAGTGTTAATAACAGTGCTGGCACAACTGGTATAACTCAAATCTATTTGGAGCCACTGAGGATATGTGATCACCCTACACATTTATCCAAGATGGTCCTAGGAGACATTAGTTCATCTATATATCCATGGTACAAACACACGAGTGCCAATCAGGTTTGCGTGTGCAATCAACACCACGAAATCAGAAAAATTGCTGAATGGGAAACAAGAGTTGTGAGAGATAAAAGTTTGTCAGGTAACATCTGTGTTAGACGAAATGCTGCCTTGAATATTTGGTCAGGCTGAGAAGATTTGGAATTGTGCGGTAAAAAACATCGAATTTAGTTCCCACATTGCAGTACTCAGATCTATTCAAAACCTTCATTAAGTCCAATCAGTAACAGAGTCAACTTCTGGATTGAGCCAGACAAATTCTCTGCAATGGCTTAAAAACAAGAGACTTGGAGAAAAATAGCTACAGCCTCACTGAGACTAGAATTGGGATGGTGATAGATACCTATCATCTCATGTCTCTACTACTAAATCTAGGTTTTCCGTACCCTCAGCTAGCAGTTAGGCTGTCCTGGACTATCTGTTTAGGTGATTCAGACCTAAACTTCCCTGGGAAGTCTGTATCTGTAGATCTCTTGCTGTAGTGAGACGGCATTGTCATACTTCCCAACAATTATTTTAGAATAAAACGAGGTATTCCAGTATATAGTCAGCATAACTCCTCCAAGACCCCACTGTGTAGAGGAAAATGTTGCTGTTAGTAGTATTAAGGGTTAACTAGCCCCAGAAATTTATTTACTTTCTTTTTCTATGGGTTACTAGAATAAGATAATTAAAAGAGATCAAGTAGAAATCATAGAATATTATCTCGAGTAGAAGTTTTCTTCCCTTAGGATTGAGGCCCTCTAAGCTGAGGAATCTTAAACTGCAAGGATGAGAGCACAAATTCTGCAAATGGGTAATTGGGAATGATGGTAAGAAAGACTAAGTGTACTACTGCCCTTCCGTTCATGGCTCTGCATATCCCCCTCACTGCGGACATCACATATCAGATGCAGGTTTAGTGTATATATCACTCCAGATGACTGGGCTGTAACCCTGCAGGGTGTTTTTCTGGAGCTGTGAACTTAACAAAGTGTTAAACAGTTCATTCCATCATTATATTTGACTGGCTGTCTCTGAGTAAGAAGGGCACATAAGTACAGATGCTGAAAACCCCATTTTTGTTTACCCATTGTCACTCATACTTTGACGTAAAGTGGATCCCTTGAGCTTAGGCAATGATATATAGGATACCGTAATGACAGATTCGGCATTCTAAGTTCTCGGGTGGTAGTGCTGGCAGAGGAATTGCAGACAGGGAAGGAAAATCTATATCCTGGGTAGCTTTCAATTCTGATAAGAATAAATCACTGTTTCCTTCAGGATTGATAATGTCCATTATAATCAACTTGCCATCAAGTGGGTGTCTGAACTCCTGAGGAATGGTGCCATATTGAGGAGTCATGACTGGGCTCTATTGTCAGCAGATTAGGCAAGCAGCAGTGGCAGTAGCTAGTCATCCATACACTGAAGAAGCACATGCTGTTGAATTTATGTGTATTGGCATCCATGAAGCCATGGCCACTCAGTTCATGGGTTTATTGTACCAGAACTTGTGTGGCCAAGAAGAGAGAATGGCTAACATTCAAGATTAAGTTAGGCTCTCTAATTCAGAGACAGACTGGTTGACTGCCTCATTGCAGTATATGCCTTCTGGTGGACATGAATATAAAACAGAAAGAAATGGGCAAATCATGATTGCTACCATGAGTCTATCTCCAATGACTCTTTGTTTCTTCTTTCTGATTTTCCATTCTTATTCTGTCTAGACTCTACTAATTAGGCAAACCACTCATTATTGCTCAAGAGCCCATGTATATTCATAACTCAAGTCCCTTCTCCCTCCCTACAAAGAGAACAATAAGTAGACTGTTCATAGCTCAGTCCTTTAGAAAGAGCTCCATTCACTGCTTTGTTTAGAGCCACCTCTGAAATGGAATATAGTGAAACAGTAGTCCACTTGTGGCTCACATCACTATCTCACAACAACTAAACTGTTGTATAGGCTTGATTTATGTTTCTCCTCTTCTTTTAGTTGGTCATCATTTCCAGGTGCAAAATATGTTGGCTGGCAAACCCATAAGCCCCCATCAAGTGATATGCCTCTTTATTAATGATAGGGGTTATATGGTGAAACAAATTGTCCTATGCCTTAGGATGCCAATGATATTCAGACACTGAAAAATGTTAAAGCAGAAGCCTCTGCAACTTTGTGAGTTTATCTCCCATCATATGGGATTTCCCGGGCAAGAATACTGGAGTGGGTTGCCATTTCCTTCTCCACTGTGGGAGTTTAGCATTTCTTATATGGTAGGTCTGGGCTTCCCAGGTGGTGTTACTGGTAAAGAACCTGACTGCCAAAGCAGGAGACATAAGAGATGTGGATTCAATCCTTGGGTTAGGTCATGAAGATCCCCTGAAGGAGAGCATGGCAACCCACTCCAGTATTCTTGCCTGTAGAATCTCATGGACAGAGGAGCCTGGGGGGCTAGGTCCAAGAGGGTCACAAAGAATCAGACACAACTGAAGTGACTTAGCAAGCACCCGTGCACATGTAAGTCTAGTAGTAACAAGCTCCCTCTGCTATGTTTCTTTAGGAAAGTCTTTTTCCCTCCTTTGTTTGTGGAGAACAGCCTACTGGCTATAAAATTATTGACTAGCGGTTACTTTCTTTCCATATTTCGAATATGTCATCCCATTCTTTTCTGGTCTGGAAAGTTTCTGTTAAGAAAGCTGCCTATGGTCTTATGGCGGTAGCCTTGTATGTAATTACTCTTTAACAGCAAAAGCTGCTGTTAAAATCTTTTTTTTTTTTTGTCTCTGAAAATATAATTTTAGTGTATATAGGTATAGTCCATTTTGGTTCAAACTCTTTGGGATCCTCGGGCTTCATGGATCAAGATGTCTATTTCTGTCCCCAGGTTTGGGAAGTTTTCAGCCGTCATTGCTTAAACCTTTTTTCTATGTCACTCTTTCTCTTTTCCTTCTGGAATTTTTTACTGGGAATAGTGTTTCTTTATATTGCATCACCTAATTCCAGTAAGCTTTCTTCTCTCTGTCATTTCTTTTTTTTTTTTTTTTCTTTTTGCTTCTCTGACTGGTAATTTCCGATGTCTTGCCCTGTAGGTCACTGATTCTTGCTTCTACATGACCATGTCTACTTTTGAAACTTTCTAATGACTTCTTCAGTTTAAGTATTGTATTTTGCAACTCTTAAGATTCCTGTTTGTTTGATATTTGCTATTTCCTTTCCAATGTTTGCATTGGAAACATTATTGTCCTAATGTTTTGCATTATTGTTCATGTCCTAATGTTTGGTAATGTGTGTGTGTGTGTGTTTGCAGTTCACTAAACTTCCATAAGAGAATTATTCTGAATCTTAAATCATTTATAATTTCATCAAATTTATAAAGTATTTCTACATTATAGGACGTACAAAAGAAAGTTTATATTCTCTCCCAATTTCTCCAACACCCTCCAACTCCTTTCTTCAACTATGGTTTTTCCTTTTAACTTGTCGATTGTGATAATTTTGATAATCTTATTTTTGGTCCAGTAAACACAATTAAGGTATGTGAATGTTTTCTATCAATTGATTTGAAACTCTAAAAGCCAGTAGTAGTATTTTAACTATAAGTCTTCCTCAGCTTACAGTGGGATTGCATCCTGATAAATCTATCATTAAGTTAAAAATAACATAAGTTGAAAATGTATTTAATGCACCTAACCTACTCAACATCAAAACTTAGTGTAGCTTACTTTAAATGTGCTCAGAACATTTATATTAGCCTTCAGTTGGGCAAAATTATGTAACAAAAAGACTATTTTAATAACAAACTGTTGAATATCCCATGTAATTTATTGAATACTGTACTGAAAGTGAAAACCAGTCTCCTGTAGCTTTATTGAGTCAGAATGGTTGTAGGTATATTGGTTGTTTACTCTCATGATTGTGTGGCCGACTAGAAGATGCAGCTACTGCTGCCCAGCATCACAAGAGAGTGTCATACCCCATACTGCAGGGAAAAAATCACAATTCAAAATGTGAACTCCAGATTCTACTGAATGCATATCACCTCTGCACTAACACTAGCATAAAACTGAAAAATTGTAAGTCAAACCATTATAAATCAAGGACCATTTGTATTTTAGTTTTCCTTTTCTTCCCTGTAGTTCCAATGTCCACTACTTCTCAGCTATTCAATAAAAACTATTTCTGGATTCATATTCAGATAAATTATTTTATTTTCTGAACTCATCAATTGTTTAAGATCATGATACATTTTATTTTACATTCTATTTGAAACTTAGATGACCTTAAGTATTCTTCAGATTTTCTCTTTGCTTTTATTTCTTGGAACAGAAAAAAAATATTCTTTTTTTCAAGTATCAATTGACATATGACTATCATTTTATTGGTTCTTATTAATGTCCTCCATTTTTTAATTTTTTTAGAAGACATTTTACTTACATCTCACAATTTCCTTCACTGAGTTAGAACCCTTCTGGCCATCAGCTTGCAGCTAATTTTATAGCACTTTAAAGTTATTTTTATTTTTTCTTATAGACCAAATCTTTCTCTCTCTTGGTTTTCACCTTTCTTTTTTCTAGCACATCCCCATATGTATCCTGTGAGTCATTTTGTTGGAGAAATATTTGGGCACTTGTTGTTTGGTATAGGGTTTATAGTCAAAATAGTTTTCCCACAAACTTTGAAAGTATTATCTACTAAAAACGGGTTTTTATAATGCCATTCAGTTTCCGATTCTTAATATATCATAGATTATCTTTTATTTTCTGGAAATTTTATACTTTCTTTTGTTTCTATGAGATCTTATGAAAGTAGGTTAAGATATATCATTTTTTAAGATTTTCCCTCATTTGTCAGTTTTAATAATTTTAATCTCAAAATGTATGTCTCTCATGTGCTGGGGAATTCAGTTTTATTATTTCTTGATAATTCTTTCCCCTCTCTTTATTCTGCTCTTCTTTTTTTTTTTTTAATTAAAACCTGCAATTAAAATTAATTAATTAAAAAAAAATTTAAACCGAACACCAGTAGTTTTATTAAGATGGAATTAAATCAGGTATTTAATATATATATATTTTTTGATTTCTAATTTTTTTTAATTTTATTTTTTAACTTTACAATATTGTATTGTTTTTTATTTCTAAAACTTCAAAATAAGTTGTTGTTGCATTTCTTTGATCTTATATTTATCATCTCTTTTCCATTCTAGTATCAGTCTTCTTGATTCTTTTAACTTAATTATATTTTTAATCTCCAACTTTTTATACTCAATATTTTTGTGTTTGTGTATATATTTGTGTGTTATGTTAATCGCTCAGTCATGTCCAACTCTTTGTGACCCCATGGACTAGACTGCCAGGCTCCTTTGTCCATGGGATTCTCTAGGCAAGAATACTAGAGTAGGTAGATATTCCCTTCAGGGGATCCTCCTGATCCAGGGATGGAATCCAGGTTTCCTTCATTGTAAGCAGATTCTTTACCCTCTGAGCCATCAGCGAAGCTCATGTATATTTGATTGTATGTTTAATATTCTGAATTTTAATAACTTTTATTTCATAATTTGAATTAGTTAAGAAACCCTACCTACTCTCTGAAAGCCTTATTCCCTTTCTTCACCTTTCTATATATAACATTTAATACCTAATCCTAGAAAAATAAACTATGGAATGAATTGTTCCCCTTTGCCCCTAAAATTTATATGCTAAACCCTCTTGAGAATCCCTTGGACTTGCAAGGAGATCCAACCAATCCATCCTAAAGGAGATCAGTCCTGGGTGTTCTTTGGAAGGACTGATGCTAAAGCTGAAACTCCAATACTTTGGCCACCTCGTGCAAAGAGTTGACTCATTGGAAAAGACTCTGATGCTGGGAGGGATTGGGGTCAGGAGGAGAAGGGGACGACAGAGGATGAGATGGCTGGATGGCATCACCGACTCGATGGACATGGGTTTGAGTGAACTCCGGGAGTTGGTGATGGATAGGGAGGCCTCGTGTGCTGCGATTCATGGGGTAACAAAGAGTCAGACACGACTGAGTGACTGAACTGAACCCCAAATGTTAAAGTTACTGTATCTTTGGAGATAGGGTTCACAGGAGGTAATTAAGGTTAAATGAGGTCGAAGTGTGGGCCCCAATCTAATAAGAATAGGAAGACCTCTCTCTCTGAATCTTCCTCTCTCTGCCTTGTGTGGACAAAGAAGAAAGCAGCTGTCTGCAAGCCAAGAAGAGAGTCTTCCCCAGAATCCAACCTTGCTGGATCTTGGCCTTTCAGCCTCCAGAATTGTGAGAAAACATGAATCTGTTGTTTATGTTCCTTAGTCAATGGTGTTTTGTTGTGGCATCCTGAGCCATGTAGCACAAATACTTATCTTTTTTGGAGAAATTATGATAACCTCATATGCCATTTGTTTATTGAGTTATAAAGCTATGCTTCTCCTGCTCTAGAGAAAAGGTGTTATTTCTGTCTATGTTTCCAACATGCAGTATATTACTTAGTACTCATTAAATAGAATTTTGTTGGATTGATTTATTACTTAAACACAATGTGTAATACTTTGTTTAGATGAATCTCAAGCCATGTTATAGTTAAGTGAGGCAAGTCTATGCTATGGTAATAAATAAACCCAAAATTTCCCTGGCATAACATAGTCTAAGCCCAGTGCAAGTTACATGGACTTTGACTGTCTTCCAAGGGGTAATTCAGAAGCTAGCCTTCTTCTATCTCTTAACTTTGTCACCTCATAGTCCTTTGTTTATACTTGTGTTGGGGAGAGAAAAAACTTGGGGAAAATATATCCACATGTGTATGTCAAGACCAGAGGCACACACCAGCTTTGCTCACTCTCCATTGGAGGAATGAATCACTTGATTCCACGTAGATTCATGAGGCACAGGAATGGATATTAGATAATAATTGTTTATTCCAGATGCCTTCTATAATATGTTGAGAGTTGGGTAAATCATCTGAAAGCATCTGGCCTTTTTCTGAATAACCTGCCAGCAAATCTCCAGCAGAAGAGCTCATGACTGTATTTCCTTTTAAGTCAGTTCTTACATGAGTTGTAGTATTTGTATATGTGTCCTGTAAAATATTTTTTTCAATTAAGCTAATATATTAGTAAATTAAATCTAAAAATGGAAGAAATAATATAGTAATCACAAATGTTTATATGATTGTGTGGTAAGAACAAGATAAATTTCAAACATACCGTATAATTACCATTTTGCTTATTGGTAGAAATTGTATTCCTAGGAAAATTTTATGATATTTGATTGCTTAATATAGCCAATACTATTCTTATTATCTTAGTTAGGTTAACTGAGTAGAGTCATTTGGAGAAATTAAACATAAATTAAGAGTTTACTCATAGGAAAAAATACAAATTACTTCAAAGTGGTTACCTAAATTAGTAGTTCACAATGATGGCATTAATTAGATAATTATTCTCTGTTTACTTTCAGTTATAATACTATTTAATTAATGATAAGATGAATCTTCAAATCAATCTCTTATCAAGTAAAAACTAAATCCCTAAATTCAAGGTAAAGTGATTAGTAGAAACCAAATAAACTGATTATGGAAGCTGCAGTTCTGGGATCAGATCAGATCATTCGCTCAGTCATGTCTGACTCTCTGCAACCTCATGAATCACAGCACGCCAGGCCTCCCTATCCATCACAATCTCCCAGAGTTCACTCAAACTCATGTCCGTCGAGTCGGTGATGCCATCCAGCCATCTCATCCTCTGTCGTCCCCTTCACCTCCTGCCCCCAATCCCTCCCAGCATCAGAGTCTTTCCCAATGAGTCAGCTCTTCGTATGAGGTGGCCAAAGTACTGGAAAAAAGTCAGCTTTAGCATCATTCCTTCCAAAGAAATCCCAGGGCTGATCTCCTTCAGAATGGACTGGTTGGATCTCCTTGCAGTCCAAGGGACTCTCAAGAGTCTTCTCCAACACCACAGTTCAAAAGCATCAATTCTTCAGCACTCAGCTTTCTTCACAGTCCAACTCTCACATCCATACATGACCACCTGAAAAAGTATAGCCTTGACTAGACGGACCTTTGTTGGCAAAATAATGTCTCCGCTTTTCAATATACTATCTAGTTTGGTCATAACTTTTCTTCCAAGGAGTAAGCGTCTTTTAATTTCATGGCTGCAGTCACCATCTGCAGTGATTTTGGAGCCCCCCAAAATAAAGTCTGACACTGTTTCCACTCTTTCCCATCTATTTCCCATGAAGTGATGTGACCAA
>NW_011495035.1:7405299-7407389 GCF_000754665.1 Bison bison bison | reverse complement strand
TTTCTGAATGTTGAGCTTTAAGCCAACTTTTTCACTCTCCTCTTTGACTTTCATCAAGAGGCTTTTGAGTTTCTCTTCACTTTCTGCCATAAGGGTGGTGTCATCTGCATATCTGAGGTTATTGATGTTTCTCCCATTCTGGGAAAACTCACTTAAAAATAAAATGTGTGATCATAAGGTCTAAAGAATAGATAAGAATTCATTCCCTTCAAGAAGGGAAGCAAAACAAAACAAAACAAAAATATGACTAACATTGGAAACAATGAGGACAAAGATTCTGAATGGAAGAGGAAGCAATGAGTACACAAAACATCAAATGAAGTCAGGAGTGAGAGAGAAGCAGTTAAAAGTGAGAGTGGGGCTGGTAGGCTAGAATTACATCCTAATGTTTGTCACTCTCTTATGATACCAAATAAATACAGAGTAATTGTTCTAAATTTATTATTCACCCATTCATTTATTCATTTAGAAAGCATCTTCTAGTGTTTCATTACGATACGCATTTCTGAGGGTTAAGAGACAGAGACGAGTTTTGTTTATATGTTTGTTAGCTTTACGGCAAGGAGCTCACACTAAATCTCTTACACAGCAAACTCATTAATTTGCATGACTATAAAGTAGGTATTGTTGAGTTTTTGTCTCCACAGCACTTCTTTCCTGCTGACTGCCATGATGTGGCTCTCAGAGGCTGTGTAGCAGAAACCTCACTTTATAACCCCCTGACTTGTGTATTTATTGAACACTTACTGTGTCCCAGAGCTACCTTCACTGCTCACCCTTTGGTACTCCCTTCTTCTTTGAACCAACATAGGCCGTGCCTACATGGTGTCCAGTGAAATAGAAATGTAGCAAACTGTTTTCTGCATGTCTCTGAGATCTGTCTTTCTCTGGAGACATTTCTTTGCTTTTCTGCAGCAACAGATTTGAACACTTTTAGCCTTACCATGATATCTCAGACCAAGGAAGTAAAAGGTTCAAATCAATATTTGAAGCTTATCTGTAACAGAATTGCAGGCTTTTTAACAAGACAATTCACTGTCAAGACTGATGAGAGATAATTGTGTGTTCGAGGAAAATTCGTGGGAAGGGTTAAACTCAGAAGTCATTTTAGCAATGAAACTAAGCCACACCCATGGGGCAACCCAAGACGGGTGAGTCATGGTGGAGAGATCTGACAGAATGTGGTCCACTGGAGAAGGGAATGGCAAACCACTTCAGTATTCTTGCCTTGAGAACCCCATGAACAGTATGAAAAGGCAAAATGATAGGATACTGAAAGAGAAACTCCCCACGTCAGTAGGTGCCCAATATGCTACTGGAGATCAGTGGAGAAATAACTCCAGAAAGAATGAAGGGATGGAGCCAAAGCAAAAAGAATACCCAGCTGTGGATGTGACTGGTGATAGAAGCAAGGTCCGATGCTATAAAGAACAACATTGCATAGCAACCTGGAATGTCAGGTCCATGAATCAATGCAAATTGGAAGTGGTCAAACAAGAGATGGCAAGAGAGAATGCCGACATTCTAGGAATCAGCGAACTAAAATGGACTGGGATGGGTGAATTTAACTCCGATGACCATTATATCTACTACTGCAGGCAGGAATCCCTCAGAAGAAATGGAGTGGCCATCATGGTCAACAAAAGAGTCCGAAATGCAGTACTTGGATGCAATCTCAAAAACGACAGAATGATCTCTGTTCGTTTCCAAGGCAAACCATTCAATATCACAGTAATCCAAGTCTATGCCCCAACCAGTAATGCTGAAGAAGTTGAAGTTGAACGGTTCTATGAAGACCTACAAGACCTTTTAGAACTAACACCCAAACAAGATGTCCTTTCATTCTAGGGGACTGGAATGCAAAAGTAGGAAGTCAAGAAACACCTGGAGTAACAGGCAAATTTGGCCTTGGAATATGGAATGAAGCAGGGCAAAGACTAATAGAGTTTTGCCAAGAAAATGCACTGATCATAACAAAAACCCTCTTCCAACAACACAAGAGAAGACTCTATACATGGACATCACCAGATGGTCAACACCGAAATCAGATTGATTATATTCTTTGCAGCCAAAGATGGAGAAGCTCTATA
>NW_011495035.1:7405037-7405199 GCF_000754665.1 Bison bison bison | reverse complement strand
TGATTTTGGAGCCCCCCAAAATAAAGTCTGACACTGTTTCCACTCTTTCCCATCTATTTCCCATGAAGTGATGTGACCAGATGCCATGATCTTCTTTTTCTGAATGTTGAGCTTTAAGCCAACTTTTTCACTCTCCTCTTTGACTTTCATCAAGAGGCTTTT
>NW_011495035.1:7403366-7404376 GCF_000754665.1 Bison bison bison | reverse complement strand
AGCATCTCTATGAACAAAGCTAGTGGAGGTGATGGAATTCCAGTTGAGCTATTTCAAATCCCGAAAGATGATGCTGTGAAAGTGCTGCACTCAATATGCCAGCAAATTTGGAAAACTCAGCAGTGGCCATAGGACTAGAAAAGGTCAGTTTTCATTCCAATCCCAAAGAAAGGCAATGCCAAAGAATGCTCAAACTACCGCACAATTGCACTCATCTCACACACTAGTAAAGTAATGCTCAAAATTCTCCAAGCCAGGCCTAGCAATATGTGAACTGTGAACTTCCTGATGTTCAAGCTGGTTTTAGAAAAGGCAGAGGAACCAGAGATCAAATTGCCAACATCCACTGGATCATGGAAGAAGCAAGAGAGTTCCAGAAAAACATCTATTTCTGCTTTATTGACTATGCCAAAGCCTTTGACTGTGTGGATCACAATCAACTGTGGAAAATTCTGAAAGAGATGGGAATACCAGACCACCTGATCTGCCTCTTGAGAAATTTGTATGCAGGTCAGGAAGCAACAGTTAGAACTGGACATGGAACAACACACGGGTTCCAAATAGGAAAAGGAGTTCATCAAGGCTGTATATTGTCACCCTGTTTATTTAACTTATATGCAGAGTACATCATGAGAAACGCTGGACTGGAAGAAACTCAAGCTGGAATCAAGACTGCGGGGAGAAATATCAATAATCTCAGATATGCAGATGACACCACCCTTATGGCAGAAAGTGAAGAGGAACTCAAAAGCCTCTTGATGAAAGTGAAAGTGGAGAGTGAAAAAGTTGGCTTAAAGCTCAACATTCAGAAAACAAAGATCATGGCATCCGTTCCCATCACTTCATTGGAAATAGATGGGAAAACAGTGGAAACAGTGTCAGACTTTATTTTGGGGGGCTCCAAAATCACTGCAGATGGTGATTGCAGCCATGAAATTAAAAGACGCTTACTCCTTGGAAGGAAAGTTATGACCAACCTAGATAGCATATTCAAAAGCAGAGACATTACT
>NW_011495035.1:7400290-7403133 GCF_000754665.1 Bison bison bison | reverse complement strand
TGGTTCGAGCCCTGGGTTGAGAAGATCCCTTGGAAGAGGAAGTGGCAACCCACTCTAGTATTCTTGCCTAGGAAATCCCATGGACAGAGGAGCCTGGTGGGCTACAGTACTTAACATTGCAAAGAGTCAGACATGACTTAATGACTAAAAAACAACCCATAGGTTTTGATAGCTTGCATTGGTTGATTTTGATGTGATTACATTCATTGCCCATTTAATATGAAAAATTAGGTAGGGGTATATCCTATGCATAAAGTTAAATTTGTGTAAATTCAATACATTAATTATACAATTTTATTTTTTTGCTTCTTAAGTGAATATAATTCAGAGAAGGCAATGGCACCCCATTCCAGTAGTCTTGCCTGGAAAATCCCATGGACGGAGGAGCCTGATGGGGTCGCAAAGAGTCGGACACGACTGAGGGACTGATCTGATCTGATCTGATATTTTTCTATCTAGTTTCAAGTGAATGAAGTGAAGTGAAAGTAGCTCAGTCATGTCCGACTGTTTGCAACCCCATGAACTATACAGTCCGTGGAATTCTCTAGGCCATAATACTGGAGTGGGTAGCATTTCCCTTCTCCAGGGGATCTTCCCAACCCAGAGATTGAACCCAGGTCTCCTGCATTGCAGGCAGATTCTTTACCAGCTAAGCCACAAGTGAAGCCCAAGAAATCTGGAGTGTGTAGCCTATCCCTTCTCCAGTCGATCTTCCCAAGCTGGGAATCAAACTGGGGTCTCCTGCATTGCAGGCAGAGTCTTTACCAACTGAGCTATCAAGGAAGACTGCAAATGAATAATCATGTGTATGTATAAAACATAATTCAACTGTACCATCATAAGCTGTCTTCAATATCTTTATATAAACTTTGTACCTAGTCAGTTCCCAATTTATTCATAACTAGTATTTTGCAACTTTTTTCTTTTAGCAATCTGTAGACTAGAATAGATTGGTTTGTGAGATCCAGATTCTTTTTTTCTGTTTTAGTGGTTGCTGTTGTTACTGTTTGACTGAACTTTCTTAAACTGACTTTCTCAAAAGAATAATAATCTGGAAAAAAAGAAAACAAAAGTGACATTATCAGTGTTGTATTTCATGAGTTTGCTAAATAGTCACTTAAATTAATTTCTTTCTGAATATTACATTTAGCAAGGTCCATTGAGATATATATTCACCAGTAAACCTATTGTCCTAGGTGCCACTTAGTGGATACCACCATGAATGGAAGCGTTATTCCATATTTACTTAATTATCATTTTTCTGGAAGAAAGACTGAGATAGGAATTCTTAGTCAAGTAATTTATAGGCTGAGTGCTCTCTGGGTAAATGGAGTGAGAAAAGTAGGAGAGGGGAGAGGAAAAACGCTGAGTAGACATAAACTAACTTTACCCTGTCTCAATGGAAATCTTTGGAGTATGGATTGCACCACAAGGTTTATTCCACTTTGTAGTAAGAAAAGCATCCTCTTGCATCCTCACAAAGTCAGTTTTTACTATGGTCTTTGGAAGAGGTTAGGTGAATATAGTGAGGGACAGAGCGGCTTGACGTGCTGCAGTCCATTGGGTTGCAAAGAGTCAGACATGACTGAGAGACTGAACAACGACAGCAAGGTGGAGAGCAGTAGACTTTCTCAGCCAAAACAGATCCAGGTAACTGAGGGCACTTCTGTGAAAAAAAAAAAAAAGAACAAAATTAGCCTTAAGCAGCCCACTCTCACAGCTACTGATGGCCTTGTGAACAGATCTGGAAAAGTGATCCGGGCAGGGCAACAACAGCATCTACTACAGAAGCTTGTCCTTGGGTCACCACATGTCAGCAGATTTTAATCTAGCCACACTAAGGGATTACTCAGTTTTATAAATTCATCAGAGGAGGGGAAGAAAAAAACACCTTAATAAGAATCCCTTACAAGAGTAAATAAACAAGTATACATTTAGAAGGAAACAAAAAGTTAGTATTTTTCCAGATTCTCCTAAAAGAAACTCCTTTGAACTCTCACTATCAATATGAAATTTTGGCACTTAGAATTGGTATGATCATTTCACTATCTAAATTGTTTATTCTTTGGCAATAAAATAATTTTGAAAATCCGTTTTCTCTGTTCATTCCCAGAAAAAGGAACTGGAACACAAAAGTGAATGTAGAAATATACATTTGCTTTTCCTTAAAATATGCTAGTAAATATGTACATTTAGCCAATTTATTCTCCAATTTGCATAATCTAACTTCTATTAATAATTTAGCAAACCATTGGGACTCTAAAACTCCAATATATTTTAACGGAGAAGTCAAATAGCTTTTCTTCTCATGCCACTTTCAACTTTCTTCATGTTTTGTTAGCACATTGTGAATTCCAATATTAAATCATATCATTTTTTATTTTTAATAAATGTACAATTGAAACATCCAACTCCTAGAAGAGACAGTATCTGCTTCTTCATGTTTCTCCCATGAATGGATCCTTGAAAATAGAAGGTGTTCAAAGAAACAATGAAGGTCTGTTGAATTGATGAATAGAAAGTAAAGTTATGTTTTATGAGAAACTCAGGATCTGAAGATAGCACAGAAAGCAACAATCCCATAAAATTGAAATTATTCTTGAAAAGCTTGAGTAACATATATGGTTTTGTGTATCTATCCCTGTGTCTGCTCCTCTAAGTCCATGTTAGTCAATACTTCTTTGTCCTTCTCAATTATTCTTTAATTTCATCTTTGTGGATAGTGATACTTTAGCACTACCTGCTTGAAGACAATTTAAACAATGCATTTAATGTTTTCCAGTGGTCAGCAAATCTTGAAACAACCATTATACATACTTGGCTTAGCTGTAAAGAACTCGCCT
>NW_011495035.1:7374417-7400190 GCF_000754665.1 Bison bison bison | reverse complement strand
TCTATGGAGTCACACGACTGAAGCGACTTAGCAGCAGTAGCAGCAAGTGAATATAATTATCGAATCAACTTTAAAAAAAGACTTATCTCCCATTGATTTTATTAAAATTTCTAAATTCTCTATCTTCTTTCATATATATTCATTATCTTGGACCTTTATATTATAGTCATAACCAATAGTCACTGCATAGCAGCCAAATCTGTCTCTGAACAGTGACTTGCTTTTCTATATGCAGACTGTCACATTGCTGTGTTTACAAAATCACTTCCAACAGCTAATTATTGTAAACAACATAATGCTATATGGTACTGACAAGAGTAAATATGATAATGACCATGCATAGTCATCATAGCTTCATCTTTGAAAAACTATTTCTGAAAGTAAGCAATTGATGATCATTGGAATACAAAGTGTAGGAAAAGGGGAAATTTTGATTACTAGGTTTTAGAAGTTTCAATTTGCTGAAAAAGTAAATCTCTAACATAATGGCATGCAAGAATGTGGAAGAAAAGGCTCCATCACCACTTGGACAGCTGTTTACATTTTCTTCCATCTGGAACACAAGTGAAAAGAATAAAATTTTGTCTGATTGGAGCGACCTAGGTCAGGGAATTAAAAATGCAACAAAATTCCCCTAAAGCACTATAGTCCACAAACTGATTTCCCCAAAGCCAACACAAATGTATTTCTTTCCCAAAGTAATCAGCATTCTGGGCATTAAATAAGATGGAGATTTGCTAGCAATTGTTTTCCCTTCTCAAACCTCTGTTGCCATTCATTGTTTTCCTCTGTGGTACATTTCAACCATAAGCCCTGGTTCCTTTCAGTGGAATCAAACAAGAGGTCATTCTTAACCATAGGGGAAAGTGGTATAAAACTGGGAAAATTTTAACAGATCTTCTTTGTCTAATCATATACCATAACATAGACACTGGTTTCTAGTGAGCAATTTAAAATGAAATTACATTAGTAGAGAAATATGACCACACAAAAAGAAACTGGCCTATAGTGAAATCAATTTTACTCTCATATGGAAAACAAATTGATATTTTTCTAAAGCTGACTTAACCCATGCTTACCAAAAAGACATTAACATCTATAATTAATTCCAAAATAACAAGAATACAAAATAGAATTAACTTCCAGTTGAGCTGAAATTTTGACCAGGAAGAAAGACTTTACTGATAAACAAAATGACAAATATACTCCAACTGAGAAATACACTATCATGTTTTCATATTTTATTACAACTGTCTCATAGTGTTTGTATTACACATTATTTCAGTCTTATTTCATCCTACTGTAAAATTAATTCAATACAGTTTGAAAATTCTACAATAAATGTGTATACATAAAAAGTAATTATACTACTTTTACAATGAAGAATATAAATATATAATACATCTTAGCTTTTAACAGGCTTCCCTGATAGCTCTGTTGGTAAAGAATCTGGCTGCAATGTAGGAGATCCTGATTTCATTCCTGGTTCAGGAAGATTTGCTGGAGAAGGGCTAGGCTACCCACTCCAGTATTCTTGGGCTTCCCTTGTGGCTCAGCTGGTAAAGAATCTGCCTGTACTGCAGACGACCTGTGCTCGTTCCCTGAGTTGGGAAGATCCCCTGGAGAAGGGAAAGGCTACCCACTCCAGTATTTTAACATAGCTTTCACTATCCCTTGACTGCTTAATTACTGTGTCATTTTCAGTCTTCTTCTTTTACGTGTTTTTTTCAAAACTTCGATGTATTTAGACCTTATGTTAGTTTTCCGTTGCTGCTGTAATGGTCAGGAACTCAATCTCTTAAAAGTACATGAATTCATTACCTCCCATTTCTGGAGGTCAGAACTCCAAAATCAAGGTGCTTGGAGACCGCATTAATCTTCTAGAATGTTCTGGCGAGAACCTATGTTTTGGCCTCTTTCAGATTCCTACATTCTTTGGCTCTTGGCTCTTGCTTTGCATTATTCCAACCTCTTGTTTCAATTGTCACACCTGCTAGTACAAATTCTGATCTTCCTATCTCCCGTTTCTAAGGAATTTTGTGATTGACTACATTGGGTTCACTCAAATAATCCACAATAATCTTCCCATCTCAAAATTCTCAATCACATCTGCAACACATATTGATGGTTTTGGGGGATTAGGACAAGGATTTTGGGTGAACCTTTTATTTAATGTATAATAAAAGCTTCTAATTTAGGTATTAACTGATTCTCTTCCACATCATATAGTGCCATGTGAGTATCACACAAATCTTTGTCCAATACTCATCTTTAACATTTTGAATGTTTTAACGATCATGTATTAAAGTATTTTTTCTGTACTATAACAACACAAATCTCTTTTAGTTCTGTCTGTCTTATCAAGCCGACAGATTTCTCACCTTTTTACAAAAATACTATCATTTCATAATGCTTCTTAGAAAGAATGTGTTACATATGTGTATATTTATCATTTATTTTAAAATAAATTTTCTGTAAGAACTTTTTCAAGTATGGTGACCAACTTATCATAGTTAAGAGAAATTAAACTATCACTTTCTGTTTACCTACTGATGCTAGAAATTATAGATGCTTAATTTTAAATTATTGAACAAAATTCTGATTATTATTATACACACTTTAAGAATCATAAAACAGAGTTTCAGAGTAGTATGACGGATTTTCCAAAGCTGTATTTTAACAACAATTTTAACAACACTGTACATTTGATCAATTTTGGATCTATTTGAACTTTAATCAAAGAAGACTCTACCAGTAGAAAATGGATAAATTACATTACACAGAGTATATCATTGATAAAGTTTTAGGCAACAGTTATCTTTTAAAAATGTTCTTCTATAAACATATTCTGGCCTGGCTTCTGCATTCTATTATGAATGAATGCTTTTCCCACAAGTCTACAGATGAGTTTATTAAAATAAGGGCATAATAACTGAAAAGTGTCATAACATGAAGTGGTCTTCAAGTTTCCATTGACACTTGAGAGGAATATACCTGTCATTCTATATTTCATCCTGAGGGACTTCAAAGTTATATTTTTTAAATAATATTTCATTTTCCCTAGAAGGTGATCCTATTTTAAAAAACTGCATCACCATAACCTAGGGTTTGGGCACTAGAAGGCATCTCACAGTTACATATGCATATATGTGTACATTGGGTTGGCCAAAAAATTCATTTGGATTTTTCCTAACATCTTATAGGAAAACCCAAGCAACCATTTTAGCCAACCCAATATAAACTGATGATAGAACAGATGAATGAATCAAGTAATGAAATAGTGTTGTGTATAACCTGTCCAGTTGGGTTAACATTCCTAAAGATGCATCCTGATAAGGAAACATAAAGTTATACCTTTGGCAGTATTTCATGTAAAATGATAGTGGAGTAGGGAATACACACCCACACACACATCTTTGGAACCTGTTTTAATAAGTACAGCAGTTACATAGGACCTATGCTTTAACAATTTTATTTACTCAGAGGAAAATAAGTAGTCATTTTTGTTAGAAAATTAGCTGGTTGTTTTATTAAAATGATCTGTTGATTTTTTTTTTAAGTCACTTCAGTTGTGTCTGACTCTGTGTGACCCCATAGACAGCAGCCCACCAGGCTCCCCTGTCCCTGGGATTCTCCAGGCAAGAACACTGGAGTGGGTTGCCATTTCCTTCTCCAGTGAATGACAGTGAAAAGTGAAAGTGAAATCGCTCAGTTGTGTCTGACTCTTAGCGACCCCATGGACTGCAGCCTATCAGGCTCCACCGTCCATGGGATTTTCCAGGCAAGAGTTCTGGAGTGGGTTGCCATTGCCTTCTCTGGATCAGTTGATTAACCGGTTTTAATTTTAAAAAATTAAGTTAATATTTATATGTTTCCCAAAGTAGAAACTGAATCACAGTATGTAAAATACTACAGTTTGGGTTTTTACAGGAATCATTCTTACATTGTCTTTATAAATCTACAAATTTGTATTCTAAAGCCACCATTTGGCCCAGATTAATCTTTTTGATAGATCAATGTTTTCATATATAGAACTTGCTTAAGGCAAGGTGCACCTGCATAGGGAAAAGCCATTTTAATTTTACAATGCTTTCTTAAACAAGAAAAATAGCTAAAAAGGCATTTCTCAAGGGTTGGCAATTTACAGATTATTCATAATTGAACTACAGCAATGCAAACAACTGAGTTGGTATTTTCCCCCAGAGAAGATCAGTTAGATTCTTCTTTCAATTGGAAAAAATACTAAATCTAGTAGAAACTCTGTACCCACATGTTTTTTATGGAAAAATCTCAGTGTCCTCAAAATAAATGTTTAGTATATTCATTGGTACTTTTCCTTTATCAAGTTTTAATTTTGAGGAGCTGAGTTGAAATTTCATCTGAATTTTTGCTCAGTCCAAAGGTTGGCCTAGAATTTCTCAACCTTGCTCTTTTGACACATGAGTGGTGAGAAAAAAAATCCTTGGTCTTATCTCATTTGATGTCAGGTATGACAATTAAATTGTCTCTAGACTTTGCCAGATGTCCCTTGGAGATGAGGGAAACAGGAAATTCACCCCTGGGGTAAGAACTACTGGTCTAGCCAAATGGATGATCCAAATAGAATCAGTGTTGTGTCTGTTAACCAAAGAGACACGCTCTCTGATATTTCTAGACAGTACAGAATGAAGCACTTCATTCAGTAATGATCAGGGTCACTGCTTGTGTTCTAAACTGGAGATTGTGTGCCTGACTTTGGAAACCTAAGAGATATACTATATATATGTATACTTGGAAACTATATATTTATACTTGGAAACTGGGCAGAGGGCACATACAGACATGCCCTGGAAATAGAACTAACCCATTTGATGAATATTACTGCAGAGATTTCTGACTTTAGAGTCAAAACCCCCGTTGCAACCTCACATTGCAACCTTTACAGTGCAACCTTTAGTTCATCCGGCTAACCTAGTTACCCAAGTGAAAGCATGAAGTGAACTCCACCACTCTGACCCTATAGCATAGTTCCTGGCTTTTCTCAACAAATTCCAAAGGTTGCTGAATTGAAACTGCTGGGAGTATTACTCAGAAACTTATAGAGTGAAGGAACAACACCACAACATACACACACACATGCATACACACAGATACATTTTGAAAAAGAAGTGCATAATACATGGCTCTTTCCTGTAGTATGTTACACACCTACCCACACAAACTGGTTTTAATTTGATTGTATCAAATTGAGTTGTTTATGCTTTGGTTTAATGTCCTCTCTGAATTGAAGAAACGGCTTTCTCCCTGCAGATCCACTTCTTTTATGTGTACTGCTCCTGAAGTGCTGACAACCTTGTTGGCCTTTTCAAATTCCATTTGTCTCCTAGGTAAGGATCGGTCTAGTTGTCAGTGATCTAATTATTTCCACCAAAAAGGAGAATTCTGGAAGAACTAACACTCAAAGCTTCTGGGTTTTATTTTGCTTTGTTTGTTAGTAAAGAAGGAGCTGGGAGGCAATATTTGCCTATGGGATTTCAAGTAGGATTTCAGGAAATATTATTCCCTGAATCTTGTTACCCCATTTGAGGTAAGGTAGAGAGCATGCACACAGAGCATTATCAAAAGCTATCCGAAACAAAGCCTGCACTTTTCAATTAATTTTTTTAGAACACAAAGGTCATACTTGGATTATGGATTAATTATCTATGCTTATCAAATTATGAGTTCTTGGTCTGATTCTCAAGGTTGGTTCGTGGCCTTGTTTATATTAAGCAAGACAGGCTTATTGTTCTTTTGCAGTAGGCTGGTAGGTGAGAATGAGGCCAAAATTCTGCCAAAACACTGCTGAGGACTAATTAAATGCAAAGAAATAAAACAAGCCAAAAAAAAAAAAAAGCTGAATCCTAGTCATCTCCTTAAATCACAGATACTTTGCCAATAGAAGGTATATATTATCAATTCCTCTTCTTAAGACTGACAAAAATTATTGATATTCAACTGAGGATTTTCCAATGCATCTGTTTTTGTGTAGCTGGTATTTCACAACTTACCTCCAACTCTGAAATGGCTTCACCATCAATGTGTGGTTAGTACTGATCCCCTAAACATCATACATGGTGATTATCTGGCACATTTATTCCTCACAGAAGCTAAATGGGGTAAATCCTATCAACCTCATCACATGAATGAACAAACTGTGTCAGAGATATTTTTATTAAATACACATTACATGAAAACTGGTCTTGGTTCTTGTAACCTCAGTCTGTAAAAGCAAGACGCAGAACTATGTTTATCTAAATTCAAAACCATACCCTTATTTTAAAATCCCTTCTCTTTTCAAACTCTCCACCCATTTCTTCCACTTGAAAGTAGGTCAGAGAATAACTTTCACAGTCCTTAATCGAAAAAACAGTTCTATATTCAAGTATCAATTTTTGCTTAAAAAGGACTGTATGGTTTGTTAAATAAATATGCAGAAGTGAACCTCCTACTGGCATAAGGCACTTCTATGTAGAGATTTGAAAACAATGCCTGCAATGTATTTCCAATGAACAAATATTTGTCTAGTGATGATTAGGGACAAGGTGTAATGTTTAGTAACAAGCACCACAAGGCTACAAACAGGTAGCAGTTTATATCATCTTCCAGGGAAGCAGAGACAAGGGAGAGTGAAATAATTCTTATATGATATTTAAAAAATTACTATGGGTTTTCTTTTTTTTTTCCCCCATTCTGAACCCCCTTCCACCTCCCTCCCCATCCCATTCCTTTGGGTCATCCCAGCGCACCAGCCCCGAGCACCCTGTCTCATGCATCGAACCTGGACTGGCAATTCGTTTCACATATGATAATATATATGTTTCAATGCCATTCTCCCAAGTCATCCCACCCTCGCCTTCTTCCACAGAGTCCAAAAGACTGGTCTATACATCTGTGTCTCTTTTGCTGTCTCGTATACAGGGTTATCGTTACCATCTTTCTAAATTCCATATATGTGCGTGCTCTTCACTCCATATAATAGGTTCCAGTTTTGTCCACCTCATTAGAACTGATTCAAATGTATTCTTTTTAATGGCTGAGTAATACTCCATTGTGTATATGTACCACACTTTCTTATCCATTCGTCTGCTGATGGACATCTAGGTTGCTTCCATGTCCTGGCTATTATAAACAGTGCTGTGATGAACACTGGGGTACACATGTCTCTTTCAACTATGGTTTTCTCGGTGTGTATGCCCAGCAGGGGGATTGCTGGGTTGTATGGCAGTTCTATTTCCAGTTTTTGAAGGAATCTCCACACTGTTCTCCATAGTGGCTGTACTAGTTTGTATTCCCACCAACAGTGTAAGAGGGTTCCCTTTTCTCCACACCCTCTCCAGCATTTATTGCTTGTAGACTTCTGGATTGCAGCCATTCTGACTGGCGTGAAATGGTACCTCATTGTGGTTTTGATTTGCATTTCTCTGATAATGAGTGATATTGAGCATCTTTTCATGTGTTTGTTAGTCATCTGTATGTCTTCTTTGGAATAATATCTGTTTAGTTCTTTGGACTATTTTTTGATTGGGTCGTTTATTTTTCTGGAATTGAGCTGCAGAAGTTGCTTGTATATTTTTGAGATTAATTCTTTGCCAGTTGCTTCGTTTACTTTTATTTTCTCCCACTCTGAAGGCTATCTTTTCACCTGGCTTATAGTTTCCTTTGTTGTGCAAAAGCTTTTAAGTTTAACTAGGTCCCATTTGTTTATTTTTGCTTTTATTTCCAATATTCTTGGAGGTGGGTCATAGAGGATCCTGCTGTGATTTATGTCAGAAAGTGTTTTGCCTATGTTTTCCTCTAGGAGTTTTATAGTTTCTAGTCTTACGTTTAGATCTTTAATCCATTTTGAGTTTATTTTTGTGTATGGTGTTAGAAAGTGGTCTAGTTTCATTCTTTTACAAATGGTTGACCAGTTTTCCCAGCTGCTGCTAAGTCACTTCAGTCGTGTCCAACTCTGTGCGACCCCATAGACCGCAGCCCACCAGGCTCCCCCGTCCCTGGGATTCTCCAGGCAAGAACACTGGAGTGGGTTGCCATTTCCTTCTCTAATGCATGAAAGTGAAAAGTGAAAGGGAAGTCACTCAGTCGTGTCCGACTCTTAGTGACCCCATGGACTAAAGCCTACCAGGCTCCTCTGCCCATGGGATTTTCCAGGCTAGAATACTAGAGTGGGGTGCCATTGCCACTTGTTAAAGAGATTGTCTTTTCTCCATTGTATATTCTTGCCTCCTTTGTCAAAGATAAGGTGTCCATAGGTGTGTGGATTTATCTCTGGGTTTTCTATTTTGTTCCATCGATCTATATTTCTGTCTTTGTGCCAGTACAATATTGTCTTGATGACTGTGGCTTTGTAGTAGAGCCTGAAGTCAGGCAGTTTGATTCCTCCAGTTCCAGTCTTCTTTCTCAAGATTGCTTTGGCTATTCGAGGTTTTTTGTATTTCCATACACGTTGTTAAATTATTTGTTCTAGCTCTGTGAAAAATACCATTGGTAGCTTGATAGGGATTGCACTGAATCTATAGATTGCTTTGGGTAGTATTCTCATTTTCACTATATTGATTCCTCCAATCCATGAACATGGTATATTTCTCCATCTATTTGTGTCCTCTTTGATATCTTTCACCAGTGTTTTATAGTTTTCTATATATAGGTCTTTAGTTTCTTTAGGTAGATATATTCCTAAGTATTTTATTCTTTTCATTGCAATGGTGAATGGAATTGTTTCCTTAATTTCTCTTTCTGTTTTCCCATTGTTAGTGTATAGGAATGCAAGGGATTTCTGTGTGTTGATTTTATGTCCTGCAACTTTACTATATTCATTGATTAGCTCTAGTAATTTTCTTGTGGAGTCTTTAGGGTTTTCTATGTAGAGGATCATGTCATCTGCAAATAGTGAGAGTTTTACTTCTTTTCCAATATGGATTCCTTTTATTTCTTTTTCTGCTCTGATTGCTGTGGCCAAAACTTCCAAAACTATGTTGAATAGTAGTGGTGAAAGTGGGCACCCTTGTCTTGTTCCTGACTTTAGGGGAAAGGCTTTCAATTTTTCACCATTGAGGATAATGTTTACTGTAGGTTTGTCATATATAGCTTTTATTATGTTGAGGTATGTTCCTTCTATTTCTGCTTTCTGGAGAGTTTTTATCATAAATGGATATTGGATTTTGTCAGAGGCTTTCTCTGCATCTATTGAGATAATCATATGGTTTTTGTTTTTCAATTTGTTAATGTGGTGTATTACATTGATTGATTTGTGAATATTGAAGAATCCTTGCATCCCTGGGATAAAGTCCACTTGCTCATGATGTATAATCTTTTTAATATGTTGTTGGATTCTTTTTGCTAGAATTTTGTTAAGGATTTTTGCATCTATGTTCATCAGTGATATTGACCTGTAGTTTTCTTTTTTGTGGCATCTTTGTCAGGTTTTGGTATTAGGGTGATGGTGGCCTCGTAGAATGAGTTTGGACGTTTACCTTCCTCTGCAATTTTCTGCAAGAATTTGAGTAGGATAGGTGTTAGCTCTTCTCTAAATTTTTGGTAGAATTCAGCTGCGAAGTCATCTGGTCCTGGGCTTTTGTTTGCTGGAAGATTTCTGATTACAGTTTCAATTTCCGTGCTTGTGATGGGTCTGTTAAGATTTTCTATTTCTTTCTGGTTCAGTTTTGGAAAGTTGTACTCTTCTAAGAATTTGTCCATTTCTTCCAAGTTGTCCATTTTATTGGCGTATAGTTGCTGATAGTAGTCTCTTATGATCCTTTGTATTTCTGTGTTGTCTGTTGTGATCTCTCCATTTTCACTTCTAATTTTGTTGATTTGATTCTTCTCCCTTTGTTTCTTCATGAGTCTGGCTAATGGTTTGTCAATTTATTTTTTATCCTTTCAAAGAACCAGCTTTTGGCTTTGTTGATTTTTGCTATGGTCTCTTTTGTTTCTTTTCCATTTATTTCTGCCCTAATTTTTAAGATTTCTTTCCTTCTACTAACCCTGGAGTTCTTCATTTCTTCCTTTTGTAGTTGCTTTAGGTGTAGACTTAGGTTACTTATTTGACTTTTTTCTTGTTTCTTGAGGTAAGCCTGGATTACTATGAACCTTCCCCTTAGCACTGCTTTTACAGTGTCCCACAGGTTTTGGGTAGTTGTGTTCTCACTTTCATTCATTTCTATGCATATTTTGATTTCTTTTTTTATTCCTTCTGTGATTTGTTGGTTATTCAGCAGCATATTATTCAGCCACCATATGTTGGAATTTTTAATAGTTTTTCTCCTGTACTTGACAACTAATCTTACTGCATTGTGGTCAGAAAAGATGCTTGGAATGATTTAAATTTTTTTGAATTTACTAAGGCTAGATTTATGGCCCAGGATTTGATCTATCCTGGAGAAGGTTCCATGTGCACTTGAGAAAAAAGGTGAAATTCATTGTTTTGGGGTGAAATACCCTATAGATATCAATTAGGTCTAACTGGTCTATTGTATCATTTAAAGTTTGTGTTTCCTTGTTAATTTTCTGTTTAGTTGATCTATCCATAGGTGTGATTGGGGTATTAAAGTCTCCCACTATTATTGTGTTATTGTTAATTTCCCCTTTCATACTTGTTAGCATTTGCCTTACATATTGCAGTGCTCCTATGTTGGGTGCATATATATTTATAATTGTTATATCTTCTTCTTGGATTGATCCTTTGATCATTATGTAGTGTCCTTCTTTGTCTCTTTTCACAGCCTTTATTTCAAAGTCTATTTTATCTGATACGAGTATTGCTACTCCTGCTTTCTTTTGATCTCTATTTGTGTGGAATATCTTTCTCCAGCCCTTCACTTTCAGTCTGTATGTGTCCCTTGTTTTGAGGTGGGTCTCTTGTAGAAAACATATATAGGGATCTGTTTTTGTATCCATTCAGCCAGTCTTTGTCTTTTGGTTGAATATTCAACCAGTTTACATTTAAGGTAATTATTCATAAGTATGATCCCCTTGCCATCTACTTTGTTGTTTTGGGTTCAAGTTTATACACCCTTTCTGTGTTTCCTGTCTAGAGAAGATCCTTTAACATTTGTTGGAGAACTGGTTTGGTGGTGGTGAATTCTCTCAGCTTTTGCTTGTTGTAAAGCTTTTGATTTCTTGTTCATATTTGAATGAGATCCTTACTGGTTACAGTAATCTGTGCTGTAGGTTTTACTCTTTCATCACTTTAAGTATGTCCTGCCATTCCCCTCTGGCCTGAAGAGTTTCTATTGAAAGATCAGCTGTTATCTTTATGGGAATCCCCCTGTGTGTTATTTGTTGTTTTTACCTTGCTGCTTTTAATATTTGTTCTTTGTGTTTCATCTTTGTTAATTTGATTAATATGTGTCTTGGGGTATTTTGCCTTGGGTTTATCCTGTTTGGGACTCTCTGGGTTTCTTGGATTTGGGTGACTATTTCCTTCCCCATTTCAGGGAATTTTTCAACTATTATCTCCTCAAGTATTTTCTAATGGCCTTTCTTTTTGTCTTCTTCTTCTGGGACTCCTATGATTCGAATGCTGGGGCGTTTAACATTGTCCCAGTGGTCTCTGAGGTTGTCCTCATTTAATTCTTTTTTCCTCTCTGCTTCATTTATTTCTACCATTCAATCTTCTACCTCACTTATCCTATCTTCTTCCTCCCTTATTCTACTTTTAGTTCCATCCAGAGTGTTTTTGATCTCATTATTTGCATTATTCATTATATATTGACTCTTTTTTATTTCTTCTAGGTCCTTGTTAAACCTTTCTTGCATCTTCTCAATCCTTGTCTCCAGGCTATTTATCTGTAACAACATTTTGTTTTCAAGATTTTGGATCATTTTCAATATAATTATTTGGAATTCTTTATCAGGTAGATTCCCTATCTCTTCCTCTTTTGTTTGGTTTGGTGGGCATTTATCCTGTTCCTTTACCTGCTGAGTATTTCTCTGCCTTTTCATCTTGTTTATATTGCTGTGTTTGGGGTGGCCTTTCTGTATTCTGGCAGTTTGTGGTTCTTCTTTATTGTGGAGGTTCCTTGCTGTGGGGGGGGGGGGGTTGGACAGGTGGCTTGTCAAGGTTTCCTGGTTAGGGAAGCTTTTGTCAGTGTTCTGCTGCGTGGAGCTGGATTTCTTGTCTCTGGAGTGCAATGAAGTGTCCAGTAGTGAGTTTTGAGATGTCAATGTGTTTGGTGTGACTTTGGGCAGCCTGTATTTTGAAGCTCAGGGCTATGTTCCTGTGTTGCTGGAGAATTTGCGTGGTATATCTTGTTCTGGAACTTGTTGGCCCTTGGGTGGTGCTTGGTTTCAGTGTAGGTATGGAGGCTTTTGATGAGCTCCTGTCAATTAATGTTCCCTGGAGTCAGGAGTTCTCTGGTGTTCTCAGGATTTGGACTGAAGGCTCAGAGGTTAAAGCGTCTGCCTGCAATGTGGGATACCTGGGTTCAATCCCTGGGCCCGGAAGATCCTCTGGAGAAGGAAATGGCAACTCACTCCAGTATTCTTGTCTGGGGAATCCCATCGACTGAGGAGCCTGGTGGGCTACAGTCCATGGGGTCACAAAGAGTCAGACATGACTGAGCAACTTCACTTTCTCTCTTTCTTTCTCCTGCCTCTGGTTTTCAGTCTTATTCTTACAGTAGCCTCAAGTTTTCTCCATCTCCTTTCAAAGACAATGGTCTGCCTTTCTGGATGCCTGATGTCCTCTGCCACCATTCAGAAGTTGTTTTGTGGAATTTGCTCAGTGTTCAAATGTTCTTTCAATGAATTTGTGGGGGAGAAATTGGTCTCCCTGTCCTATTCTTCTGCCATCTTAGGACCACCCCCTACTATGGGTTTTCATAAAATTATTAGACAACATAGGTATTTTTTAGTTTCCTAATAGTATTAGAGTGGAAAAACCCTTTTTTACTTATGATATCAAATTCAAAATCCATAAAAGAAAAGCTGACACGTTCTTGAACATAAAAATGAATTCTACAAAACCAAGAAAAATCAAAAGCAAATTACATACTTTGATTAAAATACTTAGAATTTCCTGTATATAAGATGCATAATGTGTACAACAGCATTCATTGCAACATTGCTGACATTAGCAAAAGTCCTGGAAACATACTCATCAGAGGGGACTGGTTACATGTATCATGTGCATGGATATTATATTATGCATCTATTTAAAAATGAAGTTGTTTCTTTTGCATTGATTTAAAATATTGTGTATATTGTAGAAGATATATTGTAAAGTATTAAAGATAGGGCTCAAAACAAAAGTTACTTTGCTGCTGCTGCTGCTAAGTCGCTTCAGATGTGTCCGACTCTGTGCAACCCCATAGACAGCAGCCCACCAGGCTTCCCCCTCCCTGGGATTCTCCAGGCAAGAACACTGGAGTGGGTTGCCATTTCCTTCTCCAATGAATGAAAGTGAAAAGTGAAATTGAAGTTGCTCGGTCATGTCTGACTCTTCGTGACCCCATGGACTACAGCCTACCAGGCTCCTCTGTCCATGGGATTTTCCAGGCAAGAGTACTGGATTGGGGTGCCATTGCCTTCTCTGAAAGTTACTTTAAGCTAAAATAAATAAGCATTTTTGTGTATGCATATTTATCTTAATAAGGGTGTTAGTGTGTGCGCGTGCTCAGTTGCGACTGACTCTTTCTGTCCCTATGGTTTGTAGCCCGCCAGACTCCTCTGTCCATAGAATTCTCCAGGCAAGAATACTGGAGAGGGTTGCCATTTCCTTCTCCAGGGGATCTTCCCAGCCCAAGGACTGATCCTGTGTCTCCTGAGGCTCCTGCATTGGCAGGTGGATTCTTTACCACTGAGCCACCTGGGAAGCCCCTTTAATAAAGTTAACCTCTAAGAAATTCATAGCTATGATTGACAACAGTAAGTCTTAGGGAACTAGAAGTTAGACATAGGAGGAGAACTACTCACTGTTAAAGTGAATTCATTATCTAGTGAAAATTCAAATTAAAGGAAAAAAATGTAGAAGAAATTATAGGGATGCTTCTGAGGGAAGAATTATGAAGAGTTTAATAGAAAGTCAAATGATAACTGAGGACAGAAAAGAGAATCAATTCAGTCTAGACACAATGAATGAGTTTAATTTTAGGATAATTGAATTTATTATGCTAGGGCTGATATAGACAAAGTTGTCTGGTGGGGAGTTGGTAATGTGGGTCAGTTCAGGCACTCAGTCATGTCTGTCTCTTTGCGACCCCATGGACTGCAGCACGCCAGACTTCCCTGTCCATCACCAACTCCCAGAGCTTGCTCAAACTCATGTCCATTGAGTTAGTGATGCCGTCCAACCATCTCATCCTCTGTCATCCCCTTCTCCTGCCTTCAATCCTCCCAGCATCAACGTCTTTTCCAATGAGTCAGTTCTTTGCATCAGGTGGCCAAAGTTTTGGAGTTTCAGTTTCAACATCAGTGTTTCTAATGAATATTCAGGACTGATTTCCTTCAGGATTGACTGGTTGGATTTTCTTGCAGCCCAAAGGACTCTCAAGGGTCTTATTCAATACCACAGTTCAAAAGCATCAGTTGTTCTGCACTCAGCTTTCTTTATAGTCCAACTCTCATATCCATAGATGACTATTGGAAAAACCATCACTTTGACTATATGGACCTTTGTCAGCAAAGTAATGTCTCTGCTTTTTAATATATTGTCTAGGTTGGTCATAGCTTTTCTTCCAAGGAACAAGCATCTTTTAATTTCATGGGTCTCTCACTGTTTTCATTGTTTCGCCATCTATTTGCCATGAAGTGATGGGACCAGATGCCATGATCTTAGTTTTTTGAATGTTGAGTTTTAAGCCAACTTTTTCACTCTCCTCTTTCACTTTCATCAAGAGGCTCATTTAGCTTACTTCTCTTTTCTCCAAACTGACAGCACTAAGCTACTTCCCTTCCATATTCATGCCAAGCCATGTCTTGAGTAGTTCAGCTATATGGCATAACCCCAGACTTCCTCTTGGTTGTCTAAGAGGAGAATTCTGATGAATGGGGGATGCTGGAGTTTAGTGACCACAAAAGAATTGTGTGAAGATCATAGACATGAAAGTTGAAGTTAACAGAAAGTAAGGAACACCATAAAACTGGTGTTGATGTTACATTGTATAATTCTCACTTATATGTTTTCTTCACTGTTGTGTTTCTTGCCGACTATGGACTCTGGCTATATTTGCTTAGTTTTTCACCCTTCCTCTGAAACCAGCACATTATTGTCTCCTGTAATGAGACCTCTCTCTGTATTTTCATTCCCTGTGGTTTAGGAAGGAATACTCTACATTCTTAGAATGAAAGACAGATTCACGAAATCAGCTATCCCAATTCATCTCCAGAAAAACAATTATCTCAATATTTGGGTCATTTTGTAACTACTCAAAACAGAGATGATCTCTCTTCCACTAGGGATACTTGCTAAGATATAAATATGCAAGCCTAGAATTGGGGAATCAACTATACAGAGTGAGTGAGCTACTGGAGAATGAAGTTTATACCAAAGAAGGCAGAAGAATGTGTGTGTGTGTGTGTGTGTGTGTACCTGTGCATGCATGTGTGTGAGAAAGAATAAATCCAGATTACATCTACTGAGTTCCTGAGACAAAACCAAATTCCTTCTGAAACTATTTTCTAAGTCAAAAATTTATATCTACTCTCTATCTCTCATCCTCATTATCACCACCATGCTATCTCATAAGCCTTCACAATTGAGATTTTATTATTAAAAGTAGTATATAAAATTTACCCAATATAGTGCTTATTAATTTGGTAAGTATAATTATAAAACCCCATCGTTCAATTTGTTTCTGTACTTAAGTTAAGGCCCAGTTTCATAAAATGAGTATGAAGTTTCTTACCAACCAAGTCTAAGGGGTTCAGTAAACACTTGTTAACTGATTGCTGTTTCATATTTCTTTATTTCAATATACTGCAACAAATATGGAGAAGGCAATGGCAACCCACTCCAGTGTTCTTGCCTGGAGAATCCCACCAGTGGGGAGCCTGGTGGGCTGCCATCTATGGGGTCGCACAGAGTCTGACATGACTGATGCAATTTAGCAGCAGCAGCAGCAACAAATGTAGTGACCAACGACAACAGTTGAGGCTTTGATTCACTGAAACAAGCATTTATAGTTGTATAAAACACAGAGTCAGTTAGCTAACTGATTTTATAAGACTGTAGTGCTTGAATTTTGATATGGGAAGGGAATCTATTGAAAAGAAGCCAGATTTCTTGTGGACAACCTTATTTCACTGTTAATGCATAGTTTCATATGTCTGTAATATATGCCTTGGAGTTTCTCTTTAGTTTTAGGAGGAGAAAAATCTGTAGTCTTTTGTAAACAAAGTATAAGTAACATAGATTTAAGTCAAAATGGCAGTACATTTTAAAACACACAACACAGATCTATGTAGCTCATAGTTTACTTTTACAATGCACATTGAATATAGGACAAATAACATATTGTTATATTTGGCTGTGACCAGAAAGCAATAAATAAAATCTAGGTTGAATGGTATTTACATATTAGTAGTAGCTGAAATTTTATAGATGCAGCTTTACTGCAAAAAAAAAAAAAAGCAGTTATTTTGGGATCTCTACAGCTATAAACCTGTACACAGATTTTTACAGTGCTGAGTAAGCTTGTATAAAATTAAAACATAAAATTTTCCCACATGACTACTTTGGTTTTCTTTGGGAATATTATTCATTTGAGAATTTTTATTTCCATTAGCAAACTTATGACATACCTTCTTTTCCTTTTGCTTGATGTGGGCCAAATTAATGAAACTAATATAATAAACAGAGAGAAATCATCCGTCAAAGACACTTATAAGACATTTTGCATAGAAATGCCCCTGTGTTTTGACGTTCTGATTTCTTGTTTCCAGACAGTGCTCTAATTTGCTTTAAGAATTGTTTTAATCAGTTGCCAAACGTTTCTTATGCTGCACTGGATAGAAATAATTGAATTTTGTAAAGACAGAGTGGAGTAGAGGGATATGATTAAGCTTTTTTTTTTTTTTTTTCATTGACTATTCTTGATTTCAAACCCAGAGTCTATTTAAAGACAATGCTTATTAAAAAGGATTTTTAGTAAAGGTAGTTTTAATATAGCTTTACAGGTTACTTTTGATAATACTATCATTTTCTTTAAACTAGAGAATTAATGTCATTGCTGCAATGACCAAAGTCGGTAATTAAACGTCTGTCAGCTAGCCCACGTTAAACCTGCAGTTTCTGAGAGCTTATAAATCCATGAAAATAAATCTCTTTGGGGCCATCTCAACTCAAGAAGTGTATTTTTCAAATGAGCTATAGAATTGAACCTTGCTCTTTCCCTAAAGGGTGATTGCAGAATGCTTATTTATAGACCTACTGTAAATACAATCATGGCCTCTTCTTTTGAAAAAAAAAAAATACATTTTCACTAAATTTTTTTTTCATTTCACTTTGGGATGAAAGCTGTCTTCCTTTACTTATGAGATTCTATTCACACAAGGCAGGGTTGTATATTAAAGAAAGTATACCAAAAAACGTGAAACACCATATCATGATCTTATATTTACTTCTACAATTTTTACAACTCACAAAAGTCTTAGCTATCACCTAAGGTATAAGAGGTGCTTTGTAGACAAACATTTTCTTTTGCCTGTCCAGCATCCATTACCTTTTTTGTTAGAGAGTATTCAATTCTCCTTTGCAAACTTGCTCCTCCCCTGATGCCCACAACACTGTCCATTTTCTCCTAGTTCCAGCTACCAGGTTTTCTGGAATTCATTGGTCTCTGTTCTTTCTGAAACCTGGATCTCCAGTTTCCCCTTCAAATCTGTTAGCTACCCTGGGTCCTTCTAACTAAGTCGTTTTTGAGCTGGTGAGAGCTCCAGTGGTTTTTGTTGCTTGCTCTCAAAGAGTCATTGCTGACTTAAGCTCATTAAAGAAAAGCACGAAAAGTCAAGAACTGTGTTCATCATTGCCTCATACTTCAGTGTCTGAAACACAGTAAAGGTTCAAGGAACATTTATAGAATTAATGAATAAGGAGGAATGGAATGACATGTCGGTTCTCACAGCCATATTATGCCAGAGCCTGAGGGAGACATTCAGTTCTCCTTAACTTTTTCTTCCATTATTTCTTCCCAGTACACAGCCTTCTCTTAAACCATACGTGCCCTCCTCCAGGGTTTCAGAAGGCAGAGCTTCTTACATTCCTAGTTCTTTACATGTATGCTATTTCTTTAATACAGTCAATTTATACTATTCTGCTACTTCCAGTATCTTATCTGAGAATAAAAGTATTCCAGGAATGTCAACAGATGATAAATTTATTAAAGTCATAATTTTTCAAATCTTAAGGTCATAAATCTAAAAGTATGACATAAAAGTGAATACAGAATATGACCAATTATTTTCTCATTCACATGCATGCAAAACACAGTGAACTGCACAATGTTTGGAAAGAAAAAAAGTACAAATTCATGCAGTTCTGGTAAGAACACAGAACATAAATAACCCATTGGCTTAAAAGACTTTTTTTACAAAGAGTAAAATCAAACTCTTGAATGTATTCAACAAAGCGGTCTGCTATTTGGGTTCAGGTTTTAATTTTCACCTCAACTCCTACCTTCTCTGAACAACCAGAGCCTTCTAACTCCACTCATATTTTACCTTATTTCCTCCTTATGCACTGGAGCCTCAGAGAAACATCTTAGACCCTTGTTTAGACGTACTGCTTGTTCCACCTCTAATGCAATTCCCTGGGCTTTTTATTATCCTTCTTCCAGATGCAACAACAACAAAATTCTCTCGTTATTTCTCTTCAGTTGCCTGACTCCCTCTCTCATCTCTTACAGCACATTCTATAAACATCTATTCTGTAGGACTCTGTGTGACCCTATAGAATGTAGACCACCGGTCTCCTCTGTCCATGGGATTCTCCAGGCAAGAATACTGGAGTGGGTTGCCACACCCTTCTCCAGGGGATCTTCCTGACCCGGGGATTAAACCTGTGTTTCTTATGTCTTTTGCATTGGCAGGCAGGTTCTTTACCACTAGCTCCACCTACGAAGCCATTAAATGCATTAAACCATAATTATTTTTACATGCTTCTCTCTTCCAATATTTTACACTCTTCAATAGTAAGAAATGAATCTTGTAAGCTTAGTTATTTCCCCCACTTTTCTCCAAATGAACAGAAACAAGATAAAAAGCAAGAACTCTTAATTGCCAGACTGAGATTCTTTCCATTGCATCAAACCAAGTTTACCCGTAACAGAACAGCAAATAGTATGTTATGAAAGTGAAGTCGCTCAGTCATGTCCGACTCTTTGTGACCCCATGGACTTCTCCGTCTATGAGATTTTCCAGGCAAGAGTGCTGGAGTGGATTGCCATTGTCTTCTCCAGGGGATCTTCCCGACCCAGGGATTGAACCCGTGTCTCCCGCATTTCAGGCAGACGCTTTACCGTCTAAGCCATCTAACTATAAATCTTCCAGTAGTCATGTATGGATGTGAGAGTTGGACTATAAAGAAAGCTGAGCACAGAAGAATTGATGCTTTTGAACTGTGGTGTTGGAGAAGACTCTTGAGAGTCCCTTGGACTGCAAGGAAATCCAACCAGTCCATCCTAAAGGAGATCAGTCCTGAATATTCATTAGAAGGACTGATGCTGAAGCTGAAACTCCAATACTTTGGCTACCTGATGAACTGACTCATTTGAAAAGACCCTGATGCTGGGAAAGATTAAAGGCAAGAGGAGAAGGGGACGACAGAGGATGAGATGGTTGGATGGCTTCACCAATTCAATGGACATGAGTTTGAGCGAGCTCTGGGAGTTGGTGATGGACAGGGAAGCCTGGGGTGCTGCAGTCTTTGGGGTCGCAAAGAATTGGACACAAGTGAGTGACTGAACTGAACTGGCTGAACTATAAATCTGAATGATTTTCTTTAATTTCAACTATATTTAAGAGTACACTGTGTAAACTGAGATGGGGACTATAGACAATTAATCTGACGGTTTAGGCTACACATTTTCAATTCAAATGTCCTTGGGTTTTAAAATATATTATTTTGGTTAGAAACACCAATTTAATTACTGAACTTCTTCACTTAACTTTGTAAAGGGTATTTAATGACCCTTGCTGTTGCTGCTAAGTCGCTTCAGTCCTGTTCGACTCTGTGCGACCCCATAGACGGCAGCCCACTAGGCTCCCCCATCCATGGGATTCTCCAGGCAAGAACACTGGAGTGGGTTGCCGTTTCCTTCTCCAATGCATGAAAGTGAAAAGTGAAAGTGAAGTCGCTCAGTCATGTCCGACTCCCAGCTACCCCATGGACTGCAGCCTACCAGGCTCCTCCGTCCATGGGATTTTCCAGGCAAGAGTACTGGTGTGGGTTGCCACTGCCTTCTCCAATACAATCCTGAGATGTTAAAATTCTCACACATAAAACATATCCTTTCGTTAAAAAAAATTAGTGATCATATATTTATATATGACAGGATATCATATGAAATCTTACTTATCCACTCGGGAAATTTTATTTCAAAAATACATTTAAAAGGTATCAAGTCAGCTGAGTGGCTCTGGATGATTATTCTTTTTAACTTAACCCCCAACAGATTTAAATAACATAATCAGGAATCTGATTTTATTTAACCCTTAAAAAAAAACCCACTTGAGGATGATGACAGTCTTTGATACCACTATTTCAAATAATTATACCCCTTAGCCCCCACTATCAAATAAAAAGCACAGAACTACAAAAGATGCCAGTGCTTCTCTAAATGTTGTGCTTAGTATTCACTCAATACCAATTATAAATGTGATTCAAATGAAATAAATAAATAAGCACATCACAAACATCTAGTCTGGCTTTCACTGAAGAGTTGGACATAAGCACAGTTTGTGATACTGGTTGACTGGGTCGTTGGTATTGTGTAGACTTGGTCTGTGTTTGCTTCATAGAGTATCTTCAGTCTCAAGCCTTGGTTTCTATTAGACTTAATTATGCTCCCCTGCTACTTTAAATCAAGGGTGTCCTCAAAATGAGGATTGCGTCTATTAAACTTAATTACCTCCCTCTATGGATCAAGTGCCTAAAATGGCACTACTAAAAGGAGGCTGCTATGAAGAGATCCTGCTCTTAGGCTGGAACATCCATTTATAAAACAATTCCCAATTTCTTAGCATCATGGTTCCAACCAGATCTTGCATGTGCAGATCTTGCATGAGTTCATTTTTTTTTTTCAGTCAATATGCCTTATGGAGTAAATATCCCAAATGAATATGCAGACATCTTCTTCCTCCACATCCCCCCTTTACCCATTCTATCCCCAGTATGTCTTGAACATTGATTATTTAGTTCTATGTGACTGGTATTTCAACAGCCAAGCATCATATCTCTTCTAGCATATTGTGGCTAATGGCTACCAGTACACTGACCTTGAGGCTATATATGCTTTTGCAATTATTAATTTATTAGTAATTTCCCAAGAATGTTGTAATAGAAACTGAAAGATGATGGAAATAGGAAAAACACACAGAGAAATTCACCAGCTCTATAACAAGATCTATTATTACAAACACTTTTAGCTCAGATAATTGAGCTCTAGGGGATAGCATTCCTTGAATGTTTATTTTAGAATTGCCCCAACATAATTCCATTGATCTTCAGGTGCATTTATGATCAACCTCAATACTAATGCTTTGTCTAAAGAATCTCAAACAACATTAGACACCTAGAAGGAACACATTACACTATTTTCTATTAATGAGAACCCTTAGAGTTATGTTATTTGTTTGTAAGTCTCTGACATCTGCTAGCTGGGTAACTTTGAGCAAATTCTTTTGGCAAAATGAAGGTGATAATTATAATTTCTGCCTTACCTATCTTTCAAGGTTATAAGGATAATGAAATACAAATTTCCATGTAAAATTTCTATGTTTAATTAAAATTAATATGTTACCATTCATAAAAGTATACTAGTTCAAGACAGAAAATAAGAAAACAATAGAGAGGAAACCAACCTGTTTGGGACAGACAGTAAAAAATGCCTATCCCACAGACAAACTTGGTCTACATGATTCTGAACTAGTTTAAATGTACTTTTACCCAACTGATAGGATGTTTTGACATCCTGTAGACATCGTTTAAAAGTAGCAAATTATTTTCTCATCTTTTATTACCTTCTTTTGGACAGGATCAGAGGTTAAAGTGTCTGCCTGAAATGTGGGGGACCTGGGTTCGATCCCTGGGTCGGGAAGATCCCCTGGAGAAGGAAATGACAACCCACTTCAGTATTCTTTCCTGGAGAATCCCATGGATGGAGGAGCCTGGTGGGCTACAGTCCACAGGGTTGCAAAGAGTTGGACATGACTGAACGACTTCACTCACTTCACTCATATGCCCGAAAACAAATGATAGAAAGTAAGTTTTATCATGCAAAAATAGTGACCAAATTACTTGGGTCGGTTCCTAAATACGTAGTTTTATGTAATCTAGATATTTAAGAGAACTGTCCATGCTCAATTACCTGCTCCTTACAATCCCACAATCCATGTTCTCCGGGTGCATTCACCTTTACTTTTTTAAATATTTTACGCTGTGGTACCTCTGGATTATAAATTATTCAGAACACAGTTAAACTGACAGCAGTTAATTTCCGACCTTGGACAACTGAAAAGGAAAGACACCTTTGTACTCTGTGTCAGTGTCTTGAAGAACCTGTTTATTGGGTTGCCCAGAAATTTCATTTGGGCTTTGCATGAGCGCTTACAGAAAAACCTGAATGAACTTTCTGGGCAACCCAATACTAAAGAATAAAGAGTTGTGGTAAAGCAGGAAGACTGGGAGACAAAACAAATAAATAAATAAAATCTGGATCTGTCCCATGAAAGAGAGATTCTTTAAAGGCTCAAGAGGAAGGGGCCATGCAGCTCATTCATGTTGTACAGCAGAAACAAACACAACATTGCTAAGCAATTATCCTTCAAAAAATTCTTAATAACTCTTGAGAGTAGGACTAACATCAGATTTGGAAATTTTTTAAAAACTGAAAACCATATTAATAATTATAGCAATGACTAATATTTATTCAGTCCTTGTATGTACTAGATGCTTTGCCAAATACTTTATAGGCGTTTTTCTAATTAAATCCTGTGAACAAACTTAGCGGGTAGTACAATAATTATCCTGACCTTACAAAAGAGGAAACTGAACCAGAAAGAGATTGAGTAAATTGCTCAGGATCATAAACCAGGATTCAAATTCAGGGATATCTGATATCAGAGTCCACTCCTAATCTCTATCCTACTGTAGAAGAGACAAAATTCAGCTCAATGTAGCTTTGAGCTCTCCAACAACAGAATACGCTTATCAGTAGCAGCCATTTTTATTCACTTGAAACTACCCTATGAATATTGAAAATGAAGTCCAGGAAATGCAAAGTGACTTTTTCAACATCATAAAACTGTTTAGAAGCAGAGAAGAGATGGATCTGAGTCTCCTGTTCCCAGAACTAGAGATCTCTTCATTATTCCCAGTGTTTTTCCAAGTTGATCCTGGAGAAACAACTGTAATGATGCTGTAGAAGTGTTTCAGCAAAGGAATAGTGTCTTGAACTATGTTAATTTTTATGTTTGTCCAGCTGCTTTTCTATCTTTGCTTCTGTAACTGCGACTAGTCTTCTAACTATAGGAATCAACAACAGAACTTGGCACCTTATATCCCCAACTATAGTGATTGGCCCATACAACGGACAAATCAGTGTCCTTCCTTTGTATTAATCCAGATATTTACAGACACCATGTGCTTTTGCATTGGAGTTGCTACCATGTGGTTATTGTTAACTAGTGTTTGGTAGAAATTGGACTATCACACAAAAATAAATGGAAATGAGAGAAGGACGAAGAGAATCCCTTGTTACTGTTCAGTTGCTCAGTCATGTCTATCTCTTTGCGACTCCATGGACTATGGCACGCTAGGCTTCCTTGTCCTTCACCATTTCCCAGAGCTTGCTCAAACTCATGTCGATTGAGTCGGTGATGCCATCCAACCATCTCGGCCTCTGTCGACCCCTTCTCCTCCTGCCTTCAATCTTTCCCAGCATCAGGGGCTTTTCTAATGAGTCGGCTGTTCATATTAGGCAGCCAAATTATTGGAGCTTCAGCTTCATCATCAGTCCTTCCAATGGATATTCAGGACTGATTTCCTTTAGGACTGACTTGTTTGATCTTGCAGTCCAAAGGACTCTCAAGAGTCTTCTCCAACACCATTAAAAAGCATCAGTTCCTTGGTGCTCAGCATTCTTTATGGCCCAGCTCTCACATCCATACATGACTACTGGAAAAACCATCACTTTGACTATATGGACCTTTGTCAGCAAAGTAACATCTCTGCTTTTTAATATTTTGTCTAGATTGATCATAGCTTTTCTTTCAAGGGGCAAGTATCTTTTAGTTTTATGGCTGCAATCACCATTTGCAGTGATTTTGGAGCCCAAGAAAATAAAGTCTGTCAGTCTTTCCTTTGTCTCCCAATCTATTTGGCATGAGGTGATGGGACTGGATGCCACGATCTTTGTTTTCTGAACGTTGAATTTTAAGTCAGCTTTTTTCACTTTCCTCTTTCACCTTCTTCATCAAGAGGCTCTGTAGTTCCTCTTCACTTTCTGCCATAAGGGTGGTGTCATCTGCATATCTGAGGTTATTTCCCCTGGCATTCCTGATTCCAGCTTGACTAGAGATCTCTTCAAGAAAATTAAAAAGAATCCCTAGAGCCATTAAATCCAGAGTTCTAAGTTTTTAATCCATCAGTTTTTGGTTCTTTGTGTGATTCTGTGACCTATGCCCCTATCCCTCCTTGGCTATATGAATCAATTCATTTCTCTTTAAGGTGGAGTTCGGTTTATATTTCTTGCAACTAAAAGACAGAGCCCTAGAGACTCAAGATGGACAAGGGGAAGCCTGTTTCCCATAAGGTGTCTTTCTTAATCAAAGTCACTGTGAGTCACTAATACTTATGTTTACTGTGATTGGTCATTCGACACCGTTGCCTTTTCACCTCTAATTCAGAAAAGCATCCAGGAAGCCAAGCTGAGCCACTTACTGTGAAGTTAAGTGAAAGCCTCTGCCACACTAACCCTGTATCCAAATGGTAGAATAGAGACAGATGGTCTAAAAATGAGTTCCACTCTTCATTAAAACATACAGCTTTCTTCAGTAGAATTAAAAATACTGTAACTATAAACTTTTCTTCAACAATACTAAAAACAGGCATTGGAATGAAGCATTTTATTTTTGAAAAATTGTTTTCTTGCAGACAAACTCCTCTGTGATCTTATGCACTAGGTTATTTACTCTCAAGCACTTGTTTTTAATTGTGTAGGGGTTTCCCTTGTTGTTCAGCAGTAAAGAATCTGCCTGCAATGCAGAAGACTTGAGTTCGATCCCTAGGTCAGGAAGATCACCTGGAGAAGGGAATGGAAACCCATTCCAGTATTCTTGCCGGGAGAATTCCATGGACAGGAGCCTGAGGGCTACAGTCTATGACATTGCAGAGTCAGACATGGCTTAGTGACTAAAGACAGCAACAATTATTATGTAGGCATAGGAGCTGGCATGTCTACTTGTTGTACCTGAATGGTAGTTGTAATTCTCATGCTGCGTCTCAGGAACAAATTTTCGAAATTTAAAAGTCAATGGTAACGTACTCAAAAGGGGAAAAAAAAAAAAAAAACAAACCTTTGCTGTCCACCTGAAGCT
>NW_011495035.1:7369846-7374317 GCF_000754665.1 Bison bison bison | reverse complement strand
ATAGTGAAAGTCACTCACTTGTGTCTGACTCTTTGGGACCCCATGGGCTATACAGTTCATGGAATTCTTCAGGCAAGAATACTGGAAAGGGTAGCTTTTCCCTTCTCCAGGGGATCCTCCCAACCCAGGGGTCAAACCCAGGTCTCCCGCATTGCGGGTGGATTCTTAACCAGCTGGCTATATTTCAATATAAAATAAAAAGTCTAAAAAAATAAAATAAAACATATTCCAAATTAATTTTAAAACATATTGATAAACTTATAGCTAAAATTTTGTCTTTCAAAAGCTGGAATGATTTTGTAACATTAAAAAATACTAGTAAAATATAACTTTTACTGAGAATAAAAAGAAACAAGCTTTTCAAGATCATTGCAAAATCTCTTGCTCAGGACACTTAAGTCCTTTGGAAAATAACTTATGAATATATTTATGACCAACAACATATAAAAATTACAAACAACAATAACTAGGATTCTCACGAGGAAGATATATACCTAGAAATATCTTTGTGATATTCTCGTTAGGCATAAAATTATTAAACTTTTAATGTTGCCTATGAATTTAAAAACTCTAAATATATGTTGCTAGTTCATGTGGAGTTGACACAAAAGGTGTTATGGCATGAAGGTTGTCATTAGGGGCAATAAAGCTAGCTAAACTATAAGATTCATAACAGATAGTATATTATTAGTCTTTACGCTGAATTGAATCACATTGTCACCTACACATTTAAAATGAGTTCCAAGTCTCTATCTCTAATCATCTCAGGAATGAGAGAAAGATATTTCAGGAGCTGTCAGATGTTCAAGAAGTGACCCTCTTTAACCACTGACACAGTTGGTGATTTGGAAGATTTTCAAGGTCAAGTTACTGAAGAAGTGCTTAAATGGGTACCTCTACTACATGCAATGGGCTTTATCTGGCTGTCTGTAGCTTTGAATCACTGACTTTGTATCAAGTCTTACTAACAATGAGATGACCTTATGCGGTCAAGACATAGAGGAGATTATTGAATAGATTGATTATGTTTCAGGCTTAGTGTGGGATTATGTCTAATTTTCTTAAGTGCTGGTTAGGCTGTAAAATGGCCTGGAAGAAGCTCACAACAAGCTAAATATCTTACATGTCTTTAATCAACCTTCAAGATATAGACAGCCATTTCGAAAAAACTATTTTATTTCAAAACATGACTAGGGGATAAAATTCTATTTTCAGGTGGTTTACTACACCAATGTGACTTTCTCCTCTGTAAAGGACTAAAATTTAATTTTAAAATAATCATTAAACTGGAAAGAAAATCAAAAATCTCTGATTCTGGTACCTTTCTTGGTAGTTAGAAATTAAAAACAAGACTCAGCACCAAAATGTCAACTGGACTTTTCCTTTGAGTTCACAGCCTTAGAACAGTGGTGTCACTTCAAGAAAACATTATTCAAAATGACAAGGACAGGATATTACTAGGCAAAGAACCATTAATGTTCAACCTTTCCCTACCTTCTCTAATGTTTTGTGGAATATATAGTAGTAACAGTTAGTTTATCTGTCTCAATCTGAGCCACTTTTGACCAAGCAATCTACCCTTTGCGGACATCTTTCTTTCTCCCTCCTACACATCTTTGTACAGTTTACATGGATTAGGTCTCCTTTGACTTTCAATAGAGATTCATACTTTAAAAAATAGAACAGTGGGAAAAAAAAGAAAAATATGATCTTGCATAAGAACAGATTCCAACAACAACAACAACAAAGAGTCGAAATTAAGAAAAAATGATGAAAATGTACATACTTAAATAACTTCAGTTTCAATTACGAGGATGATACAAATGTTTTTGTCCTTATAAGATTGGTTGCCTAGTTAGCATTCATTTTGATGTCAACACACACAATATTATAAAATACAGCTTTATGAAAAAATTAGTGTTAAAGAAAGTTATTATATAGGTTGGGAATTTTGTTCATTTTTCAGGAGACCTGAAGAATAATGAATGTTTACCTTTAAGTGATTCTTGATAAGTAGACTTGTTTTAAGCAAGCAGTTTGGTCAGGTAAGTTCTTACCTCAGATAAAACAATTTTCAAGAATTCACTGAAGAAAATAGGATTTGTATCTAGTTTTCTCTTTGTAAGGGGAAGGTTTTTCAGAAAACACAATAAGACATCTTAACTAAGGTGGTCTAAATCCATTTATTTCCTGGACAAAATCCCCCAACACAAAGCTAAATAAAGGTGATTCAGGTAGCCTCAGTTACACTTATCTTTAAATTAGTGTGCTGTTTTATCAGATGGCCTTATCCAAAACTCTAACAAATACTTTCTGGTTTTTTGTTAACTATTCTCATGCTCTTTTTGGTCAAAGAATAGAGAGGGAGAAGGAGCATCAACAAAATGGCAGCTCCAAGCCTCTCTCCTCTAAATGAAACATTAAAATCCAAGAAAAACCATGAGTTCCAACTTTCTCAGAACCACGGAAAAGAGTCAAAGATACACAACAACCAAGCAAACACTGAACCAAGAAAGAAAATGTCAAAGTGGTGAGAAAGTTTTATGACGTTTTTACTCATACTAGTTCATTCCCCTCTATGGCATGGCATTGCTACTGAGGAGGGAAGACTGTGTTCCCATGTAGAACTCTGACCCTTCATTTTGGCAGGAATAGAGAAGCCCTTCATCACAAATCATGATGTATGTCTGCTCTCACACATATATGGTTGATCTGCACAGTCGATACAAGGCACCCATCTTTCTTTCACCTAGCTCAGAATTCAGGCTGGAAAAGTGGTGAGCATTGCTCAAAAAAGTGGCAAGGTGAACTAACAAATCACAGATATCTGGGGCAAAACAACAACAACAACAAAACTCAATAGAACGCTTCAGGTCCAGAAGAAAACATTGGAAAGAACTTCTCTGGGAAATTAGGAAGCTCAAAAGGACTTTACGTGCATGGAGTATTTAAAAAGTCAATTTTGAAATCTTGCCCAAAGCAAGATGCATGCTCAGAAAATATTGGAGAAGACCTTAAACTTTTACTTTAGGCTGAACCCTAGGCTGAGTGCAAGACAGGCTAAGTGGTAAGAAAATGCTCTGGCACTGAAACAAATGCAAAGATGGAGACAGTTTTTGTTGTTGTTGTTTTTATTTTGCTTACTAGTTTTTTGTTTTTTTTTTTTTTCATCTCCTCACACTTGAGAAATTTCCTGTCAAAACAACCTGAACACAAACCAAAAAGCAGAGATAATGATCATACATAAAAAGGAATACAGTTTTTCAAAATAATTTGGAAAATCAGTAAACAAATGGCCTACAATAGCCGTCACCAATTTATAAAAAGCAAAATAAAACATCAAATTGGGGGATGAAGAGAATTTATACCTAGGGTTATCGCATTATAGTATTCATAAGTTTAGTTTTCATAAATCTTAACCAAGGATGTCAGTTGTTCTTAGCCAAGGATATCAAGATCATTCAATGTAGTAATGATCTTTGCTAGAAATTGTGTTGTAACAATTGGACAAATTCTTGCAAGACTGAAGTTGAACCTAACACCGTATACAAGAATGAACACAAACTGGACCTGAATGTAGGGACTGTAAAACTCTTAGAAGAAACATAGGGCTGAATTTCCATCTGTATTTGGTAAAGAATTCTTAGATATGACACCTAAAATATAAGCAACCAGTATAAAAATTAAATTAATAAGACTTCATACATTTTTTCTTAAAAATTATGGTTAAATGACACTATAAAGAAAGTGAGCATAGAACCCCTGAAAGGGAGAAAGTATTTGCATATCATATCTCTGATAAGTATCTAGTTATAGAATATACAAAGAAAATTTACCACTCAACAATAAAGACAGATATTCCAATTAAAAATTGGGCAAATAATTTATAGATATCACACCAAAGAACATAACAAATGGCCAATAAATATGTAAAAAGATGTTCAACACTATTCAGTTCAGTTCAGTCATTCAGTCATGTCCGACTCTTTGCAACCTCATGAATCACAGCACGCCAGGCCTCCCTGTCCATCACCAACTCCCAGAGTTCACCCGAACTCATGTCCATCGAGTCGGTGATGGCATCCAGCCATCTCATCCTCTGTCGTCCCCTTCTCCTCCTGCCCCCAATCCCTCCCAGCATCAGGGCCTTTTCCAATGAGTCAACTCTTCTCATGAGGTGGCCAAAGTATTTGAGTTTCAGCTTCAGCATCAGTCCTTCCTATGAATGCCCAGGACTGATCTTCTTTAGGATGGACTGGTTGGATCTCCTTGTAGTCCAAGGAACTCTCAAGAGTCTTCTCCAACACCACAGTTCAAAAGCATCAATTCTTCGGCACTCACCTTTCTTCACAGTCCAACTCTCACATCCATACATGACCACTGGAAAAACCATAGCCTTGACTAGATGGACTTTTGTTGACAAAGTAATGTCTGTGCTTTTGAATATGCTATCTAGGTTGTTCAGAACGTT
>NW_011495035.1:7318128-7369746 GCF_000754665.1 Bison bison bison | reverse complement strand
TTGAATATGCTATCTAGGTTGGTCAGAACGTTCCTTCCAAGGAGTAAGTGTCTTTTAATTTCATGGCTGCAATCACCATCTGCAGTGATTTTGGAGCCCCCGAAAATAAAGTCTGACACTGTTTCCACTGTTTCCCCATCAACATTATTAGGGAAACACAAATCAAAACCACAGTGTTATACAACTTCATATTCACTAGATAAAAATTAAAAAAAAATTAAACAGGAACGAATATTGACAAGGATGTGAGTACAGTCATATGTTACCAGTGGGAATATGTAATGGTGCAGCCACCAGGGAAAATATCTTGGCAGTTCCTCAAAAAGCTAAGTAGAGCTACCATATGACCAAAAAGTTTCAATTCTATATAGATACCTAAGGGAATATAGATACCTAAGGGAATTAAAAACTCATGCTCATACATAAACTTTTACACTAATGCTCACAGCAGCATTATTCATAATAGCCAAGACATGGAAACAAAACAAATGTTCACCAGTAGATGAATGGCTAAACATTCATTTGTTGAAAGTATTCAATGATGCTACTGGTGGTCATCCTCTTCCTAATACAATCTTAAAAAATAATGAAGTACTAATAATTAACCTTGAATACATTATGCTAAGTATGAGAAGCCAAAACTAAAAACCCCGTATTGAGTGATTCCCAAAATAGGCAAATACAAAATACCCAGAATAAGCAAATCCATAGAGACATAAAGTGAACTAGTTTTTAACAGGGGATAGCATTGGAGAGATTGAAATTGAATACTAATGCCTATGGAGTTTCTTTGTCAGATCAGATCAGATCAGTCGCTCAGTCGTGTCCGACTCTTTGCGACCCCATGAATCACAGCACGCCACGCCTCCCTGTCCATCACCAACTCCCAGAGTTCACTGAGACTCACGTCCATTGAGTCAGTGATGCCATCTAGCCATCTCATCCTCTGTTGTCCCCTTCTCCTCTTGCTCCCAAGCCCTCCCAGCATCAGAGTCTTTTCCAATGAGTCAACTCTTTGCATGAGGTGGCTAAAGTACTGGAGTTTCAGCTTTAGCATCATTCCTTCCAAAGAAATCCCAGGGCTGATCTCCTTCAGAATGAACTGGTTGGATCTCCTTGCAGTCCAAGGGACTCTCAAGAGTCTTCTCCAATACCACAGTTCAAAAGCATCAATTCTTCAGTGCTCAGCCTTCTTCACAGTCCAATTCTCACATCCATACATGACCACAGGAAAAACCTTAGCCTTGACTAGACGAATTTTTGTTGGCAAAGTAATGTCTCTGCTTTTGAATATGCTATCTAGGTTGGTCAGAACGTTCCTTCCAAGGAGTAAGCGTCTATTAATTTCATGGCTGCAAGCACCATCTGCAGTGATTTTGGAGCCCCTCAAAATAAAGTCTGACACTGTTTCCACTGTTTCCCCATCTATTTCCCATGAAGTGATGGGACCAGATGTCATGATCTTCATTTTCTGAATGTTGAGCTTTAAGCCAACTTTTTCACTCTCCACTTTCACTTTCATCAAGAGGCTTTTGAGTTCCTCTTCACTTTCTTCCATAAGGGTGGTGTCATCTGCATATCTGAGGTTATTGATATTTCTCCTGGCAATCTTGATTCCAGCTTGTGTTTCTTCCAGTCCAGCATTTCTCATGATGTACTCTGCGTATAAGTTAAATAAACAGGGTGACAATATACAGCCTTGACATACTCCTTTTCCTATTTGGAACCAGTCTGTTGTTCCATGTCCAGTTCTAACTGTTGCTTCCTGACCTGCATACAAATTTCTCAAGAGGCAGGTCAGGTGGTCTGATATTCCCATCTCTTTCAGAATTTTCCACAGTTGATTGTGATCCACAAAGTCAAAGGCTTTGGCATAGTCAATAAAGCAGAAATAGATGTTTTTCTGGAACTCTGTTGCTTTTTTCACGATCCAGCGGATGTTGGCAATTTGATCTCTGGTTCCTCTGCCTTTTCTAAAACCAGCTTGAACATCAGGAAGTTCACGGTTCACATATTGCTAAAGCCTGGCTTGGAGAATTTTGAGCATTACTTTACTAGCGTGTGAGATGAGTACAATTGTGCGGTAGTTTGAGCATTCTTTGGCATTGCCTTTCCTTGGGACTGGGATAAAAACTGACCTTTTCCAGTCCTGTGGCACTGCTGAGTTTTCCAAATTTGCTAGCATATTGAGTGCAGCACTTTCACAGCATCATGTTTCAGGATTTGGAATAGCTCAACTGGAATTCTACCACCTCCACTAGCTTTGTTCGTAGTGATGCTTTCTAAGGCCCACTTGACTTCACATTCCAGGATGTCTGGCTCTAGGTCAGTTATCACACCATCATGATTATCTGGGTCGTGAAGATCTTTTTTGTCCTTTTCATTATTGGGGACTGGAATGCAAAAAAAGTTTCTTTGTAGGGTTCATGAAAATGTTCTGGAGTTAAATTGTTGTATAACCTTGTGAATATACTAAAAATCTTTAAACTTAAAATAGTGAATGGACATGGGCTACAGTCCACGGGGTCACAAAGAGTTGGCCACAACTGAGTGACTAACACACAACACACACATACATTTCTATTAACTCCTACTTCTTGATTCTGCTAGTTATGCCTCAGAGTGGATTGCACTTTCATTGTGATTTTCACTGAAAATTCATGTTTAGTGCTTTTGCTTTTTTTTTTTTTTATTATAGAAGACCCAGTGGACCAACAACTGCTTAGTATTGGAATAAGATATGTGTTGCTGGCATCTTGAGATTTTTGTTCCTTTTTTCCTTCCTTTCCTCCTTCCTACTCCTTCTTAGACAGACAATGCCTCTACTTAAGTTCCATTTACTAATGAGGGTGGAAGAGTATGATTCCACATCAGCTTAGCTGTCATGTTACTAAAGGTTATTTCTATTGATACAATATAATGAGGTTTGTATTCATATTAAGGAATAAATATATATTTTAGCTGGGGCAACTTTTTCTTTTTATCAAAACTAAATTCCATTACAAAATCTAATATATCTATTAATGTTAGATGATGTTAAAATAAGTAGAGAAAGCGATTTTTCATTGCATTCTACCTTTAGTTACTTATACTTGAGCATATATTTTTTATTTAAATACAAATGTTTCAAAAATTCTAAATATTGTTAAGAAAATTCACAGTCTCATCTAAGGGTCCATAATTCTTTGCATTTAGTTATGTAATATGTTTTCTTGACAAATGTGATTTACTATGTAATTGAATAGGTTTCATTCCAACATGAAGCACTTTCTGAAAATCATTGACATGTGGAAATGGCAACAGTTCCCCTTAAGCTTTGAAAACAATTATGTTAAAGTACCAATTTTGACTGACTTTAAGAAGGTCAATAGTTCAGTACATAAAATAGGTCAAGTGTTAGTCATATTTTTATGCTGTAGCAAATGTGTGTGGCACATGGACACAATATATCACTGAGTTCAATGTCCTTGATCATACTCAATCATTACCTTGTTGTTTCTAATTAATAAATATTTGTCCTTCCAAACTTAACTTAAACATTTACTTCTTATATAAAAACGTCTTTGCCCACCTAAATTGGGTTAAAACATATGCTTATTTAATACCTGATCAATACATGTGTCACAATTTATCAGGGTTTTATGTTTAATATCTTTTTCTTGTCTCCCTATACTCTCTGAGAGAAGTAACTCTGTAATCTGGTTTCCCTTTATGTCTCCAGTCCTTATACACTTTGAGGATGGGAGATACTGAAAAAAATAGGTGTTGAATACAGAAGTGAAAGAATAAACAAATATGTGTTCCAAACTATTCCTAAACATAATTTCAAAACACATCATGTTAAAAGGTTTAAAAAAGAAAAAACAGTGTGATATGATGAAATCAGAATAACTGCTACTTTCAGCTGATGGTCAAACATGTTCTCTGTAACCATGAACTTGACTGTTAGTAAAGACCATAACTATCCTTGGATGCCCCTTCTGATCTAGTTTTTATTATTCACCAGATTGATAATTAGAGGTCTTCACTAAGCCAGATTCATTAGATTATCTTTTCTACTATTTCTGATGCTTGGGTCTCAATTTCCTTTTATATCAAATGAGGACTGTACACTAGAATGACATCTATAGAAAAGTTTTCAATTAATGTACTAATCCAGACTTTTCATATTTGAGTTTTACATGTCCTACAGTACATCTTGTGATTTTCTTTCTGTTATTCCAAGGGGAACTTAAAGCTTCTTTTGGAATTCCTGCATTCCAAATAAATACTAAAAACAAAACAAAAGAAATATCTATAGTTCTTGATTTTATCTCTTTTTTCCTCTTTTGGCATTTTTATTCCAGGAAAATCATTTGATTGGCCCAGGAATTTCATGTATCTTGACCATTCAGCCTAGCTGCGTAATTCTAAAGTAGCTGCTTATTTAATCAACAGGAAGTGAAGTGAAGTGAAAGTTGGTCAGTTGTGTCCAACCCTTTGCAACCTCATGGACTTTACAGCTTATGGAATTCTCCAGGCCAGAATACTAGAGGGGTAGCCGTTCTCTAGGGGATCTTCCCAACCCAGGGATCAAACCCAGGTCTCCTGCATTGCAGGCGGATTCTTTACCAGCTGAGCCCTCAGGGAAGCCCAATCAACAAGAAAGGAGACCTGAATAGAAGTTAATTGAATGCTTCCATAATCATACTTATTTTAAAAGCTAGACACCCACATCTAAATTTTGCTAACAAATATCACTACTTTCTAGGATTTTTCAGAAAGATATTAAGTTCATTTTGTAGACATAAATTGCCCCCCCTCCCCCAGCTTGGAACATTTAGATGGTCCCTGACTTGTTTTTCATTTTTTGCATTGTTGCAAGTTTGCATTAGACAGCTTTCTAGTCTATTTATTTAAAGGCCACTTTTGACTACAGCTAAAATAAATATAATGTGGTAACTGATAAATTAGAATTTAGATAGAAAATATAGCACTTTCCAGGCAGAATTTTACTGGTATATTAATTCCTGTTGTAGCCTCAGATAATTGGGTTATAAATACGGAGATGTCGTAAACAAGTCAGCTCCTCCAAAGTTTAGTAATACTTTAAGGAGCTTTATCAAAGGCTGGTTCATTCATTTGAGTAAGTAAATCTGCAAGGTACAGTTGCAAACTACCAATGAATCTGTTATACCAAATTATAAGAGAAAGAGCTGAAACATTTCTGCTTATGCACTTGTGGGAACCAATGTGTTACTTGTGTAATATTCTTTGCTGCTAAAATGAAAAAGTAGGAAGTCAAGAAACACCTGGAGTAACAGGCAAATTTGGCCTTGGAATATGGAATGAAGCAGGGCAAAGGCTAATAGAATTTTCCCAAGAGAACACACTGGTCATAGCAAACACCCTCTTCCAACAACACAAGAGAAGACTCTACACATGGACATCACTAGATGGTCAACACCAAAATCAGATTGATTATATTCTTTGCAGCCAAAGATGGAGAAGCTCTATACAGTCAACCAAAACAAGACCAGGAGCTGACTGTGGCTCAGATCATGAACTCCTTATTACCAAATTCAGACTGAAATTGAAGAAAGTAGGGAAAACCACTAGACCATTCAGGTATGACCTAAATCAAATCCCTTATGATTATACAGTGGAAGTGAGAAATAGATTTAAGGGCCTAGATCTGATAGATAGAGTGCCTGATGAACTATGGAATGAGGTTCGTGACATTGTACAGGAGACAGGGATCAAGACCATCCCCATGGAAAAGAAATGCAAAAAAGCAAAATGGCTGTCTGGGGAGGCCTTACAAATAGCTGTGAAGAGAAGAGAAGTGAAAAGCAAAGGAGAAAAGGAAAGATATAAGCATCTGAATGCAGAGTTCTAAAGAATAGCAAGAAGAGATAAGAAAGCCTTCCTCAGTGATCAATGCAAAGAAATAGAGGAAAACAACAGAATGGGAAAGACTAGAGATCTCTTCAAGAAAATTAGAGATACCAAGGGAATATTTCATGCAAAGATAGGCTCGATAAAGGCCAGAAATGGTATGGACCCAACAGAAGCAGAAGATATTAAGAAGAGGTGGCAAGAATACACAGAAAAACTGTACAAAAAAGATCTTCATGACCAAGATAATCATGATGGTGTGATCACTCACCTGGATGCTTAAGAGTTATTTATGCTATATAAATCAGAATTTGAATCTTATTAACAATCCCCTCCCCTGCCCCCGCCTCTTTTTTTCTTCAATTGAAGTTGTTTCAGACTGGTACAAAATACTTCAAGTTTAATTTGAATATTAAAGAATTTTATTGCAGTATTTTGGCTGCTTCTGTACTGTGTTACATTTGGAATTGCAGTCTTGAGTTTCATAGGGCTTTTTAAAGAAGCAATTAATTATTTTACTGTGGTAGTTTATAAAGTGTGACTCTGATTACTTCAGTGTTACATGGGAAGTAGTGTTGAATTATTTCTTTTTTATTTAGTTTGAAGGATTTCTCTGCTATACTGTTTCTTAAACCTAAAACAAAAACAGTAAAACAGTCAGCCCTTGGCATCTTATGTGAAATTTGAGACCATATATAGATCCAAGAACTGGAAGTGAAAATTTGTAACTCTACAGTCTATAGAAGTAACCCAGAAGTTTAAAGAATGGTCACATTTTAAAGTTCAAAGGGACTTTAAAAATCCCCCTTTTAATCACAGTATAATTTCATTATGGATTCCATGCTTTGACATATCCTTTCTACCATATAAACTATAATTTATGAATGATTTAAGAATATATTTTCTATATGTTTTCAACAAAGCAATGTGTACCTAACATTCAGAAATTCTGATAAGTATACAATAATTATTGGAACATCAAAGAATTAACTTCAACGTGCAAAAACTACACTTTTGGTACATTTTGTGCTTCATTGTAAACAGTATTTTTTTAAAAAATAATAAGATAATCTTGCACTCACCCCATTTCCAACTATCAAGAATTTCATTTTGTGGGAACAGTGGGCCCTAGTAAGCAGTCTGGATTACCGTGGGTTGGTCATCAGATAAATAAGAGATATCTCAGAATACTGAGTGCAGGAGTGTGCACAAAACAATGAATGTTATAGTAATTCAGAGCTTGGGGAATTATTGTTTTTTAAGTTTCTTAATACTGTGGACTGTTGTTTTATCCCCAGAATTCTGCAGTGTGCCAGGCATATAATAGATGTGCCATATGAAGTCCTTGAATAACTGAACTAAACAAATAAAATAAAACACTGAGTAACTTTAGTATTGTGAGTAGAAACTTGAGATATCTGTTTTCCTACACTGAGGGTGGATAAGGACGATTAAAGAAACCAAGATGAAAGGGAATTTAAAAATCACTTAGTTTAATTTCTCCTTTTCCAGTCCAAAGTATGACATGGGATCAAGATCATACAGCTGAGTAACCAAGAGCACAGTCAGGTCCTGAACTCAAGGCTTGTAGGTGTGATGAAAATAATCTTAGTTATTTTATTATTGATGTACAGCCAAGGACGGCTGCTCTATTTATACAATAAGATGGTGATATAAAGACCCCTATTTTACACATTCTGCTTCTGTTGACTTTGGCTTGTCTATGATAAAGGTTGTTAGCAATCCTGATAAAAGAGATTGCTGTTGAATTTCTTGATTATGGTTCTTAAAATGCTTCAAGCAGTGGCATTCAGCAAGCAGCTGAGTTGACATTGATTTTACTAAAAGGGAAAATGTATTCATATAGCATTCCTGAATCATTTGCTGGCAGACTGACAGTTACTTACGTTCTATGTCTATTAGATTTAATTCTGGTCCGGTGGCAATGTAGGTGCAGCAGTTGGAACCTACCTATAAGGGAATGATGTGTGATAGCTTTTAATGTAACAGAACTCCTCTAGTTTGAGCCACAAAATTGAAAACTGGACATCTCTATACCATACTTAGTCTTCTGGTCATGAGATGATATCTTTAGTGGGAATTTGAAACCATAACATGAAATGGCAGATTGTTCTGCCAACTGCTACAGAGTACCACTTGTGCCTTGTAGCCATAAGACTATTTAGATGTTTTAACAGCTGGCAGGGAAGGTCCTAACTCAATCAGATGGGATCAGCCATAAGTAGAAACCTTTCTGTGTCTCATATCTGCATGACTCATTGTCACATGTGCCTGGAAACATCTTTTACATCACATGTTTACTATAAGAAATATTCTTCTATGACTATAATATTTCCTCCCAGTATCCTTGGTAAGAAAGAATAGTGAAACCCTCTTTTAGTCTTGATAATTCCACAAGTGTAATTCTGGATAAGTCATGGGTTGCCTCATTTGTAGCATTGAAAAGTTTTGAAATATATGATGATATGCACCATAATATTAACACCTAAATGTCAGATTCCAAAAAAAGTCTTTTAGATATATGACTTCACTTAATTGTTATAAATCTTAAATATAGTTTTCTTCATTTTATTCCTGTGGAAACTGAGGCTCAGATAAAATTTGTTGCTTATCTAAATTATAACAGTGCTAAATTTACCCAGTGACTCAGTGGTTAAGAACCTGCCTGCCAATGTAGGAGATGCAGATTTGATCCCTGGGTCAGAAGGATGCCCTGGAGAAGGAAATGGCAACTAGCTCCAGTATTTTGCCTGGGCAATCCCATTGATAGAGAAGACTAATGAGTCCATGGGATCACAAAGAGCTGGACATGACTTAGTGACTTAGCAGCGGCAACTCTGAATGCTGTTGGTTGTAGTTCCAAAGACCATATTATTTTTACTATATCATACTAACATCTTGCTCAGTATGGATATTTGTCTTTTATTAAGTTTCTTAATATATACTGTAGAGTGATGTCCTTGGATATCCATAGCAAAGTAAGTCAATGGACTCAGTAATTCCGTCTGATTTACAAAGAGAAATGGAGTTCAAATGTTTACAACATTTGTAAAGTCTAGCATAAAATGATGTCTATGCATGCTGTGTAAACTTACAGTTCTTTCTGAATTGACTATGGGTATATGTGTGTTGGGGGAGCAGAGTGGGGGGTCTTTCCAGGTGGTGCTGGTGGTAAAGAATCTGCCTGCCAATGCAGTAGATATTTTAGATGTGGGTTTGATCCCTGGGTCGGGTGTGGCAACCCACTCCAGTATTCTTGCCTGAAGAATTCCATGGACAGAGGAGCCCTTGGCTACAGTCCATGGAGTAGTAAAGAGTTCGATGCAACTTAGCGCACAGCATGCATGCACGTGTGTGTGTGTGTGTGTGTGTGTGTGTGTGTATGTGTGTGTGCATGTGGATGTTTGTGTGTGGATGTGGATGTGTGTATGGATATGCATTTAGGGAATCTAGGGGCTTCTGTGGAATAATCCTTGTTTCAAACAATATTTTTCTGATTCTCATTTTAAAATCATCTTGCTTTGGCAGATTTCCTCAAGTTTTTTCTATGATTTCACATTGTTCCCCCAGAAAGGTTATATTAAAAACAAACAAACAACAACAAAAACGGGCTCATAATAATAGATTGCATTAGTTAACATTGATAGTTTCATTTTGTTCTTAAATCGGTATCAATTTTCTTTTTATTTAAAATTAAAAGAAAATAATATTTAAATAGTGTAAGCAGTGAATAAAGCATCCAAATCCATGCTTTAATAATTAATGTCCCAATATTCTTTTCAGGTGGCTTGAAGTTGTATGACTATACAAAATTTATTTAGAATTTGGTCAATTTTTAGTTTATTTTGTATTAGATGATTTTTTATTTCATACACATATGCATACAGAGACATGTATGTCCTCTATTACTATGGAATCCTAATTAGATTTGTAGTTTTAATAGGGTATTTTAAAGCTATATGTAAGTACTGTTGGTCTGAACTTTAGTAGACTAGATCTACAAAATAATTTTAAGATTAAGTAGATTCTCAGAACTAAAAAATAAAATATAAATTAAGTAGATTCTCAGATAAAAGCATCTCCAAACTAATCAAATTCTTACTGATCTACCAAGAGAAATATGGAATATGACCCAAGAGAAATGTTTGATTTACTGATGATATTGCAGTGTGATTTCTTTTTTGATTGTTTTAGCTGAAAGTTACACCTCAAAGATATTTTCAAAATAACTCAAAATGTTGGTGTATCTGGAACTTATATTCCTTTGAGCATTCTCTTTCTAAGCAGTATTTCTTACTTTGTTTAGACATGTAAGTAAGAACAGACAAAGTGTGATTTCACATCCACACTATCATCCCTGAAAAGTTTCCTTTTAAATTCAACTGTCTATGAATGTGCAAAGAGAGGGTGAAAGTTTTGCCATTATATTATCCTTAGAAACTTTTCTGACATTCAGAACATAACAAATTGAAAGAAAAAAAGATTGAATTTAAGACAATGTTAAAAATGAAGTAGACAGATTGGTACTTTCAACAACATTACTGGAAAACTCTCTTTCTAATAATAACCACAGAAATAAAGGAAAGAAAAAAATTTCTTAAAGGATACTGCTTTCCATTTAATCTAAATGGAAAGACTGCAAAGCATGCAATTATAGGTGTGTAAAAAGTCAGGAAGTGAAAAAGCCAAAATAATGAGAGATTCTTGTAATATCTAGTGTCGCAAAGTTGCAGTACTGTCAGAAGTTTTGGTCTCAAGAGGTATCTTGGAAAGGAAAAAAAAAAAGCCTCAGGAAATAATAACTAGAACTTGGCAGAGAAAGCTCCTTTATGAGACGTGCCTGCAGGGCAGAAATAATTGGAAGCAGAGGCTTCCTTTGCCCTGACAGGTGCCCTTTGGTTCCACAAGGAGTGGACACCCTAAAACACCCAAAACCAAGTATAATAAAAAGTTATCTGGGGATGATCTCAACAGTCTATTTGGACGAACAGAGGAAAATGTAAAAAGAAATGTTAACTTAAGTGGACATTCAAACCACATTTACCATGAAGGTAGAGGCAATTATTGGGGTAGTTCAGGGCAAAATATGCTGTAGCTTGAAGTATCCAGTGAGTATTTCCTCCTCAGGTGACTGGGAACAGCTGTTTCCATATCCCCATTCTTTTTTTTTTTTTTTTGGAGTGCTGAACCGGTCTGAGGAACAGTGTTTAGCGGAAGGGAACATTCCTTTTGGTGGCAGTGAAAACAGTACCTTTGAGAGTTCATTTCATCTACTGGAAGGTTCAGCGCTCACAAGAGCATACTGGTGGAGAAAAAAGTATGTCAACAAATACTCTTTCAGCACCAAGGCCAGTTTAGCTGTCAAGTTAGAATCAAAAGTGTGAGTTAAGTAAAACAAAACACTGAAAGCATTCAAAATTTATTTTCAAAATCTAGTATCAGAACATTAGTATCTTATTATATAATGGAATAGTTTAAAAGTATCTATTTATCTGTCATCTGTTTATTCATCCCAGCGAGCTAGTTATGGAGAGAAAACGAGAAAGAGAGGGAGAGACAGAGAGACAGAGATATCCAAATAGCAGTTTATGAACATCTTCCCAGGAAGAAGCATTGCACATTTTTAAAACATTTGGTTGATGGGAGATGTTGAAAGCAATGAAGTTTCTTTGAAGCTTACATATAATATTATAATATGGAAATTTTAAAAAATTGGAAAGCTAATATTTCCCTCTATGCACCTTCATTTTGGTTGAGCTCAGTCGATCAGTTGTGTCTGACTCTGCAACCCCATGAACTGCAGCATGCCAGGCCTCCCTGTCCATCACCAACTCCCGAAGTTCACTCAAACTCATGTCCATCGAGTAGGTGATACCATCCAGCCATCTCAGCCTCTGTTGTCCCCTTCTCCTCCTGCCCCCAATCCCTCTCGGCATCAGGGTCTTTTCCAATGAGTCAACTCTTTGTATGAGGTGGCCAAAGTATTGGAGTTTCAGCTTCAGCATCAGTCCTTCCAATGAACACCCAGGACTGATCTCCTTTAGAATGGACTGGTTGGATCTCCTTGCAGTCCAAGGGACTCTCAAGAGTCTTCTCCAGCACCACAGTTCAAAAGCATCAATTCTTCTGTGCTCAGTTTTCTTTATAGTCCAATTCTCACGTCCATATGTGACTGCTGGAAAAACCGTAGCCTTGACTAGATGGACCTTTGTTGGCAAAGTAATGTCTCTGCTTTTTAATATCCTGTCCAGGTTGGTCATAACTTTCCTTCCAAGGAGTAAGCGTCTTTTAATTTCATGGCTGCAAGCACCATCTGCAGTGATTTTGGAGCCCCCAAAATTAAAGTCTGACACTGTTTCCACTGTTTCCCCATCTATTTCCCATGAAGTGATGGGAGCAGATGCCATGATCTTCGTTTTCTGAATGTTGAGTTTTAAGCCAACTTTTTCACTCTCCACTTTCACTTTCATCAAGAGGCTTTTGAGTTCCTCTTCACTTTCTGCCATAAGGGTGGTGTCATCTGCATATCTGAGGTTATTGATATTTCTTCTGGCAATCTTGATTCCAGCTTGTGCTTCTTCCAGCCCAGTGTTTCTCATGATGTACTCTGCATATAAGTTAAATAAGCAGGGTGATGATATACATCCTTGATGTACTCCTTTTCCTATTTGGAACCAGTCTGTTGTTCCATGTCCAGTTCTAACTGTTGCTTCTTGATCTGCATATAGGTTTCTCAAGAGGCAGGTCAGGTGGTCTGGTATTCCCATCTCTTTCAGAATTGTCAACAGTCTATGCACCTTAGAACTTTGCTATTCTAAAAATACTTAATTTAGTAGAGTGATACCTGAAGAATTTTATGTGTAGAGTGGATCAAAGGATAACATTTGAGATGGTTTGATTGTGACAACATGGTTAAGCTGGAAAATATATTTCCCAGAATCCCCTTCACTGTACAGTTGCAGGTTGGATTTGGCCAAAAGAAGAACTTGTGTGAGATTTGGACAATGTAAGTGAAGAAGTGACTAATACCTTCTGCAGGTTATCTTAGTCAGATGGAGTCCTTAGTTATCCTTTCTCTCATCTACTCCATGTCCACTATTGTTCCAAGTCTTCACCAGAGGCTTGGCTGTGTAATCTTGGAGGAGTCACAGCTTTCCATTGAGTTCCCTCCCTTTCTTTCATCTTCCTGTAGAGAAAAAGGACTGGATCAGGAAGTCAGAAGGCCTCCATTTCTTTTCTTTTTCTTTTCTTTTTTTTTAGTATTAATTTCTTTGACGCACTGGGTCTTAGTTGCAGCACCTGGGATCTGTGATCGTCTTTGTGGCATGAGGGATCTTTACTTCATCTTTAGGTGCAGCATGCAAACTCTTAGTTGTGGTATGTGGCATCTAGTTTCCCGACCAGGGATCAAACCTGGGTCCCCTGCACTGAGAGCATGAAGTCTTAGCCACTGGATGACCATGGAAATCCTAGAAAGTCTCCGTTCTTATCCAGTTTTTCCCATAGCTTCGGGATCTTGAGCAATCACTTATTCTGTGTCTCAGTTTCCTCAATTAAAGAATTAAGGTATTGGACTAGAGAAGCTCTCAGATCCTTCAGAGGTCTAAAAATTGATCTGTGTCTCTGCTAGGCTTTTATTACTAGTTGCATTGTGCAGGAGGTGAATTGAGTAAATGATTTTATTACTTGTTCAGGTAGGCACACATGCTTGACCCCACAAACCTGTTGCCTCCTGAAATCAATTTTGTACTCCTTGTTTTACTTCTGCTCTGATAGACAAAACTCTAGAAGCTCTGCTTTAAAAAACTTATTTTTATTTCCTAAACTTTGTTTTTAATATATGAGCAAAACAGATGCAACTGACTTCTTATCAGTAGGCTAACATATTTACATTATGGGCATAGGGAAACATTGATGCATCATTTTTCTATATTTTTACATATTTTTAAACAAATATAAATTATTTCACAGTTAAGTCTGTATATCTAAAGTTGAAATAATAAAAGAGAATTGTAAGGAGAGATTTAAAATGAGGACAGATTGGAATGTTTTATTGTTGGGAGTAAAACTGAAGTGTAAAAGTAAAGAAGAGATCCCAGAATGTTCTTAATAGTCAGGGAAAAAAATCAATTAGAAAGTCATTAGCAATAATGATTTAATTATGATAAAGCCCAAGTGCAAGTCACTCAGTCGTGTCCAACTCTGCGACCCCATGGACTATACAGTCCATGGAATTCTCCAGGCTAGAATACTGGAGTGGGCAGCCAATTCCTTCTTCAGTAGATCTTCCCAACCCAGAAATCGAACCAGGGTCTCCTGCATTGCAGGCAGATTCTTTACCAACTATTAATTACGATAAGAATAGCCAAATAATCAATCAAAAATACTTCTAAAGAGCTTGTGTGTATTTTAATATGTAATGGGCTTCCTAGGAGCTGTAGTGGTAAAGAACTTGCCTGCCAATGCAAGAGATATAAGAGACTTAGATTTCATCCCTAGGTCAGGAAGATCCCCTGGAGGAGGGCATGGCAACCCACTCCAGTATTCATGCCTGGAGAATCCCACGGACAGAGGAGCTCGGCAAGCTACAGTCCATGGGATCGTAAATAGTAGGACATGACTGAGGCATCCTAGGAGGCACACACAATTGAATAATATTAACTTGAATAATATTAAGAATATTAACACACCCATTTTGATGCTAAGTCAAGCTCATTATATTTGCAGTCCAAGCTACCTCAGGTAACTGACCCTCAGTTTACCTCAGAGCTTAGTACCATACTCTTTCATCTTCTTATAATCATAGTATTTAGCTTATCAATTCATTCAAATCATTTAACAAATACTGAGTTATCTAATCATTCATTTATTCAGTCATTTGATGTTTAATCTGGAAGTACTCATCATATGCTAGACATGTGCATGAAACTCAATGCATTTTCCCATTTAATCTTTACAGGAATTAAAGTAGATTATATTATTACCTGTTTCTTCCATATGAAGAAATTGAGGCTGAGAAAGCTCAGAAACTGACCAGAGAGCACTTAACTAGAAAGTACCAAACAGAATTTGAAGGCCAGTTTGTCTGACTGCAAAATCTAAACTTAACGTTTACAATATACCAGCTTTTAAGTATAACCCTATACAGTATCCAACTGTAACAGTATGTAAATCTCCTGTTCATGGAAGTAGAAAACGAGTCCCATGAAGCTAAGTGACTTGTCCCTGAGTCACATAGTCAGAGGGTACAACACACTTAAAAGATAGAGATGCTTGTGTGTAGATACAGATAGAATTCAATTCAGAGAGGGAATAGCAATCATATTTATTCAAGGTCTTTACTTTTAACCTCTATTATTTCAAATAACTAGTCTCTTGCTGATTTGTATACACAGTCTAAAAATGTTGCTAAATATAGAACTCTGATGTGAAGAATATTCCATCTCAAGTCAGAAAGATGAACTGGATAACCTTTCATATTCTTTTAGACAGCCAAATGATCTTTATATTTTTCTAAGGTTATTGAATAATTCTAAGTAAAAGTTCATAATCATTTGTTTTCATTTCTGTTTCATTTTATTTTTATGTTGATGTTAGCAATTATTTTTATTATTTTCTTATGAAATAGGATGTTAAAACTTCTATTATATAGAAACATGTTTAGTAAGGAAACTTGAAAAAATTATTACACTGACAATTACCATTTACTTTGAAAAACTGCCATGAACTAAAATGTGCCTAGAACTTCCACGGTGGCTCAGTCAGTAAAGAATCCCCCTGCAATGTGGGAGACCTAGGTTGATCCCTGAGTTGGGAAGATCCCCTGGAGGAGGGCATGGCAACCCACTCTAGTTTTCTTGCCTGAGAATCCCCATGGACAGAGGAGCCTGGCAAGCTACAGTCCATGAGGTCGCAAAGAGTTAGACACAACTGAGCAATTAAGAACACAGCACAGCACACAGCACAATAGGCCTATGATACTCCCAATTGTGTCTGTCTGACACATAAAAGAGATTGAATTCAGATTGAATTCACATTTGAATCCTTTGGGTTCAGTTGTAGCTAAATAGGGAAATCTTACAAAGAGAAGAAAACTATATTAACATTGCATTTCAAATTTAATCAGTTGTTTAATAAGCGCAATTTCATCTTTACCTCTTTTTTTCAACTATTAACACTATATAGAAATTAAAATCGGAGTAAGTTCTTCATAATATTAATAACAGAAAGCATCAATTATTTACATTATTAGTACTCTATCTCTATCTCCACATATGCCAAACCATTCTTTTTTTATTGCTGCATATATAACACTCATATAACTCAGGCTCAATTCAACTGTGCTCTCTTTCGAGAAATTTTCTCTGATGCCTACAAAATATTCTGCTTTGGTAGGCTGATTAAAAACATGTCCCCAGCTCATCACCTCTCTCTAAGCCCTCTGCCATGTGACTTGAAAATGCTTTCCATCATGAGTAGAATCAGTTTCTCTACCTTGTCAATCTAGGCGGGTTATGTGAATTGTTCTGTTAAATAGAATGCAGTGTATGTGAAACTGCCAGTTCCAAGGATCCCCACACTACTGTTTGCTCTCTTGATAACGCTGCTATTACCCTGAAAACAAGCTCAGGATAATCTGCTGAATAATGAAAGACATAAGGTCTAGTCCTTGTGCCAGATGACTGCCAGCCAAGTGTCAGGCAAGAATGAAGTCTGTCTTAGGACACCTAGCCCCCAGGTCACACACCAGCTGAGTGCAGATGTGTGAGTGAGCCACGCTAAGATGGGACAAGCCTGACCTAGATCATCAGAACCACCCAGCATACCCATCGAGTAAGTGTTAGCCATTCAGTCATGTCCGACTCTTTGCAACCCCATGGACTGTATATCTCCTTGATGCATGCAATTCTCCAGGCAAGAATACTGGAGTGGGTTGCCATTTCCTTCTTCCAGGGGATCTTCCCAACCCAGGGATTGAACCCAGGCCTTCCACATTGCAGGCAGATTCTTTACCATTGAGCCACCAGGGAAGCCCTGTGCATATTAGTTTACTACTGGACAAAGTACTTATATTAATGGGAAGGTTTATAGCATAAAGCAAAGAGCTGTGGAATAAGCATCTGTTAGGCTAACTGCATGTACTGCTTCTTTTACATAAGTGACCTTTGCCAAGTCTCTTAACCTTCCTGTACTTTCTAATTTTAAGCCCAAAGTGTTAGCCACTACATCCGCTTTCGAGAGAACAGCATCTGGGTACTATCCTCCTACTTTGGTAATGAAGCCAAAGAACATGCACTTTTAGTTTCCATTTTACATGAGCCCAGATTTGAAAGCCTTATTCACTCCAAATTCTCTTGGACATCTCTATCGTTTGTACCACATTAGCATTTCAAATCATCTCTCTTTCCAGCAGTTTTTTGCTTTTGCCAATACGTTGAATAGGATAAAATGTAAATGAACTGATTTCTTTTTGGTCAGGGATGTAAATAATATTAATATATTTCTTGCAAATCTATGATCAAATTGTGTACTGAGAGCTGTCTCCTCCCATATTAAACATGTGCTTACATATCTGGGTAATTTCACTCACCATTTCCATCCAAAGACTTAAAACTATAGAGGAGTTTAACTGAAAGAAACATATCCTTTTGAGGATGTTTGAAATATACACATATGAATATTAAAAGAACAGATATAAAGCAACCAGAGGAAAAAAAATCACCTAACTAGCTAATCAGTAGCGATTATACTCTTTTTTTAAGGAAATTTGCAGGTGTCACAAATCTTATCATGCTTTTGCTTGGTGGTGCTTAATTATAACTATTTGCAGATTGCAAATAATTATATACATATAGGTGGATCTAAATAGCAGATTGCAGATACAAATAATAAATTTCATAAATAGTTAGCTATCAGTAGAACTACATTTTAAATATCTTAGTAAGAGAAGTCCTTTCATGCCCTAATATAAGCCAAACAAATTTTTTAAGCAAATGTTTGGCTCTTATAATTTTGAAGCACTTGTTTTTTGGAACACTGCACTTGGTTTGAAACCAGGATAATTAGCAAGGATTGGCAAGTTTTTTGCGAATAAAGTATGTGTTTGTGGTCATTTGAAATGCATAAGGCTCTGCCATTCAGTAGTAGCTCTTGTGTTTATTCTTCAGGAAATTTGGAACTCTAGATACACAAATGAGGTTATGAGAATCTTAGAAATCTATGACTGATACCTTACCTTAACAATTATTAAATTAGCTTGTTATCATCAATTTGTAGAACCTTGGTATATTATAAAAATTGTATCTATTTCCTCACACTGAATAGATTGATTTTCAAAGCTGTTTTGGTATAAAGAACACTAGCCCAGTATAAATTTTCATTCATATTACTTAGGCTTAGGCAACAGAAATAATAACCAACTAGTTTGGTTCACGATTCTCATTGAACTTGTCACTCCTGGTAGGCTGTGTCTAAGCCTTTAATTTAGAAAGGTTTTAATATGAGTTTGAGATTACTTTCAGGTTGGGAATAAAGTCTAATTCTTTTAAATCCTAATTCATTTATATCACTCCTGGATCCATCAAGAAACTAAGTGTGCCTATTAAATTAAGCTGTGTCTAGAACAATATATGCTAATTGAGATACAGTAATGCCATATTTTATTGATTTTAGGATGCATAAATTCCACAATTTAGTGTCTCTAAAATAGAACTGTTCATGGGGTTCTCAAGGCAAGAATACTGAAGTGGTTTGCCATTCATTTCTCCAGTGGACTATGTTTTGTTAGGCCAGGGCAGGGACAGGCCCTTCAGCTGCTCAACATAGCTGGATGACATGCTGGTGCCCTGGCTATCTCACTGTTAGTCCATGTTGAGCATTTAAACCTTCACTGGTCATCAGATATCAGTCAACATATGTCCAGGGCTCGAGGCAAAAGCCCTGCTGGAGAGGCTGCGAAGGAAGGAAGGCTGTAACCTGCATTGGAGGACTCCCATGAGCTGAGGGCAGCCCACCCTCACAGCTGCCACTGGCCTTAGTGGTGCCGATCTGCCAGCCGAGAGCTGCTATTTATCATTCAGTTCAGTTCAGTTGCTCAGTTGTGTCCAACTTTTTGTGACTGCATGAACTTCAGCACACCGGGCTTCCCTGTCCATCACCAACTCCCAGAGCTTACTCAAGTTCACGTCCTTACTGGTGATGCCATCCAACTATCTCATCCTCTGTCATTCCCTTCTCCTCCTGCCTTCACTCTTTCCCAGCATCAGGGTCTTTTCCAATGAGTCAGTTCTTCACATCAGGTGATCAAAGTATTGGAATTTCACCCTCAGCATCAGTCCTCCCAATGAATATTCAGGACTGATTTACTTTATGATGGACTGGTTGAATCTCCTTGCAGTCCAAGGGACTCTCAAGACTGTGGTATTCTCCAACACCACAGTTCAAAAGCATTGATTCTTTGGTGCTCAGCTTTCTTTATAGTCCAACTCTCACATCCATACATGACCACAGGAAAAACCATAGCCTTGACTAGACAGATCTTTGTTGGCAAAGTAATGTCTCTGCTTTTGAATATGCTATCTAGGTTGGACATAACTTTTCTTCCAAGGAGCAAGCATCTTTCAATTTCATGGCTGCAGTCACCATCTGCAGTGATTTTGAAGCCAAAAAAGATAAAGTCTATCATTGTTTCTACTGTTTCCCCATCTATTTACCTTGAAGTGATGAGAGCAGATGCCATGATCTTAGTTTTCTGAATGTTGAGTTTTAAGCCAACTTCTTCACTCTCCTCTTTCACTTTCATCAAGAGGCTCTTTAGTTCTTTGCTTTCTGCCATAAGTGTCATCTGCATATCTGAGGTTATTGATATTTCTCCTGACAATCTTGATTCCAGCTTGTGCTTCATCCAGTTCAGCATTTCTCATGATGTACATGCTATCCATTGTGGAGAGATCAAATTGCCAACATAACTGGATCATAGAAAAAGCAAGGGAATTAAAAAAAAACAAAACTACTTCTGCTTCATTGACTTTACTAAAGCCTTTGACTGTGTGGATCGCAACAAACTGTGGAACATTCTTAAAGGGATAGGAATACCAGATTACATTACCTGTCTCTTGAGAAACCTGTATGCAGGACAAGAAACAACAGTTAGAACTGGACATGGAACATAGACTGTTGCAAAATTGGGAAAGGAGTATGTGAAGGTTGTATATTGTCACCCTGCTTATTTAACTTATATGTAGAGTACATGTGAAATGCCAGGCTGGATGAAGCACAAGCTGGAATAAAGATTACTGGGAGAAATATCAACAACTTCAGATATGCAAATAATACCACTTTAATGGCAAAATATGAACTGGAACTAAAGAGCCTCTTGATGAAGGTGAAAGAGAAGAGTGAAAAGACTGGTTTAAAACTCAACATTCAAAAAATGAAGTTCATCACATCCAATCTTATCACTTCATGGCAAATAGATGGGGATACAATGGAAACAGTGACATATTTCATTTTCTTGGGCTCCAAAATCACTGTGAAAGGTGACTACAGACACAAAATTAAAAGAGACTTGCTCCTTGGAAGAATAGCTATGACAAACCTGCTGCTGCTGCTGCTAAGTCGCTTCAGTCGTGTCCGACTCTGTGTGACCCCATAGACAGCAGCCCACCAGGCTCCCCCGTCCCTGGGATTCTCCAGACAAGAACACTGGAGTGGGTTGCCATTTCCTTCTCCAATGCATGAAAGTGAAAAGTGAAAGGGAAGTCGCTCAGTCGTGCCTGACTCTTAGCGACCCCATGGACTGCAGCCCACCAGGTTCCCCTGTCCATGGGACTTTCCTGGCAAGAGTGTTGGAGTGGGTTGCCATTGCCTTCTCCATGACAAACCTAGACAGTGTATTAAAAAAACAGAGACATCACTTTACCAACAAAGGTCCATATATGGTATGGTTTTTCCAGTAGTCATGTACGGATGTGAGAGTTGGACTATAAAAAAGGCTGAGTGCTAAATAATTGGTGGTTTTGAATTATGGTGTTGGAGAAGACTCTTGAGAGTCTCTTGGACTGCAAGGAGATCCAATCAGTTCATCCTAAAGATCAGTCCTGAATATGCATTGGAAGGACTGATATTGAAGCTGAAGCTCCAATATTTTGGCCACCTGATGTGAAGAACTGACTCATTTGAAAAGACCCTGATGCTGGGAAAGATTGAAGGCAGGAAGAGAAGGTAATGACAGAGGATGAGATGGTTGGATGGCATCACTGACTCAATGGACGTGAGTTTGAGTAAACTCCGGGAGATAGAGAAAGACTGGGAAGCCTGGGGTGCTGCAGTTCATGGGGTTCCATGTACATGACTGGACATGACTAAGCAACTGAAAAACAACAACAAAACAGAACTCTATCATAATCAGAAACATGTCAAAATTAGAGTTGGCTGGATTGAGGAGCCTGGTGGGCTGCAGTCCATGGGGTCGCTAGGAGTTGGACACAACTGAGCAAGTTCACTTTCACTTGTCACTTTCATATGTTGGAGAAGGAAATGGCAACCCACTCCAGTGTTCTTGCCTGGAGAACCCCAGGGATGGGGGAGCCTGGTGGGCTGCCGTCTCTGGGGTCGCACAGAGTTGGACACGACTGAAGCAACTTAGCAGCAGCAGATAACATTAATGAGCTAGTTGTTTGCACACATGTATATTTTTATAATTTCTCTTTTAGTGGCATCACTGGATACCAGAAAACTTCTGACAAGTAAATTATTAAACCACTTGAGAATCATTGGTGAACTCTCTGTTCTAGATATTGTCTGAAAATCTTCAACTGTTATCATCTGGTAAAGTCTGGAAAGCAATAAAATTTACAGCACTGGTGTCAGAGTTTATAAGAGCATCTGGAGAGAACCATGAAGTCATTTTTTTCAAAAATGTCCCTGCCCTCAATTTCCCCAGCCCCCACCGACCCTCCCATACCTTGGATGGTACAGAAGACATCATGGTGTGGAAACCACTGATACCAACAACTGTGAGTTTAAAAATGATACAAAGCTTGGATTTTTATGTTAAGACATTTGAAGAGTGCCTTAACTGTTTTCAAAGTTGTTTTCTTCCTCCCTTACACACAGGAGTTAACTTTTTGATTGACAAAGAAAGACTTCTAAATGATCTTATTTAATAAGTACAAATTTTAGTAAGATGACATAATGATACAATAAGGGAGTATTGCATCATATTTGATTTGGCAGCAATTTTTCTTATTTAGTTTTAAAAAACATAAGATGTCTAATGATGGCATTTTAGATTTGATAAGTAAGGTACTGTTTATTTGAGAAATTGTATTAATATTTACAGTCTAGGAATATGAATTTGGCTTTAACTTGGTCATAAAACGGACACTGAGGACCCAACCATACTGTGATAAACCAAATGGGATATTATATGCAGAAAAAATTATTATTGGATGCTGTAAAAATATTGCTTATGACACTAAAAGTCATCCCTTGCGTTTTATTAACTTTGAATTTGAAAAAAAATTTTTTTAAATAAAATCTAACGTGGCTTTTAAACTCAATAAAGAGATTTCTGTCTCACTGACCAGTTCTCTCAAGGCACCACCTTATATATTTGGGAAACTTTAAAAAGAATATATAACTTTAATCTGAAACACTTTTTTAAATTTGAGAGTCCTGGAGATTCTGGGAAGAAAGTCAGTTTTATTTGTGAATCCAGCACCTCTTGGATCTGTTTTATTTAATAAGTCTTCCTTTAGCTTATCCTCATCTCTAGCATTTTATTATGAGCAGCAAGAACCCAGGAGGCATTTTCCATATTCTGCCTGGAAATCTCCATAGATAAATTACCCATTTCATTAGATATATTTTCCACTTGCTACTTTATCACAAGTAGTTTTGCAAAACTTTCTGTAAGCACATAACAATAATTTCCTTTCTTTCAGTTTCCATTTCTTTTTTCCTTTCTCTATAATACCTGACAGCCTTCTCAGAGGCCATCAGGCTTTCACTAACTCCATTCAAAGCCCTTCCAACTTCTGTCCGTCTACTATTCATAGTCACTGCTAGTGTCTTAAGTTTTTTCGCATAGGACCCTACTCATGTTAACAAAATCTGATTCAATTATTATAATTGTTGTTAGAAAAATTCTCAAAACATGATTACTTAAAACAACAATATCATACATCATCACTCACCTTTTCTGTGGGTAAGAAACTTGAACAGGATATAGTGGAATCTCAGGTAGAACAGCAGAAGGCTGGGGACTGGAAAACTTTGAAAGCTTTTTCTCTGATTTGACTGAAAGTGAATGTTGCCTGTTGACTGAGGACTTCAGTTTTTCTTTCTGCTATATTCTCCATGTGTTTGGTTTGGGAATTCCAATAGTATCGTTGGGATCCAAAGGCAAAATTCCCAGAGAGAGATGGGAATGGGGGAGAGTGTCAGGCCAAAGAGGATCATTGTTATTACTTTACCATGAAAGATTCATATTATCACTTCTGTGATGTTTATTTACCACGAGTGACAAAGTCCAGCCTTTTTATGGGAAAAGAATATAGACTCTACTTCTACATGGGAGTGATGCTTATACTGTAAGATGAAATATTAGGAAAATGCAACTGAATCCATGGGGTTCTATGGGCATAGTCTCAATTCTTGCTTTGTGGAACACATCTTTATTTCACCTTCATAACTGAACAGTATTTTTATTGAGTACTATATAATTTGGGGTTGAGAGTTAATTTTTTAAAATACACTGATAATATCATTCCAGTGTGTTCTGTTTTTCATTGCTGCATCTAGAAGTTAGTTGTTGTTCCAGCTCCACTCCTTTGAAGGCATCCTGTTATTTTATCCCTCTTTTCCCCCCAGACTTATTTATAGTTTTATATTTTGCTTGCAATTCAGCTACAATATGACTAGTGATAGTTTTTATTTATACTGCTTGATATTTGCTAGGCCTCTTGATTCTGTGGATTCATGTCTTTTATAGTTTGTGAGCAACTATCAGTGATTATCTCAACAAAATTTGCTTCTGCTCCATCCTCTTTCTCTCTTCTTTGCTTCTATTAATACAATCCTTATGTTAGAGCTCCTCATTTTATATATATATATATATATATTCTTTTTTATGTTTATAAGTTTAAAAAAATATGCTGCCCCTTTATTTTTATTCTGGCCAATTTCTTTTAAAATTTCTCTCAGCCCATTACTTCTTTTAACTAAATTCCCTTCAGCCAAATATAGATGTTGCTTAAACATACATTAATCTCTTAATTTAGGTATTTTATTTTCCAGATTGTAGCACTTAATTTGGTTGATTTAAAAATATGCTACATTCTATTTTATGGTTTTCTGTTCACTGGAAATTTGCAAAATTATCTGTTATTTTAGACTTTATATTTTAGAGAAATTTTAGGTTCACACCAAAACTGAAAGGTAAGTACAGAGATTTTCTAGATACTACCTCCCTGAGACCCTGTTCCCATACACATATAGGCCCCATTACCATTCAATTCACCCCCCAGAGTATGACATTTGTTATAACTGAATCTACATTGACACATAATTATCACCTAAAACCCATAGTTTACATTTGAATTATTTCTTGGTATCATACATTCCATGAGTTTGGACAAATGTATGATGACATGTATCCATCATCATTGTATCAAACTGGGAAGCTTTATGCCTTAAGAATCTTCTCTGCTTATTCATCCCTTCCTCCCCTGGCTACCACTGATCATTTTACTGACTGTCAGTTAGTTAGGTTCAGTTGCTAGTCGTGTCCAGCTGTTTGAGACCCCATGGACTGCAGCTCACCAGACATCCCTGTCCTTCACAAACTCCCAGAGCTTACTCAAACTCATGTCCATTGAGTCAGTGATGCCATCCAACCATCTCAATCTCTGTCATCACCTTCCCCTCCTGACTTCAATTTTTCCCAGCATCAGGGTCTTCTCCAGTGAGTCAGTTCTTCACATCAGATGGCCAAAATATTGGAGTTTTAGCTTCAGCATCAGTCCTTCCAATGAATATTCAGGACTGATTTCCTTTAGCATGGACTGGCTGGATCTCCTTGCTGTCCAAGGACTCTCAAGAGTCTTCTCCAACACCACAGATCAAAAGCATCAATTCTTCAGCGCTCAGCTTTCTTTCCAAAACTTACATCCATACATGACCACTGGAAAAACCATAGCCTTGACGAGACGGACTTTCACTTGCAAAGTAATGTCTCTGCTTTTTAATATCTAGGTTGGTCATAACTTTTCTTTCAAGGAGCAAGCGTCTTTTAATTTCATAGCTGCAATCACCATCTGCAGTGATTTTGGAGCCCTAAAAAATAGTCTGTCACTGTTTTCATTATTTCCCCATCTATTTTCCATGAAGTGATGGGACCAGATGCCATGATCTTAGTTTTCTGAATGTTGAGCTGTAAGCCAACTTTTTCACTCTCCACTTTCACTTTTATCAAGAGGCTGTTTAGTTCTTCTTCACTTTGTGCCATAAGTGTGGTTGTCATCTGTATATCTGAGGTTATTGATATTTCTCCTGGCAATCTTGATTCCAGCTTGTGCTTCATCCAGTCCAGCATTTCATGCAATGTATCTGCATGTAAGTTAAATAAGCAGGGTGACAAAAATAGCCTTGATGTACTCCTTTTCTGATTTAGAACCAGTTTGCTGTTCCATGTCCAGTTCTAAATGTTGCTTCTTGACCTGCATACAGGTTTCTCAGGAGGCAGGTCAGGTGGTCTGGTATTCCCATCTCTTGAAGAATTTTCCTCAGTTTGTGGTGATCCACACAGTCAAAGGCTCTGGCATAGTCAATAAAATAGAAGTAGATGTTTTTCTGGAACTCTCTTGCCTTTACGATGATCCAACAGATGTTGGCAATTTGATCTCTGGTTCCTCTGCCTTTTCTAAATCCAGCTTATACATCTGGAAGTTCATGGTTCATGTACTGTTGAAGCCTGGCTTGGAGAATTTTGAGCTTTACTTCTCTAGAGTGTGAGATGAGTGCAATTGTGCAGTAGTTTGAGCATTCTTTGGCATTGCCTTTCTTTGGGATTGGAATGAAAACTGACCTTTTCCAGTCCTGTGGCCACTGCTGAGTTTTCCAAATTTGCTGGCATATTGAGTGCAGCATTTTCACAGCATTATCTTTCAGGATTTGAAATAGCTCAACTGGAATTCCATCACCTCCACTAGCTTTGTTTGTAGTGATGCTTCTTAATGCCCACTAGACTTCGCATTCCAGAATGTCTGACTCTAGGTGAGTGTTCACACAATCATCGTTATCTGGGTCATGAAGAGCTTTTTTATATAGTTCTTCTGTGTATTCTTACCACCTTTTCTTGATATCTTCTGCTTCTGTTAGGTCCATACCATTTCTATCCTTTATTTTGCCCATCTCTGCATGAAATGTTTCCTTGGTAGCTCTAATTTTCTTGAAAAGATCTCTAGTCTTTCGCATTCTACTGTTTTCCTCTATTTCTTTGCACTGATCACTGAGGAAGGCTTTCTTATCTCTCCTTGCTATTCTTTGGAACTCTGCATTCAAATGGGTAGATCTTTCCTTTTCTCCTTTGCCTTTATCATCTCTTCTTTTCACAGCTACTTGTAAGGCCTCCTCAGACAACCATTTTGCCTTTTTGCATTTCTTTTTCTTGGGGAAGGTCTTGATCACTGCCTCCTGTACAATGTCTTCATTTATAGCTTTTCCCAGAATATTATGTAGCTGAAATCACACAGTATGTAACCTTTCAGAATGGCTTCTTTTATTTAGTAATATACATTTAAGTTTCCTCCCTGTCTTTTCATGACTTGATAGCTCACTTCTTTTTAGTCCTAAATAATAACCCATTGTCCAGATATACCACAGTTTATTTACTCATTCATCTGTTACATTCTTGGTTGCTTCCAAGTTTTGTCAATTGCGAATAAAGCTTCTATGTCTATGTGCACCATTTTGTATGAATAAAGTTTTCAACAACTTTGGGTAAACATCAAGGAGTGAGTTTGCTGAAACATATGGTAATGGTAAGTTTAATTTTGTAAGAAATTATCAGACCATCCTTCAAACATAAAAGTGACTGTAACATCTTACATTCCCACCATCAATGAATGAGAGTTTCTATTGCTTCATATTCTTACAAATATTATGTGCTGTCAGTCATCTGGATTTTAGCCATTCTAATAGATGTGTAGATGTGTAGTGGTATTTCTTTGTTATTGTAATTTGCATTTCTCTAATGATGCATAATGTAAAGCATCTCTTTGGCCTATTTTTTAATTGGATATTTTTTTTCAGTTTTGAGAATTTGTATGTTTTGAATAGTAATCCTTTATCATATACATCTTTGCAGATATTTTTCACAGCCTGTGGTTGTCTTTTCATTCTCTTGACTATGGGTTCTGTTATTATTCTTTTTTAAAATCTTCCAATATCTGTAGTACCTGTTCTTCTGTTTCTTCTACCTCTTGTGTATATTGCCATTTTTTTAGTCATAAAATTTTTTAAAAATCTGCTTAGATACCTTTTACTCTGTACTGGACATGTATTTGAAATATGTATAAACATAATTTGAGATATTGGATGATGTTTTCTTTCAGGAAGAATTTTTATTTGTTTCTGTCAGGAACCAGGGCAGTATTATTCCTAGCTATTAGTGGAGAAATATCTGTTAAGTACCTAAAATATCCCAAACATTCTTTCAGACTCTGGAGTAAAGTAGAAAACTGAGTAGACAGAGTCCTTATCCTCATGGGAATTATATTCTACTTTGAATTGGTCAAATTTTGAATATAGGGGAAATTTGTTACTTTTGCTCTTTATAGCCACACTCTTTTGACATGAAAAAACTTCCTTTTCCTCTAAGTAACTACTTCTATCCATTAAAAATATTTCTATTGGAACTATAAATTATGGGTCCCTTTTGCAACCCACCCCCCCACATAGTAGAAGTATTTTGTGAATATGGAAAGGGAGAATTAAAATAAATAAAATATTATTTCAGAAGTAACTTTTGTCACTGAGAAAAATATAGTAACTGATTTTTTAAAAATAATCAGTATTTTGAACTTATCCTCTTGAATATTAAATTATATAATTTGTATACTTTTAGAAAGACTATACATCATAATGCTGGGCTGGATGAAGCACAAGCTGGAATCAAGATTGTCAGGAGAAATATCAATAACCTCAGATATGCAGATGACACCACACTTATGGCAGAAAGTGGAGAGGAACTAAAGAGCCTCTTGAAGAAAGTGAAAGAGGAGAGTGAAAAAGCTCAACATTCAGAAAACTAAGATTATGACATCCAGTCCCATCACTTCATGGCAAATAGTTGGGGAAACAGTGAAATGAGTGGCTGCCTATTTTTTGGGCTCCAAAATCACAGCAGATGGTGACTGAGGCCATAAAATTAAATGATGCCTATTGCTTGGAAGGAAAGTTATGACCAACTGGTAGCATATTAAAAAGCAGAGACACTACTTTCCCAACCAAGGTCCATCTAGTCAAGGCTATGGTTTTTCCAGTGATCATGTTTGGATGTGAGAGTTGGATTATAAATAAAGCTGACTGCTGAAGAATTGATGCTGTTGAACTGTGGTGTTGGAGAATACTCTTGAGAGTCCCTTGGACTTCAAGGAGATCCAATCAGTCTATCCTAAAGGAGATCAGTCCTGAGTGTTCATTGGAAGGACTGACGTTGAAGCTGAAACTCCAATACTTTGGCCACCTGATGCGAAGAGCTGACTTATTGGAAAAGATCTTAATGCTGAGGAAGATTGAAGACAAGAGGAGAAGGGGACAACAGGAGATGAGATGGTTGGATGGCATCACCGACTCAATGGACATGAGTTTTGGTAAACTCTGGGAGTTGGTGTTGGACAGGGAGGCCTGGCATGTTGCAGTCCATGGGGTCACAAAGATTCAGACATGACTGAGTGACTGAACTGAACTGATATTGTTCTTTCTTTGAAATGTGAACTTAATTTTTTATAGTAACTTCTTATAAAAACAAAAAATTAAATAGCTCAAATACATTCAATATATCTAGTCAACCTTTTTTTATACTTATAAACATATAGAATCTGGCAGTTTTTAATTAACTTCTCCAGAGGAAAAATAAGTTTATAATAAAAATGATAATCACCCAAATTTTCAGTTACTAGAAGTAATTGAAAAATGCCTATTATAATTGCAAGTTCTTTAAATAAAGCTGTGTTTAACATCTGAGAGTACATAACTGATTGAAACATTACTACTTTTTTTCTGAAAAGGTTTGCTGAAACTATGCTCTTTGTGTCTCTCTTCAAATTTAATCCACTGAAATTATGATTATAAACTTACAGTACAAAAAGCATACTTTACATTTAAATAGTGTGTAAATTTATATAAATAATTTTATAATCATAACCCTGTTTGGTACTTAACTAACTCTCTCTTAGGCAATGCTAGTGTTATACATGCCATTTTTATGGATGAAGAAACTGAGGCTCAGATAAGTTACTTCCTGAAGCTTATATAGCAAAATGAATGTTCAAGTTAGAATCACCAAACTTTTGACTTCTAGACTTGGCCCTTCCTCATTCTTTACTAAATATATTCTATAGATCACCATTGTGAGCAATATAATATTAAACACATTTTTTAAAGGCTCAATGACAAATAAATTTGAAAAATTCCAATTATTGCAGATTCACAATGTATGTTAGCATATTAAAGAATTGAGAATTCCATTGGTACTGTTTAACTTTTGTTTAATCCAGCCTCTTTCACATATATTTGTACATGGAATTCTTTTTTTAGGAGACACATATTCATATTCTGTGTAAATGTGTTCTGCAAAATGTATTACCCAAAGAGCAATCCTACATTATATTCTATGGTTGGTTTTATCTTTTCTCCATTGTTTGTTTTTTGTAGACTAAAAGTACAGTATGGGATTCCAAGAGATGTTCTATACAGTTTCTACCCTCAAATGGTTTTCAGGCCCCCGAAGAGGCAGAATACTTCACTGACCTGAAGCATTTCACAGAATGCATCGTGTCATGACGGCGCAGCCAATAAATGATGCAGTTGCTGAGAAGATGGAGTGATCAACAAGAGCAAAATTTTCTCAGGTATGTTTTCATGGAGAAGCTTGTTATAAAAGATTACTGAACTGATATCTATTTTCATTTTTGCCTTCATTTCTCTGTGTGATACTAGATAATTCAGTACATTTAACATCTCCAGATTTTTTTTGAATTATTCTACAAACTGGTATTTATTTGATGAGATCATTACTTTCCAAGCTGTCCCTGACAAAATTTTTGAGAAAGCATGGCAAGGAGGAAGTTGGGAGAAATTCTACAGCACCCAGTTTCCTTCTGATTTACCCTGAGAAGCTCCCCTGTTTCCATAATGGTGTTCCTCACCAGATTTCATGTGAACAATGGACTTTCAGGACAAAATTAACTTTGAAACCTAAGGAAGGGTAGCTCCTTACTGTCTTAAAATTCTAAGACTCTCAATCAATAGAAAACTGAGAATGAAAAATCTAAACTATTTTAATTTTTATAATCTCTAATCAACCTTTATCAGTATGCACTTTTTGTTTAGTCACTAAGTCATGCCCAACTCTTTGCGATCCCATGGACAGGCTTCCCTGTCCTTCACTATATCCGAGAGTTTGCTCAAACTCAAGTCCATCAGATTGGTGATGCTATTCAACCATCCCATCCTCTGTTGCCCCTTTAAAAATATTTTTAGGAACAGTATAACTAGTTGATAAACAGAATTTCTGTTTGGCAAATACTGGCACTTAGATTTAAATCTTGACATCCATCATTATTTTAAAGTAAAATGTGGTGATTACACAGAGCAAATTTGCAGAATATTCATTAATTGTTCAATATAACACCATATGCTAATTTAGAAAGAGTCTTTATATGTTTTGGTTTCTGGAATTACTGACCAATTACTAGCTGAAAGTTTGAACAGTAAGAGGAAATTACTTTGACTATTCATGAAGATTAATGTAAAAGCACAGAATAAATTCTTCCCACAAACATGGATTTATGACAGTGTCAGAAACAAAGATACATTTGGACTTTGCCAGAAGAGTTAAGATCTGGGAAAGGATCTCATTTTTCAAAGACTACTCAGCTATTCAATGGTCCTTCTCTTGGGGTGACTTAAATTTTCTAAGAGAACATTTCAAGATGAAACAAAATGTGTTCATTTCTTTCTACTTCAACAATAACTCATACTAAAATTCTATCTAAATTGTGTTTCCTAAAATAGATGGAACTCTACCATCACCTTCTGTGGGATTTATCAGGCAGGTCAATAAAGCTAAGTGGGAGTAGATTACCTTTTGGAGATATGTTAATACGCTTTTACTACATAATGGTTCCCTAATTACTTGCCTTAATGTAGCTTCAAAAATTAAACATTTTGTCTTCTACCTCCTGAGTGACTTAAATCTTGGAAAGTTTTCTTTCCTATGTCCAAGTTGTTTAGGATGAACTTTCAGGGAAGTGGTAGAGTATGAAAAACACAAAAGTTTACTGCTTAAAAATCCCTTTGTTGTAAATAGTTGTTGAATCTGTAGAGTCCTGTGAAAAAGTTTATAGTTTGTAGATGCATAAAGCAATAAAAATAATAATGACAACTTTTAATTACAAGGTCTTTTCTACATAAACAGGGAAAATTTATTCTACCGCAAGACACCACACCTTCTTTTGATTTCATTGCCGTATAGATTTATCAAGTTAATTGAAACCCATATTGGAATGGGTTTGATAGGTATAAAGTTAAACACAGCCTGACTTTATGCTTGTCACCAGGTTTAAAGTGATCTATTCCCATTTTACTCAGATAGAAAACAATTTAACAGTCCATAGTATGGTACCCAGCAATGAAACCCACATTCTGATCTGGGTATTTTGGGTATAATTCAGTTAATTTGGCTGAGCTTCACATGCTTTATGTACAGAAATGTTTATGTCAGAAAATCCAAGTAAATGAAAGCACTGAGGATAGATGTATATAGATAGATGTATAAGAAAAATAAGCCTTACCCTTGGAAGACTTTACTCCTTGATTATGGCACTTTTACGGTATGGTAAAGCAACAGCAACATATTTTTAAAATGTAAGTACAGCATTTATGCCCCACTAAAAGGGGCATAAAATGGTGATGTGGGAGGGAGAAGGAGAGAGAGAATGTGTGTCTTCTGGAGAGGGGGCAGGGCAGAGAGTACTTTATTGAAGAGAGATTAGTATCTCCAAGTAACTTAAATTCAAAATTGAATGCATTTAGTACCAGTGGCCCTATCCTCACCTCATTTCTGTAAAAATAGTATGAAACTCTTTAAAACTCTATTCTCTCCTATTGCTCTTTTCTAAGTTTCAATCTGATACAAATTTTAAAGAAAGTGAAAACTCAATCAGACACCCTGAGCAGATCAAAGAAAATGCAAACCTTTATCTTTTGTGTTTCCCTTCACAGTTTAGCAGTTCTCAAGCTTAAAGCCTTCAGTGGCCATCGAAGCAAAGAATACTTCAATCAAGTGCTACAGTGTGCTAATGCATCTTAATAATAATAATGAAAGGGACTCCTTTAATATGGGTAGAGGTCTTCATTCGTTATTCATTTAACAGCTTAAATCCATGGTAAAAAGGAACACGATTTTCTCTGATTGTCAGCCCACTTCAGTAAGTGTGGAGTGGTAAGTACAATGTGCCTGGTTAAATTGTAGAGTATCTGTTGCTTAAAACCATTTTCATTGTTCATTCACTGGTTAAACAAATGTTTATTGAATGTCCCGTGAAGTGCTGGGCTATTCTAAGTACTAAGATTAAAAAGTGATTTGACAAGAATTCACTCCTGAGAATGTTTTGAGACATGCAGGAGCCAGACATGTATCTATATAGTAACGAGAACATTAATAAATGTGTGTAGACGATAACCCCAAATAAGGTGATAAATACTCTGGCTCAGGGTATTAAGATGATGCAGGATACAAGGACAGTTTTATACTGAAGTAGAGTTTTAAGGGAAACAAATCAAGCCCCAGTTAGTCTGTTTTTTTTCTGGCTTTCCAGTGGCACTGAGATCCAACAGTAGAGATCACACTGCATCACACACAGTGCTTTTTCAAACATTGTGTTCCAAATAAATAAGACTATTTTCAAGTGATTCTGCTGTTCTTTACATTGTATAAGGGAAGAGTACATCTCTTTTCTCTTCTCAAGGTCTTCAGGATTTTGTCATGTGGTCAGATTTCAGGAGAAAAGACTCTGCCATCCAGTTTTGTTTCTTTTTTTCCTCACAAGGATGATCAGTTGTTAAAATATCTTTGTGTGTGTGTGTGTGTCTGTAAAATAAAAACAAATGGAGGCCAACAAGGAATCTAGTCAAATGTTTTAGAGCTAGGGTTTGAGATTAAATTTGAGAATTGCCTGTGATATTTATTGATTATATGATACAAGGAGAATGACTTAGTACTTTATGCCTCAGTTTACATCTTTAAAATGTTCTAGTAACATCTCCTTATTGGATTAGGATGAGGAGTAAATGAGCTAATGCAGGCAATGTGCTTAGAAAAGAATTTAGCACATACTAAGACGCTTACTCCTTGGAAGGAAAGTATGACCAACCTAGACAGCATATTAAAAAGCAGAGATATTACTTTGCCAACAAAGGTCCGTCTAGTCAAGGCTATGGTTTTTCCTGTGGTCATGTATGGATGTGAGAGTTGGACTGTGAAGAAGGCTGAGCGCTGAAGAATTGATGGTTTTGAACTGTGGTGTTGGAGAAGACTCTTGCAAGTCCCTTGGACTGCAAGGAGATCCAACCAATCCATCCTAAAGGAGATCTGTCCTGGGTGTTCATTGGAAGGACTGATGCTGAAGCTGAAATTCCAATACTTTGGCCACCTCATGCGAAGAGTTGACTCATTGGAAAAGACTCTGATGCTGGGAGGGATTGGGGGCAGGAAGAGAAGGGGACAACAGAGGATGAGATGGGTGGAAGGCATCACCGACTTGATGCACATGATTCTGGGTGAACTCTGGGAGTTGGTGATGGACAGGGAGGCCTGGTGTGCTGCAGTTCATGGTGTTGTAAAGAGTGGACATGACTGAGCAACTGAACTGAATTGAACTGAAATGCAACATAAATACTAGCGATTATAATTCATACACATAAATCAGTGTGGGTGGGGTTGATATCATAAGGATTATTAGACAAAAAAAATGAAATAACTAAAATCTATTTGGCTAAAAAATAGCCATGTATTTGACCAAAGTCGTTTTTTCTATTCATGTAACATTCAATAAATATTCAACAAATATTTATTGAGTTCTTTATTATTGGCACTGAAAATATTCAAATACATACATATTTTAACAATGAGCAAAAATCTTGCTCTCCTAGAACTTAAATTCAAGACACTGAAGTTGCATAAATAGATTAGATTAAATGATCTCTTCAAATACCATCCTAAACCATAACATTAATTCCTAAGTTTCAGGAATTTGTTTTTCAGTGGAATGAGGGCTTCCCTGGTGGCTCAGATGGTGAAGAATCTTGTCTGCAATGTAGGAGTGAAAGTGAAAGTCACTCAGTCATGTCCAGTTCTTTGCAACCCCATGAACTATACTGTCCGTGGAATTCTCCAGACCAGAATGCTGGAGTGGGTAGCCATTTTCTTCTCCAGGGGATCTTCCCAACCCAGGGATCGAACCCAGGTCTCCTGCATTGCAGGCAGATTCTTTACCAGCTGAGCCACCAGGGAAGCCCAGTGTACACTCCCTGGGTCATGGAGGTCCCCTGGAGAAGGAAATGGCAACCCACTCCAGTAATCTTGCCTGGAGAATCCCATGGACAGAAGAGCCTGGTGGGCTGCAGTCCGTTAGGTTGCAAAGAGTCAAATATGACTAAGTAACAGATATGCTTTGTACGCAGAACTTTTCCTACATGTTTTTGTTTGTGTGTGTGTGTGTATGAAGGATCTGTAAGGAATGTATTGTTATCAACATTTTGCCAATAAGAAGACCATGATAGGGGAAAGTAAAGAAACTTAGCCACGATGGAACAGTACTCAGTAGTAAAACTAAAATACAAACTTAGGAGATCTGATTCCAAGGGCACATGTTCTTTACCAGTAACTAATCATTTTAATATTTGGTGTGGTAGGATAACAGAAAAAAAAGAAAGAAAGAAAGAAAAAACAACTTTCAGTATTTCACTTAGTATAAAAAGGTATTGAGATATTTAATTTTGTTGGATAAAACTTGTTAGCATTTGTTACTTCTTGGTATTGAGAGAGTCAATTCCTAGGGCGGTTGATAAGTCCAGGGTCCCAAAGGAGGAGAAAGCAGTCTGGGGCTCTCAAGGAGGTGATAGAGGTCTGGAATTCTTGAGGAGGAAAGGACAAACATTTTTTTTTTTTCTCTCTACATTTCTTAGTCATGTAAAATAGTTATTTTTCTTTAAGCCTGGAACTGATGATTACACAATAAACAACTCAGTTTAAACTTTGTACTAGGGATTATGTAACAATAATGTATCCTGCTTGAGGACAGTTTTTCCTTCCTGAAAACCTTCTGATTAATCCTGATAGCTTAGAATGTATATTATGGGAGTGGGTCTGGTTGGATCTTTCTATTGTTAAGTTCTAATCCTGTTATCCTCAAATGTAAATTGTGGGAGTGGGTCTAGTAAGATCTTTAGAAACTTGAGACATTCTTTTGATTTATTGTAATAACTAATTTAAAAAGTATGTAACTTCTTTGCTAATGCTAGCAAGGGGGGCACTCTCCATCTCCCTTCTGATGTCTATGTCAGAAGCTTTCTCTGCCCTTTTTCACTTTAATAAAACTCTGCTGCACAAAAGCTCTTGAGTGATCAAGACTGGTCCCTGGTCCCAAAGCTAAATCTTCAGAGATCACGAATCCAACATAGTTCACCATAAGCTATCAGTACTGAGCATGTGGATGCTTGCTATATGAATCTTTATAATTTTATCTATTTTTTTGAAAGGCACACACAGAGGGTCAAATCATTTATTATGCATTTACTATGTGCCAGACACTGTTCTAAGCTCTTAATATATGTTTTACTCTTTTAATCTGCACAAGTATGTTGTGTGACCGATACTATTACTAAACCACAAATGTTAGAGATGAGGAAAGGGTAATACAATGTGACTGGATAAGTGATAGAGCTGATATTCAGATCCTGGTAGGAAGGTTCCAGAGCATGTGTTTTTCTTAAAGCTATCTGCTACTCTCATTTCAAATAACAAAATGTAACACTTAATGAAACTTTTAAAATGTGAAAAGCAGTGTTTCCCTCATTTTGTGTGAATTAATTGGTTTAATTCTACCAACAGCATTATATAGAGTTGTAGTATAATACAAACTTATATATTTTCCCTTTAAAGCTGCAAAACATGAACCACACAGAGGGTTAGTAATTTGCGTAAGTCCACACATCTAGAACAAATATAATCATCACCAATACTGATTACTTTTGAGTATTCAAATAGATTAAGTATAGGGATATTATTTCTTTTTAATTATTTTAGTAGTTCATCAGATGAACTCTGCCAGGCAAGCCCTAGTCATATTTTATACATGATATAATTGAGGTTCAAAAAAGTTAGGCAAATTACCCAAGCTACAAAGAAAGTAAACATCTTTGCTAATATTTGAACCAGTGTCTTGCTGACACCAGAGGTCAGGGTCTCATTCAGAGGTGTAGATTGAGATATTTAAAGAAGTTTCACACTTACTCTCTAAAAAAAGATAAGAACCCTAAAGGAGAATCTTGGGAATAAAAAATGATTACTTTTGATGTATTTTGCATTCAGTACTTCACCAAAACCATCCTTCTAACTTTTTGGAGAAGGTGAAAAAAGTGGGTCAAGGTTGAATACTATTCTTAATTTTGCCTTTTGGATATGCTATTTAGGTCACCTCCTGAGTGTATAACTCTATCCATAATTTACTTGCACTGTGAGATAAAGGTTCCATTACATGCCAAGACTGATTACCCAGATTTGTTTCATTTGATGAAGTTAAAAGCCCGGAATCTTTATCTAAAGACCATCTGACAGGAATTGTGCTGACATGATACTTTCATTTCTGGTTGGCACTATAGGGTGAGTTTTCATTACTTAGCTATTCCTTGCAAATATCGCTCAGGTTATGCTGGTGTGAACCATAAGTCCTCTGAAAGGATCTGACAAGATAAACTGCTGTTTCCCAACTATTTCCATTTCAATCTTTCACATAAGCGGTCAGAGTTCTGTATAATACCTATCTGGGGCCATAAAGACCTCTGATGTCAGCTCGTCCCATTTCCCACTAGGCCAATGTGATGGATAAGAATGTGTACTGTCTCCTTTGTTGTCCTTTATGAGTGAAGTTTTAACTTATCACTATTTGTGTTGCTAAGTACAATGATGAACTATCCACCTAGGAATCTGAAAATAGAGTTTCATTATCTGCTGATAAGGTGTATATGTGTGTGTGTGTGTATATGTATATATTAATGGGCAAGTTCAGCTAAGAATTCTTTTACACTTCAGAGAGAACAATTTCAAAGACAGATCAATGAGGCAAAAAAGAAAAGTCTTTCAATAACCCAATCTTCATTTAGCTGATCTGTAGGACAGTCAGACTTCAATGTGTTTCTCAAAGAACCTTAAGAATTAGCTAAAAAAGTCATAATCAAATAATAATTCACATTTACATTGTTATTTTAAAATACATCTGAGTAATGTTTATATATAGATGAAAGCTATCGTGAGAATATAGATTCCAGTTATGGAAAAATAGAGCTAGATTTCAGGGCATATGAATTGTTTTATGCTGTATGTAGCATGCATATTGACTCAATGCTCTATATAACCTAGCTCTTCTACATGGATTTACTTCAAAACTTATAAAAATATATTTGTAAATTTCTAACTATCTAATCATAATAAAGGTCCATCTAGTCAAAGCTATAGTTTTTCCAGTAGTTATGTATGGATATGAGAGTTGGACTATAAAGCAAGCTGAGCATCAAAGAATTGATGCTTTTGAACTGTGGTGTTGGAGAAGACTCTTGAGAGTCCCTTGGACTGCAAGGAGATCCAACCAGTCCATCCTAAAGGACATCAGCCCTGAATATTCATTGGAAAGACTGATGCCGAAGCTGAAACGCCAATACTTTGGCCACCTGATGTGAAGAATTGACTCATTGGGAAAGACCCTGATGCTGGGAAAGATTGACAGTGGGAGGAGAAGGGGATGACAGAGGATGAGACGGTTGGATGGTATCACTGACACAATGGACATGAGTTTGAGCAAGCTCTGGGAGTTGGTGATGGACAGGAAAGCCTGGTGTGCTGCAGTCCATGGGATCACAAAGAGTCAGACACGACTGAGCGACTTAACTGAACTGAACTGAAAAATGTGTGAATGATAAGGTAATAATAGTGGTAATGCTGTTGCTGATACTAATGATGGTAACTTACATTTACTGAGTTCTTAGTATATTCAGTCTTTCAATTGAGCAAAAGACCTCATTCGACATTGAACACAGAGAGTTTTGTATGTATACATAAAATATATATAATTTTTATTTTCTCAATTATATAGACTGATATTTAAAGAGACAAATTTTCACGCAACTCACATGAGGCATCGGTGTGATTCAAATTTAGTGTTGTCTAATTCAAGAGACAATGATTTAAACTCAACTTCAATTACATACAGCTTTTAAAAACAAGTTACAAGGACATGCCTATTCGTAAATCATGTTACTTTTTGTGGTATATCCTCACATGGAAAAAATTTCTTACTAATGAATTAATATGAATGACTGAAAAATTATCAGAAAAAATAGACAAAAACACAATTATACTTAGATGTTAACATCTCTTTCTCAGTAATTGATTGGACAACTAGACAACTATGTATATAGAACTCAACAGAAGCAACTGACTTAACTTAATTGACTGTGACATACAGCATTTAACTCTAGAATATGACCCATTTTTAAGTAAATAGGAAACACTCATCAAGACAGATCATATACTGGGCCATAATATGTCTCAATAAACGTCAGAATTTTGCAGTCTCACAGAGTACATGATCTGAAACAAAACAATTAAATTTCAAATCAAATAATAACAATGAGAAAATCTCTTATATATTTGAAGATTAAATTGTACATTTCCAAATAATCCATAGCTTAATAAAGAGATTACAAGGGAAATAAAAATCAAAACACACAAATATCAAAATATCAAAAATACTGCTTATAATACTTAGTGAAAATTTACAACTAAAGATGGTAAGAATTAAATTTAGAACTTTAAATGCTAATATGAGATAAAAAAAGATTTTTAAAATTAATGATCTGAAATTTTCCCCACATATGCTGGAAATTACCAAATTGCCAAAATTAAACAAGAGGAAATAAAAATAAGAATAACAAAGGAAAAAATATCACTGAAATAAAAAACAAACTGTAAAGAAAATTAAATAGTCAAGCAATGGTTCTTTGAGAAGACCAGTAATACTGATTGATTATAAGCCCTATCAGGAATAATAAAGAAAGGAGAGGAAAGACAAATTGCCAATATCAGAAATGAAAATGGTTATAGCTGTACAGAATCTAAAAATACTGATAAAAACTTAAGGGAAATGTAAAGAAATTTATGCAGAGAAATTGAAAAGCTAAATGAAATGGAACAATTAGTAAAAAAAACAATATACCAAAATTGACTGATGAAAAATTTAAAAATATGTAGAACTATGTATTTGTTAAAGAAATTGAATTCAGAACTTTTAAAAAAGGAAAATTTCTTGTGAGGAAAATTCTAGACCTAGATGTTTTGTTGATGAAGTTTATAAATATTCCTTATTAATTTTTTAATGAAGGTAAGAATAATATGTGTAATTGGTGCTTATTTTAAAGGCAAGAACCATACCTAGGAAAATTTTAGGCTATCATATACACAGAAAAAATGGAAAATACATAAAATCCAGGGAATTTATAGTGCTCAAAAGACAATTTAAAAACAATATTCAATACTGGGCATACTTTGAGATTTCAGAATAATTGTATGCTGACTGTCAAGCTACAAACATACAGAAATGTTTTCTCTTGTATTTCATATGTATAAATCATGTTTGCGTATGCGATGAGAAGCTCTGTTCTTAAATAAAAGAAGGAAACAGTATACATTTTGGTAGAAAAAATATACAGTTATTTAATATACATTTGTTAATATGTGAATGCATATATGAATGCATATAAATGTTATTTCCATGTAACAAATATTTCTTAGTGAAACAATTCAAGTTCTTAAATTAGAAGCAGAACAAGATCTAGGCAATTAACATTTTTTTTTCCTGCAACAATATAATTTAGCAACTTTCACTGTTGTTCTTCTAAGTCACGTATTATGTATATGTACCTTCCCATTACAATTTCAAGAAACAACATTTTATTTTAAACATGTAGAAAAATGTTATCCTGTATTTATTCATGCAAATTGATTATTGAAGGTAATTCTGCCCCAAGTCATTAAATCATTTAAAACAGCCACTACACTTAAATATTTTTTTTTCAGATCTATTTTTTTTTTCCTGTCTCTGAATTTAGTACATGTGGCAACTGATAACGATTGATGGTGAAAAAGCAAATATGCTATGTTTTCATTATTACTATTTTGTACAGTATTTTTAAAGGATTAGCAAGGAGTTTAACTTTGCTGAAAAGAAAGCTATAAAGATTTTATTTTAAAACAAGACAATAAAAAGGAATTTTTTTAAATTGCAAACAGACTTTATTAGCCACTCACTTTTACTCATTTTTGAAAGAATGAGAAGTGACTAGCTTTACTCAATATTCTTTTGTTTCATCAGGAATGATAATGGTTTGTATAATTTCTGCTTCATGCTTGAGTAGTGATAATCAGGCATTGTGTTTTTTCACTATTCAGAAGAAAATCATGTTTCTATGAAATTTTTCAATATCTAGTTAAGATGGAATGTTTTCCTTTGACAGATACCTTTATATGGGCTTTTTCTGAATTGTCTTTCAGAAAGCATGGTGTTCACAACTCCTTTTGGAACCACAGTAAATAGTACCACATACCTGCTTTTGTGTGTGTGTGTGTGTGTCTTTATTTTGCAAATTTAGTTCTACAAGGCAATTTATGTCTGTGTCCAACATGGAGTTACTGGGGGCAGGAGGAGAGAAGAGTTTCATGAACCATCTTGCTTGCTGCCAATTTACAATTATGACAATAATCATTGGTTTCTGTGACTCTGTGTGTGTGTGTGTGTGTGTGTGTGTGTGTGTGTGTGTATTGGTCACTCAGTCATGTCCGACTCTTTGCGACACCGTGTACTGTAGCCCACCAGGTTCCTCTGTCCATGGAGTTCTCTAGGCAAGAACACTGGACTGGGTTGCCATTCCCTTCTCCAAAGGATCTTCCCTAAACAGGGGTCGAACCTGGTCTCCCACACTGCAGGCAGATTTTTACCGCCTGAACCACCAGGGATGCCCCTCTGTAACTATAGGAACAACCAAAATGGCAGCAGTGAGATATGCCCAGTCATGGACAGGTCTCAAGTGTCCAGAAGGAAGTGTCTCCAATTTCAGAATGGTATCAAGAGTGTGAATGACTCTGGGAGAGATCAAAGAGAAGAACCATTCACATTCACATTGTTTTATAGGTTACCAACATCTGGAAGGCATTACAACCCTCAGAAACTCCTATGTCACTGCTGAGGCATTTTGACCTCAGTAATTACATAACTGATTTTATCAGGTGACTTGATCATTCCTTTAGACAGTGTCTTGTCTTTCTGTGTTCATTTTTGTGACTCCATTCCATTAATATGGAGCAGAAAGTTGCCTGAGAATACATTCAGAATATTTTATTTTATAGATGAAGGAACAGACATTCAATTTTTATCATATGAAATGTATATATATATCCCTTCAATGAAAGTACTTTAGGCATCTTTCAATTCAGAATCATTGCTGTAACTATGGGTTGGTGAACAGAATTGAAGTGTTGTCATTTGCCACAAGAACAATCTGATTATGCTTTGCAAATTGTATGAAAATAACAATAATAAAACTCTATGAAATGGTAATTTTAATATGTTAACATTTCAGAGTTAATAGTTTCTTTTGCTTGGGCTTTTATTCTCAAAACTGCAGCCTTGAATTTCCTTGATGTGCTATTAAAAAAAAAAAAAAAAAGACTATAGAAATGACTAGTGTCATCTGTTGGTGAAACTGAAAATTACAAGATATCTTAGAACTGTATTTCTTTAAAAAAATGTTTCTCATTCTTGTAAGTCCCATTGAAGAAGCATCTGTGGGGTTTTGAAGCTAATAACTCTTTTGTGCCTCATTTTTTCTTCTATTCTCAAAAAAATAGTGCTCTTTTAAATCATAGTGGAGCAATGACAAAATGTTTTGCAAAATGAATTTAAAAATATGAGGCTGTTTTAGATAAATGGACATTTGTTTATATGTAGCAAATAATATACATCATATATACGTATATAGCAAATATAGATGCAAATATAGATACATAAAAATGTAGAACAAATTAATAATACCCGTGTCCTTTTCTGTTACTAGCTATATTGATATGGTGAGGCTGCTTTGAATTTGGGCAAAGAAACATTAAGAATATTAAGTTTGGCATGTGGGAGGAAGAAAGCTCATTCAATAATTTCTTTCAGTTGGGTCTTAATTCCTCTTAGCCCCAAACAATCTATATCTCATCATTTCCCTTCTTCCAAAAGTTCCTGAATGAGTGAAATGGCAGTGATTTAAAAATTACAAAGTCAGTCACATCTCCAAGGAAACAATGCCCATTCTTCTATAGTTTCAAAAAGAGACAAGAGGGAAGACAAGGGGGAGGGAGAAGAGGTAAAAGAGGTATAACTAGAACTGGCCCCTTTTGATAGCCAGGGGAATTATATCCTTGTCACTGCTTAAAGTGGTCTCCAGCCAGTACCATTAGCAATTAGTAGAGATTTTGTTGAAATTGCAGAATCTCAAGTCACATTGATATCTGATGAGTAAGAGTTAACATTTTAATAAAATCATCAGGTAATTGATAAGAATGTTATTGTTTGAAATGATGGATCATTCCAGTAAGCTTGTTAAAGTCTCACAATGCTATTAGGTACATATTATACTTTTATTCCCATTTTCCTGATCAAGAAATAGATCCTCAGAATTTCTCTTTACTTTCCCACTTTTCAAATACAGCGAGAATCTCCCAGCAAAGCAAAATTTAATTAGTGTGCTTATCAGAAATGACATTTTCTAGAAATTTGTTTGCTAAACCAATCACTTTACCATTTACGTGTGAACATTTTTTTCTCCTGTTAGACAAAATAGAGACAATTTATGCATCTCTATTCCTAGCCCATGACTGTCATGCCAACAAATATAACAATTTGAGAGTACATATGTGTGTAGTTGTATCAATATTCTCTATAACTTGGCAAATTTCTCAACTTCTATTAGTTTCAGCATCATTATCCATAAATAATAATCTGGTAGTAGAATAGTCGAGAAGGCAATGGCACCCCACTCCAGTACTCTTGCCTGGAAAATCCCATGGACGGAGGAGGCTGGTAGGCTGCAGTCCATGGGGTTGCTAAGAGTCGGACACGACTGAGCAACTTCACTTTCATGCATTGGAGAAGGAAATGGTAACCTGCTCCAGTGTTCTTGCCTGGAGAATCCCAGGGGCAGGAGAGCCTGGTGGGCTGACGTCTATGGGGTCACACAGAGTCGGACACGACTGAAGTGACTTAGCAGCAGCAGCAGCAGTAGGATAGTGGTTCTCAATTCTAAAGGACCTTCAGCCTTTTAGAGAACAAATATTTCATAAAGCTTCTTTTATTATTCTGAAATTAAATTCACAAACATTATTGTCGACCTCTACACATAATCTAGGAAAATGGAAAAGTTATATAATGCTCTAAATTGACATAATGGAGAAACAGAAGGAAACCAACTGATGAAATATATTTTTCACTGTGTTATTGCTTTAGTATAGCTACACTGGAAGATAAAATATCAATACGATAGTCACCTCTTTGCCTCTGTTCCCATAAATGCCATGAATTTTGTGGTCTCCAATGCAGACTGATATAAGTAATTGTATTGCCTGTGTATATAGCATAACTGGTATGACTACTAGTGATGGGACTTCCCCAAATGGCAAACACCCTTAATTTTGAGGACGGAAAACTGATTTGATTTATTAAGTTCATATAATCTGACCAATCTGAGCAAAATATTTGCTGACTTAACTGGACCAAACTAGCCAGGCTTCTCAACTACCCCCATATCCAGTTCCTTCAGTTTAGTTCTCTTCTCCTTATAAAAGAAGAGTCATTGTGCTTGAACTTTGGGACCCTTAACCTTACAATCAAAGTGTTTTCTCTATTACAGTGTTCTTCCTTTTACTATTGCACTTTTCTAAAATTACATTTGAATAAAATCTCTCTTTACCTGACTCTGGATTTTTTTTTTTTTGACATACTTCTAGAAATTCAGAAAGTTATTTTGCCAAAGAAGAAAATGGCCTTTGAAAGGACGTCACATTGTAATCATCCTTCATAAGCCCCTTTTTACATAGTTAGAGACAGCCTTCATAATTGAGTTTTATTAAATTTTTCAGAAAAAAGAGTGTAGCATAATAGGCGACAGTCCCTCTCCCAGATATTAGCACTTGAGGCTAGGGTCCAGTTGGTAAGCTTGAATGCAAAATGTTTTGTGTTTAAAAATAAAGCAGAATTATAAACAAAGCTCAGATGATTATGAACAGAGTTTTGAAAGTTGTGTGAGATATGAAAAGTTCTTTTCATTGGGTAAGACTTTTTCACGTCTTGTGATTTGTAGCAATGCTGGCTATCAAATAACATTAGTTCCAATTATAATAACCAACACATCTCATCACATTCCAAAATGCCACTAGAAAACTAAACTACCTCAGTAAAATCCACTGTACTAGAAGACACTGACCTCTTTTTACTTGGAAAAACTCCACCATTCTAAATCAACATACAGCAAAGAATGGGTACTAAGAAGCTCTATTTACAAGAGAGTATACTTTTCATTAGTCTAAACTAATAAATTCTTAAAATATAGGGATATGTGTGTGTGTGTGTGTGTGTGTGTATGTGTGTGGACATGTGTATTTATACCTCACCTCATTTCAAAAAGATTGAAGGATGTGACACTAATGTATTTTTTTATCCTTTTATATATTTCCAAAGCTGGTGTGTAAAGAGGTCAGCATAATCACTTTCTTTAAGTAAGAGATTTAATCTTTTTAAAGGCTGTGTGTGTCTAAATTGCATAATTAGCATTATTCTAAATGTATTATAGGAGCATATTATATACAGAAGTTATAGTAATTAAAATTATGGAAAATCACTTGATTTTATTCCCATTCAACCATTTAGTAATTCAGTCAAAATATAATTAGATACTTATGTAGTCATAAATAATCCAGGAAATACTCACGAAGCTTAGATTTTATTGGGAGAAGAAAAGGAAATAAAGGCACACACACAAAATAAAATAATCAAATAAACACATAAAAGTATAATCGATGCTAAGGAGACCATTGAAATAAAGCTAGGATGACGAACAACCTGATTACTACTTTAGGCAGTTAGAAGAATCACTTTTAATGATACAGCACATAAGATGACATCTGCATATTAAGAAGCTAATTGATGAATGAAAATATGAAGAAAACCCCATCAGGCAGAGAAAATAGTTTGTGTAGTAGTCCTGAGAGGAAGAAGCCCAGTATGGCATGAATTTGGTGGAGGTAAGGGCCACCCTGGAGGGTACTTTTAAAAGGCATTCATTCTTGAAAACCTAGCATCCCACATCATTCTTAAGGCTCTGAAAGTAAGTAGACTAGCTCATCCACCCATGATCCAAAGCATCAATCTATGCATTTATGCAACCAGGTGTGCAGGCATCTAACCGTGCATCTGTTTATCCATCCATCCATTTATCCATCTATTTATCCACACATCTACTTGCTCACAAGAAGTTATCACACACTATGTTCTGTTTTTTTTTTTTAATCATCAAGTTTAATGATAAATACATTCCCAATTGCTGACCTCAAAAAAGTCATGGCCTGCTGGACAACGGTCTATTTTACAATATACAGAGAACAAGGACCCCTCCTTCTGTCACTTTCACTGCTTTGAGTTCTGACGCAGAACCTGCTGAGAGTTTTACCCAGTTGTCAGCCTCTTGCAATCACACAGTAATGACTCTCTGTGGTGTCTGACAACAATCAAGCCCCTTATCTTCAGATAACTCACAAGATAAAGCCTGTGAGAGCAGCATCAAGCTAGACTAATGTGCCTCTCTCACTCTATGAGAACACATGCCTTTGGATATAGCTTTAGATGGATACACTGGTGGTGACAATAAATAGATGTATTACATTGTCTGCCTAAGTGCACAGATATACAAATAGATAAATTCAGTGGGGAGAAAAGCAGGCCTTGGGATATCAGCACCTCATCCCTGGGAAAGCTGATTGCTAGAGCCTTGACAGAAGGAACCTATTTACTTGTAACAAGGACCATGCCAGGCTGATTTGACAACTCCTGGAGTAAATATTTTAAAACCATAAGGGAAGAAGAAATTACTTAACCTCAAGTCCTTGTAAACCAAGGAAAGCTTGTCATACGACATTTTCCCTTCTGTGACTTTATGTTGTAGTTCCCCTAAAGCCATAACTATTAACTGAATTTGATGGATTTATTATTTATATTCTATTCTGAGGAAGAAAAAATAGTGGTGGGGGGTGGGAGTGGGGACAGAGAACTACACAGCATGCTCATTAAGAGGCAGATTTTTCTAACTGTTTCCTAAATGGAATTTCTGGCTCATCTGACCTCTATTTTGTTACCTCCTCTATTTGCTAGAAAAAAGGTTGAGGGTTTAGCATGATATCTTAACTGTGATGATTCTGCTACAGAGAAAAAGTTAAAATGTCTTTAGCTGAGGAATAGAGAAGAGATTCACTAAAGGTTTCTTGCCGTGCAAATATAGAAATGTCTCACCCTATTCTCCCCCATCTTCTTGTAGAAAAAAGAACAATCTCAAACTTTCACCTCTAAAAATTGCCACTGTGTTTTAAAATCCCACTGAAATGATTAGTTGACTCTCTTGCCCAGGGTCAGTTCAGGAAGGCTGGTATCTAAATAATAATACAGTTCAGGCTCACTGTACTTAGAAAGGAAACTGTTACAGGATTTACCCTTTGCTCCCTGCAGTGATCCTGAGATAAATCTTTCCCCAAGAAGTCAAGCTGTTGTTAAAAGCGTGTCACCATTTTGGCCAGCTTGAGAGTTTCACAGCTTAGGGTCAGAGTTAAATATTACAGTAGTTTGCAGTCAAACATAGAGTAAGAGAAGATATGAGGGAAAACAGTTCCTGAACCCTGTACCTCATCAAAGTCGACATCTTAGGTGCTACAGAAACATTTTGGGGTTGACCAGATATGTTCATCTTTCTCAGGTAACAGCCACCTGTACCCAGCTCCTCTAGCAGCCATGAGCCACCTTTGGGAACCAGAGCTGTTCAGCCTGGTTCCAACCAATCAGATTATTTTTCCTAGGAATTAGGAACTGGAGCAAGTTAGTCTTAAATCCATGCAGACAAATTTGAATGGGGTGCAAGTAGGATCAGGCGTAATGATGGCCACTCACACACACACACATGAAAAAATAGAGTTCTACAGAGAGAAAATTTTAATAAAGTTCACATTGAGAAAAGCAAATACTTCTCTGTTATCTTTGCCCTTGATTCCATGCAGTTTCCTTTATTAGCTTAACCAAGTTTGAAAAGGTTTTATAATTGGAAACTAAAAGATTTTACCTAAAAGACACTACTCCAATAATTATGCCACAGAACTTATTTTCTCAATTCCACATACTATTATTTACTTGAAGAATGTGCATGCATTGAAATATTAAATATTAGTCATAGTGTCTTTCAAAGTCAACAAACCATGCTATCAAGTTTCATCTAATCACCTAGAATTTATAAGGCTCTGCTAGTTTAGTGGGAATAGAGAGATTAATAAGATGTCCCTGAACTTCTAAATGAGTGGACAGGGCTCCTTATCACTACATTTCTATAATACATTTATGTCCAACATACAAGTATTCAAATGGAATGAGAAAGTAATCTATAGTCAGTGTATAGATCACATTAGTCATTATTTTAACTGGTACATTCAGACACACTCAGAGTCAGAGAAACATCCCAGGAGTTTTCAAGACTGTAATAAACCAAGTTCCCTGAGAAGAGACTGAAGTGAAAAGATATGATAAGCTCTTCTACTTATATAGACCTGTCCTTGGAGAAATCCAATTTCAAATGCTTGGGGAATCTATCCAAAGAAAACAGTCCAATAACATACCAGGAAATCTATAAATCCAAGATGTTAAATGTCAACATACTGTTAGTAAGATAGAAAAGCTTGGCAATTAATCTCTAGAGGCAACAGTTGAATGTGTTGGAAAATGATTATGGAGTGAGGTTGTTAATCAAACTTATTTGGCAAGAGATGCATTAGATAAGCTAAGGAACTGATGACAGAAATTTTCAGAGCACAAGGATACACTCAGATTTCTTAGCTTTCATATTTGGGGCACAGGGAGTCTAGTCCAAAAAAAAAAAATTAAAAGACTTCGAATTTGTGAACCTAGCATACTGTGGGAGTAATAGCAATTTGTTTAGAGAAATGACTAAAGGAAACTAAATTGTTATTTCAGTACTCCTGGAGGTGTTTTAGTTTGCACCAGTCTACATCATAGACTGTTCTCAGACCTCTGCAAACAAATAACTATTCTTGGTTCACAAGACAGAATCCTCAGGCCAGCATTCAAATTCCATCTCTACCACTTCCAGACCATGTAGCTCTGGATAAAGCACTTAACTTCTTTGAGCTTGTTTCTTTACCTGTAAAACAAGAGGAGAAAAAACAAAAAACAATCATAGTAACAATGCCAAGAAAGATGGTAATATTTCTCAAGGATATTTTGGACATCAAGCCAAACGATATAAATTAAAATGCTTACTAAATTACATAGTTCTTTGCAGGAGTTAGCTAGCATATTTAGCCTCTTGTCACCCTCATTTCTTCGTCTTTAATCATCACCATTAACACATACCCCTTTTCTCATCACTAGTCCAGCCTGTTTTCCATACTCATGGCCACCTAGACCTGCTTCCTCCCATACCAAATCATTCCATGCTCTGAAACAAACACCAATGCCTTTCTTTTCAAATGCAGTTCACAAAATTGATTATAATAATAACATGCTATTTTTAAATAAAATGAATATATCTCCATTGTAGAAAAAGTTTAAAAAATATAAAAAGTATTAAAAATCAATAATCTACAAACATATCTACTATTAATATTTTGATAATTTTTTTCCTTATTTATTTTAACTCAGGAAACAAAGTTGAAGCTTTGGGAAGCTGTTAATATATTGCCATCTTCTTCCCTACCATTCCTGGTGTCTCAGTGGTAAAGAATCTGCCTGCCAATACAGGAGATGTGAGTTCAGTCCCCGGGTCAGGAAGATCCCCTGGAGGAGGGCATGGCAACTGACTTCAGCGTTCTTGCTTGAGAAACCCCACGGACAGAGGAGCCTGGTGGCTGCAGTCCATGGGGTCGCAAAAGAGTCAAACACAGCTCAGTGACTAAACAGCAAATATTCTTCCTTACATATTTTAGGAATTTTTTAAAAGTCATGTAATTTAGTTTCCAAGAAGACAGCTATATCTTGCATATATTTTTTCTGTTTCTTTGTTTTTTCTTCTTTTATTGAGATATAATGAAAATATAACATTGTGTGTTTCAGATACACAACATTATATGTTGTGTATAATGATCCCCACAATAAGTTGACATCCATCACACCCAGTTACAACATTTTTTTCTTGTGATGGGAATTTTTAATCTCTCTTCTCTTAGCAACTTGAAAATATACACTACAGATTTGTTCACTATAGTCATCACGTTCTGCATTACACAAGTGTCTTTAATATAAAACTTAACAGTTCCCTTGATAGCTTCACATAATGCCCTCTCCCCTCTTCTTTCATTTAAAGAAAGCTTTCGTTTGAGAAGATGTTATTTTTTCTTTTCTCTTCCATTGTTAGACCCAAAAGAAAGTTGGAATTTTCCTTCCTCCCACTCTTACTTGTTCATGAAAAACTGGGCAAGTTTTAAACTCCTCTGAGCTTCATCTAAATTAATAAAATACATCTTGAGGGTGGGGATGATTCAGTTAGGTAGCACATATAAAATAATCTGATTATTCCTTTGCCCCTCCCCTTGATTGTCTAACTCTTGTCTGAAATTGAGCCCTGCAGAAGGCATCAACTGGGCTCCCTGTCCTCAGGTTTCTGGGTGGGTGCGGTAGATCAAGCATCTCCCTGCCTCATCACTTCCCTGGCAGTAATTCCATTTCCTTCTGGCTAGAGTTTTTGTCAGGCACCCCTTTTCACAATCTTCATCTGGACTCTGATGAGATTGCCCCACCGCTTCAAGCCTGGGGTGGTAACAGCTTCTCAATGTTGCTACATTTTGGGCACCTCACCAACCACCAATGATTCCTTTGACCCTGTCCATACTCTGTAAAATTGTCCTTCATTAAATTCTGTCGGTTAAACCCTTTTAATTAAGCCATCTTTTTTCTGCCAGAGTGCTGACTGATGCACAGAGGATTTAGTGCCTGTCAGTAGCCAGCTTTTCAGAAATATTGGCTTTTTATGTGTGACAAAGTAATATATAGGATGACGAAATAATTATTCATTTATTATTATTCTTAATCAGTGTCTGTACATATCATACCTGAAAAAAACCCTAAATCAGTAAATGTTGGTCTCTTCCAAGATTTCCATAGACAAAGAGCTTTTTAAGACACAACAAAAAGACGCTATTTTTAGTTTCTCAGCAAACAAAGTAGTCAAAAGGAAACATCAAGGCTTTTTTTTTTTCAAAACTGAATTTGTTGTTTTCAATCTTGTTTTGACTGATGGATTTTCTGTTTTGTTTTGTTAAGCTAAATAATCAGCCATGCGGTCTTTTTATTTTATTCTTGTTCTGATGGAAACAATTTTAGTTGAAAGGACCCCTCAAGTTGCAAGTGGTGGATTAAAGGCAGTTTAAAATTCAACAGAAATAAAGTGGGGTTTTGAATCTGGATTATGAGAGCTGAAAAGCATTGCCTAGGGTCCAATCACTCTCCTTCATAACACTTGTGCCTTCCGATGAGAGAGCCATTATCTTTCTTGGACAATCATCAGTTTAATAAAAATAACAATGTATAGTCCAAATGATTTGAGTTGTGAATATCAGTTGAATTTAGGTAGGTTCAGAGAAGTCCATTTAGTGCAAGGTGATTCAGTTACAAGCATTCACTGAGTACCCGTGATAGGCCAGACACGGTGCAAGTATTTCAGTATAAAGAGTCAGCACGAGGCCCATTGGTGATGAGTAGGGTGACAATGAGGATTGGCATGTGGGAAAATTAAGTAAACAATGCACACTAGTTTTGTAATGTTGCCTTCAAAACTACAAAAAAAAAAAAAAAAAAAAAC